>NW_020456099.1:549887-995870 GCF_003342845.1 Nothoprocta perdicaria
GAAAAAAAAAAAAAAAAGAAAAAAAATTGTATGATGTGATCATAAGATTATACAGATGACACTTCCCAGCTTTTATTGGCTTAATGTCACAGTCAAAGTAACATTTTGACATGAGCTCTGGTATGAAGTAAAATGCAATAACATTTCAGAAGTACCTGAGAATCATAAAAAAATAGAGAAAAGTTCTATTACATATACATTCCTCTGAAGTTCCCTCAAGAGTTTTATCTGTTTCATTTTAAGTAACACTACCACTTCAGCAGAGAACTACAATAAAATGAAGATCACTATCATATAAGCAAAATTTTTATGCTGACATAGAGTTTCATGCATACAACTGAATTTCCTTTCTTGTGAAGCTACCATGGCACATTATGGACATTCAATATTTAATTTAACATGTTCAATAAAATATGCCATATCTTTTTTTCTTTGTGAAGTCTCCTTTCCTTTCCATAATTCCACTTTTTCTTCTTTTTTCACCACACAGAAAATATTCGRTCCTACTTTTAATGAGTCCACAGAGGGAATTTTCCATTTATCCAGAACAGATCTATGCAAAATCTTTGCAGAATCTACGCAAAACTGACTGTTTGCTTTTCTTGTCATTTGCAACATGAGACCTTTTTATTAAACTATGCAAGAAGTGCAACAGGTGACATATTCTCTGGAATATGATWTTTCTGCCTAGGCACAGGGGAGCCTTTGGACTGCTGAAAGTCACTGCTACTTGAGCTGCAGAACAGCACAACTGCAGAGACAGCGAGTGAGGATGCAAACCTCAGGCTGCTGTTGGCAGAAGCCCAGTCTTTGCTGGCTTACCTGGATTGATATATTTGGTTCATCCTCTGACAAGGAGTTCTGCAGAAAAATATAAATATCTAATAGAATCTATGCTGCTTTGCATGGAAGCTGTGTTATTTGTTAAAATGCACAACTTGCTCCTAGCAATTAATAAATGATAAAATGTGGAATTACCTGTACCATCTCAAATAATTTTCTATCACATTTATGATAATTATCATAAAGTAATTCTACTGATAGCTGTTTGCAAGCTTATTAGTTATTTATTAGGTATGTAATAACTTAAAAATTAGCTTTTGTGTCATTTCTTGTTTTCTGGGCTGGAGCAGAGGTCGGAGAAAACTTTCTTCGATCTAAGACAGTATAATACTGAACTTCCCTCTAAGAACAGTTTTAACAGGGGCTTTCAGTTGTGAGCATTTTTAAAAGCCTTTTTCAACACAGTGACGTCATTTGTCGAGTCCAGTAACTTGAGGGAGAGTAAAGAATCTGAATTTTAATCAGCAGTTTATTTGGGAAGTAATTATTATGTAATGGTTGCCAGCGCATGCTACCGGGGGAAAAAAAAAATAAGAAGCTCAAGGGGGAATCAATCTACAGATGCCTATTTACTCCTTCCAGACTTTCTTGATTGAATATGGCAGTTACATTAAGATCAATAAATCCTGCACTCCAAAGTATTTTAGCATTCATGCCTCTAGGTAGGCAGAGGGCAGCGGACTAATACACACTGTGTATAAATTTTGCCCATGGATATCAGCTCAGATTTTTATATCATGTATTTCATACTGGGAGAGCAGTGCCTGTGAAGTACAGTGAGTTTGGATGTAAACAGAATTGCAAGCAATATAAAAAGAACAAGGTTAATCAGTTGTTACCAAATATATAAAAATAACTCAAAGGAGACACAAAACTGTGAAAGAAGAAATCCCTCTYATCAACCAAATACTCCCCCTGGAAAATGAGGTGGGATGCTGGAGACTCAGCAAAACACCCGCTTGGCACTCAGGAAGGTAATCATGGATTTAAGATCCAGAGGGGCAGTGGAAGAGAAAGAGGTAGGTAGTAGGCAGTTTGTGTATATCAGTTTTAAGTATATATCATTTTAACGGTAATAAAGAGTAATAATAACCAAAGTAATAATTAAATCTTAGATTGTGGATAACTTAATTAGGATAACAATAGATTCTTGCCTTTTTTTTATAACACATATTACATGTGTTATAAAACATTATAATTTCCCACAAAAATTGCACTGGTTGAAGTGTAAGTAATAGGTGTAGGATGCCTGGACACAAAGAATTTGTAAGATAGGACAATATGAAATGCTCAGAAAGATGCTGCRCTATGAGAGGTCATAGATGGAATGATTACAGGGCTTACTGCAAAACACATCAGGCAATATTGAAAGTTGCAGCTCCTTCTCCAGGCCATGTGTTGGTTGAGAGGTAGCAATGAGCTGGTGGAGGAAAATGATGAAGAAATGAAGATACAGAGAAAGGAGCACGGCTGTACTGATACAGTCAGTGCTCCTGCAATGAGAATTTTGTAAAACTTTACTACTTTTGGTGGCACTGTAAATGGCCACTTCCTAAGTAAGGCAATGACAAATTAGATGGTACTGTTTGACCTTCAGCTCTGCTGCTTCCTTGATTTCCATTTCTCTGTCCCCAGAGGCTGGCTTTTTGCATAAGCTTCTTATAACAAACTCTGGCTGTTTCATTCAAGCAATGGCTATGCAAAAAAGTGCTTCCTTCTTAGTGAAATTTAACCCAGCATAGCRAGGTCACAGAAGATCCTCTACAGTCTACATGACTTAAATCAAGTCCTGTATCGGTTTAAGAAGGATTGATACAGATGTGTCTAAAGTATCTTAGTTTCAAAGCCTCATAAATGGTATCACTTACCTCTTTCTAGATTAAACAAAGTCATTACCTGCTTTTATAGCATCTTACAAATTTATAGGATTTAAAATTTATTTTATAGTATCCTACAAAACTACTGTCTTCCTCAAATATATGAGGCATTTTCTATGGACTCCTTGCAAAGTATTTCTTATTAGGGTGGACAGTATCTCATTTTCAGTCTCTTCAACCAAAAATTAGCATGTTCCAACTCAAATCTATAGATTGAGATGTTTTCTGTGTTTTTTTTTTTTTTTCTCTTTTCCTAGAAATTCAGGAATCCTTTACATTCTTTTAAATATATACAAAACACTTCTTCCATTTTCAGGTCTAAATCGTATTTTTAGTGAGTTTTGGTTTTATGTTTGTTTTTACCTTCATGTATAGCCATTCAATTAGTCTCCACTTCAGCTTTCCTCTGTTCTAGGAAAACAGAAGAAACYGGTACGAGCCCAACTCATGTTCATCATTTTTTCCAGTTCACCTATTCAGAAAGAGTAAAATAAGATTAACAAATTTAAGAAACGACAGAGTTGAGACCAGTACTGGAAATGAGTGCTAACCACCTAAAAGTTAAAACCATATTCCCTGTGCAAGCCCTACCCAAGCGCAATAGTTCCAACATGTATGGGGCACTTCTAAAAAACTAATACCTCAGGCACAGTAGACAAGGTCAAGAGAGACAATACCATCATTTTTGTCATTTCACAGAGCAGTGTAAAGATACCCAAGTTAATGCTGAAAGAGTTGATGTACCAGAAGCAATCTAGTTCTGTAGCTAGTATCAAAGCCTCATAATTCTCATCGTCTAACTCTGGCATCTTTGATACACTGCTCCGTGCTACTCTCCTTGATGAAGACTGACTTTCCTAAATTGTGGAAGCTCTGAAACACTTCCACAGCTAGTTCTCAAGGCTACATGCCATTACTTATTCCTATAAAAGGCATGTGTGGGCTGCTGTTTCTCTGCAATTTATAAAGAATTTAGCATTTTTCTTCAAAGTCTCTGAAGAGTTTGGGCAAGTACAAACAGTACTGGTCCCATAAGTAACCTATGATTGGAGCAGTGCCACTTCTCCATAGGAGGCTTATTCCACACAGAAATTAACTAACAAATTGCAGCTCTGCAAGTTTCAGGAATGCTCAGAATGACTCATAGTAACTCTAAAAGCCYCTAACAACTGCTCATGGCCACAAAGAAATAGAGAGCAAACAAGGGCTAATTTTGAAACTCAAATCAAGGTTAATAGGAAACGTCTGACTTGCACATTTTTGGATATTGTTTTAAGATCTGTAATAGATCTTTCCTGCAGAAGACTGATTTCTGTAATTAATAACTGTCGAAACACTAGTTTGTCTGGATATATTGAGTGCAATAAAAGATAAGGAAGGTTTTTTATCTTTTTTTAAATATCTCGATTGTAGTAGCAAACCTAACTATGTTATCAACAGAGATTGGCCTGTCATCATTGGGAATTCAGTGACTGCCATCAGGAAAGATAATGAAAAGACAGAATAAATACATTAGACTTTGCAGTTAAGGGGACATTTTCATACTCGCAAAGATATAGGATACAAAAGGCCTGGCAAGGATAGCAGGAGACTTGACAAATCATCATTTGAGAGAAAATAAACTAGGGTGAAGTTCAACACAATACTGTTTTGAAGGAGGGATCCAATGGATTCCCAAAGAACTAAGATAGCTGGCACTTCTGAAAAGAATATTTGTAAATAGATTGAAGACTCAGATCAGAAGTGTCAGCCATAATATTCTGCAAACCCAGGGACTCTTTCCTCATGAATTTACACAGAAAACAATCACAGAATATCTACAGTGAAATATTTTGAATGGTTTAARTTATGTGTATATATAGTTATATATGTATATATGAAAGATATATATGCATGCATAGCTAAACATACATAAATACACACAGCACCTAGCTGAGATGAACAGATGGATATAATTTTTGTATGKGCATCAATATAACTTACAATGATTTACAAAACTACTATCTTAATGGAAACACTAAGAAAGATAAATAGAGGAAGCAAGAGGGTATAACTTATGATGAATAAACTGCATTTCTGCAGATATATACATATGTCATGTAAATAACTAATAATACATCAACACATGAGATGTTAAATTTCTGGCTTAAGGCCTCCACATTCCCAGAACATTCTGCAGATTTGGATACCCACAAGGGGTGGATATATGTATGTATATATGCACATATGCTGCCCATCCTTTAATGCATTATATAAATGAATTATGTGGCTTTTATATTATGCAAGAGTTTGTTCTGCCAAGAGCTCTATCTGCATATTTTGTATGCACAATGAATTACATTGAATATTTTGCCATTGTTGAACTGCTGAAGGGGAAAAATGACAAATGTTAATGAAAAATTCAATATTACAAATAGATACCACTGACTTTGGTGAGAATTCTGGCATCTCATCCATTGGGATTAAGATTTCAGCCCTACTCCTTATGATGGGCAGAGACAAGGAAGAGTAAAGATGCTTCATTAGTCTCCAATTCACATAATTTCTTCTTTTCCATCTGCATTGAGTGGTTATCGCTACTCAGAATCTAAAGAAATTAATCTTTATACTTTGAAAACACCTCTCTCGTTGCAAACTAGATTTCAGGGCTCTAAGTTGAGTGAAAGGAAAACATGAAGGTGACCGAAATGAGAAACAAGAAATGGGAGGAGGAATTTTCTCATAAAAATGACAGCGGCCGTACTTTTGAGCACACATCACATTATTTCCTTTCTATGTATCCTGTATTTTAATAAGTTGAGGAGAGGTTACTCCCACAGAAACTGTAGGAAGGAAGATATATTGGTTCATGGAAGGAATTTATCCTTTCATCATTTTTGTTCCGTATCTTCTGCTTTCATGGGCAGTGAAAAATAGCATGTAAAATTCTGGTTTCACAAGGGTTTTGCAAAGTACTCTGTTGTTTCTCTAACTTTAGATAAAACCTGACCCACTCACTGTCATGGGTAACCTCCTATCAGCTCCCAGTTAATAGATCAGAACACAAATTAGACTGGACCTTTTTTTCCTTTGGCAACAGCTTCTAATTGTAGCCTCTTTTTTGAAAGACACGTGCCTGACATACCTAAAATAAAGTTTCCTCATTTATTGACTCGTGCTAATTCCTTAGTCTATTTCCTTTAGAGACCAATTAAGTTGCTCAGATTTAAAGTCTCTATCCTCCGCTTAAAAAGAATGTTGACATACTGGAAAAAGTTCAGAAAAGAGTAACAAATATAATTCATGATCTGGAGAATCTCTTTTAAACTGAGTGATTATTTAGGTTAACAAAGAGAAGGATACCAGGTGAATCACTCCTGATCTTCAGGGACCTAAACAGATACAGTTTTTCAGAACAGGCTCTGTATTACAACAAAATTTAAGGACTAGAGTATTAAACTGAGAAAACATACGTATTTTTACCAGAGAAGACAAGAAGCCCTTGGAATAACTTGCTTAGGAGTACAAGTGGTTTTAATTTCTAAGTGTTTAACTCAAGTAAAGCTGTTGTCCTGATGCAGGAACCTCTTGATGAAATTCTATGACCAACGTATGCAGGAGACAAGATGAGATTTCTTACCTGAAGCATGTCAAGCCTTTTAACCTAACCAAAGCCTTCTCCTGACACTTTTACCTATGATCTCTTCAAAATCACATTCTAAAAACAGGCTTTTGTATGTGAATTCTTTATCTACACAGTACATCAGACCAGAATCAGTCACAAACCTTGGCAGAAAATGTGTCCTGTTATTTAAAATCAGAGGCATTGAGTCATTTTTATTGCCTATTAAAGTAGCTAAAGCTCTTGGATCCTAGCATTCAATACAGCCACCCATGTCTAGCTCACAGGTCTCCTAAGATGACAAACATGAAGGGAAACAGACAGCTGATAACACATTCAAAAGAAATCAAATGGCAGGATATAGCCTGCTTAGTACAATCTTYACCTTTGGAAGTCACTATTGATCTGGAATTGTCTGGGCCATAGATCTTTCAWCCATTTTTGACTCATGGGAATTTTTTGCATATATATGTATCTATATTTGCACATGAAAAAGATGTAATTTTTCATAATTTCATTAAGTTTTTTGAAAGACTAAAGATTGAAGAAGGAGATTGCAGAAATTCAAGAATTTTAAGGAAAAGGTATCCTTTATTCTACTAATTTCTGTATTCTTTCCTTTAGCYGAGTGTCTTTGTTGTTCTTTCTATTCATTTATCTCCCCAATGGCCTTAGATCATGAGAACCCAACAGCAGAGTTGGATACTAACTTGATTCTTCATTTAATGAGAAAATAAATTACTATTTTCTTTTCTCCTTAGAAACTTAACTGAAAGCTCCATGTCTCTCACAAAACAACAAAAAATATTTCAGGTAAATCAAAACAATCTCCTTAAATAAAGCTGAAATTTGATTTAGATTTTACATTTTATAATTCTTAAAATCATATTCATTTTCAGAAATTACTTTAAAATGAAAAATCCAGTTGAAGCAAAGACGTCAAAATAGCGTGTTTTAGCATCGTCTAAACACTGGTTTTACCTTTTAGGCAAATTTTATATTCTTCCCTATGTGTACCAATTTAAGAAAGATAAGCTTTTACTCTGATACTTTTTCAAAACTGGATCTCCCCCATAAAGGACAAATAACAGAAGTAATACATCTGTGCTTTCCCTTTCAAACATCATTTTTGTTATTACAAGGTTTTCTCAGGTTAATACTAAAGAGATCATCAAATATTGGGGAAAAAAAAGGGATGTCCTGGACCRAAAGTGTGAGAATGAACAGAAATACCCATCCACATCATTATTATAAAATGCTCTTTGTACAATATATACTCTTTTAATAAAAATATATATTTTGCAAGGAGTTTCTGAGTAAGATCCAAGTGAACACACAGCCTGTGCCTCATTTGGCTCATTAAACCAGGCCATTTGTGGCTTTTCATGGTGCAAGGTGTCACCATGCACTATGGAAAACAGCATAATGCCTTCCATTTCAAACACAGTGGACCCCAGCTAACGAAAAATTATCATTTAATTTGCATAGATACTCATACCAGTTAAGATTACTCATATTTCCATAAAAGAATATTTTAGTAAGAGGTTCTTTGGGATGCTCTCAGAGTGAATGTTCTGGCATAACATTTTACAACTCTGTGTGTCATCTTTATACTATCTGGCACTTCCTTTTTTTCCATTTTGTTGGGTAGCCAGGGGGCTCCTTGCTATATAAGCATTATTCAACATGAGAAAGAAGGCAGAAAAGAAGGCCCTTGTGTGCAAGTTAAGCCAAATTCCAGTCTATTGCTTCTAATAGTTTTTTTTTTTGTCTTCCCACATAATATTCTTCACTTTTATCAGTTTCCTTCATACAGAAAGAGGAAAAATAGTTTTAACATTTTTCAACCATCTTCAAGTCCTCACTTATACAGTCTCTTTGTTATTTTTCAGTCATTTTTWTCTATTCACTGTATATATTTCTAGAATCCTTTTATATTTCTTTTGACTTGCCTAGGTAGCATTATTACATTTGCCTTGGCTTGCTTTCTTTCCCCTACTTTATATCTGCTTTTTCTGCCAACTAGATTCCATCTAGTCCTTTCAATCTATTCATGTGTTGGCTTTTGGGGTTTTGGATGGTGGTGGGGGGGTTCAGCATAAAATGAATAATGTAAATGATTTTGCTGCCGCCTAACAAAAAGGACTATGTGGCTCTACGTCTAGTTCCTTTCAATGCCTCTCTGCTCTGAGGGGTGTCTTTTAATCGACTTTCATCACCCTTTGCATTAGCTTAACAGTCGAATTTAATYGACTACAGCATTTTATTACAACATACCTTAATTTCATAGCTTAAATAGCAAAATAGCAGACTACAGTGTCTAGTTATCCCGTCTCTGTTTTCTCAAGAAATGGCTTACGTATTTTAGAGTAGGAAAAGGAGATGCATTTTTAACGCAGACATAGATAAAAGCTATTCAAATTCTTATAGACTTGGGCTTTTTCTTTTCCTTTATATAGCACATACATAGCTATATATGCTATATATGCTTTATATATAGCTAAAGAATCATGTATAAAACCAAAGACAGCATTATAAGTAATGTACAATAAATACAAAATTGCTGTACATCTATTATACTGTACATCTGCCATGAATGCCAGATTATGGATATAAATTGAAATACAGGAAGGTCTATCTGCATGTGAGGAAGAACTTCTTCACTGTGAGGGTGACCGAGCCCTGGCACAGGCTGCCCAGGGAGGTTGTGGAGTGTCCTTCTCTGGAGGTCTTCAAACCCCACCTGGATACCGCCCTGTTCCCCGTGCTCTAGGTGTCCCTGCTGGAGCAGGGGTGGACTAGATATCTCTAGAGGTCCYTTCCAACCTCAACCATTCTGTGATTCTGTGATTTGCAAGMAATACCACTTGTGGTTGTAACATCTCAATACATTACATTTCTAATATCTTATCCTACAACAGCATCTTTCTGCCAAGCAACACCAGTACCTTATGAATAAAGTAAAGTAGAACTTGGTAAAGTAGAACTTGGCTCTAACACTACCGCCATTTACAATTTAGTTACCTGAGGCAGTAGGTGGTGAAGAGTCTCACTCAAGACTAGGCATCAGCGCAAGCATATTTTTCTTTTATGTGGACTCTGCCTCTTCATAGCTGTGAAAAAACAAGCCATGCCTTGAAATTCATTCTTAGGAGCTTGCATTTAGATCATTTCATTCAAAAACTCTTTCCTCATTATATCTGATAGTGTCCCCATTACCTATTTCTTAATGTATTGAAAAATACTAAAATGTCACAGTCAAAATGTTCCAATATTGGCATAGTGTTGAAATTTCCAAATGGATGTAAAAGCTGTTATGTAAATGTTTACATACAGATTGAAGTAAAGCTGTAGAAAAACCTACCTGCACATAACAAGGCAATCCTTATTAAAAACAAAAAGAGAACTGTATCATCCCTGACTTTAAAGAACAAATAATGACCCTAAAAGATTCCTCGTAGGTGGATATACTATAAAGGTATCTGGGCCAGTGCATTGCAATGCAATTTATTCATGAAGTTCTGTTTATTTGGAAGGCACCTATTGCATGCTCCATAACATTTTAATTCCATTTCAAAATGATTCAAAGCAAGTTTTGGATTTTAATACTATACACAGGAATGTATGTGGTCTAATTCTTTTCACAGATCTGTAGTTCAACAGCCAGCTGAGGCATCTTTGTGAGCGTGCACACAGCACATCCTGGCCTGGCACATTAATATCAGAATGGGATCRTTTGCAAGTGCTGTGGATTTCAGCTGTGAACTGTGCTCACCTGCCTCACTAAGARACTGCTCATGAGCTCAGCTCTGTGCTTTGGTGTCCCGTGAAGGAATGAATGCAAAACAGCACATGCTCATACAGGGCTGTGCATTTCAGGAATTAATTCTGGGTTATTAACACTGTTGTATTTTGAATTTTTATCTAAAGCAGGAGAGAGGCAGCCATCATGTCTGTTTTCAGTGAGAAGACATTTTCTGAAAGGCTGTAGAATAAGTGAAAGCAATGGAGATGTTGTATGTGTACAGGTGGCGTGTCAGTGAAAGACAAATAAGCTGAAGGGAACTAAAACAGACATCTTACAGGGAGATAGATCAACCAAGTCAGGAGCTCTGTGGTTCAGTGAAAGCTCCTGGCAACACCATTTAATACAAATTTAAAAACATTATAGAAAAATGTCTTAGTGTGCTTTATAAAAGCCGCTGTTTAGTGATGTATTAGATCTCATTTGATTGATTTCTGTTAAGATTAGGAGCATATTGGGTTGCAAAAGGAAAACTGGAATATGTACTAAAATAATTTATACAGGCTGTACATTGAGAACAGATTTATTCACTGTAGGAATAAATCTACTCCTCTGTCTGAAACTATCAATTAAAATGGTAGCCATTATTCATGAAAATAAATATATAGTGTGTTATTCATGACAGGAAAATGTATCATGTATAAGTGGTCAATAAATCATTTTAGGGAAAAGTGATATGGAAAACGGTGGCACTTAAGCTTTCAATTTTCATTAAAATTATAACTGCAGCAAGCTGCTCACCAGAGATTCAGCCTGTGCTGCACAAACCCACAGGAGAATCTTTTGAAGTTCAACATTCATCTCCTAAGTTGAAGAAGAAGTCTGCCCCTGTGCCTGCTTCTGGAGACTTTTGAGTTCCAAAACCTGCAGAAGACCTTAGAAAGTGGCCATGAAAAGGTGAGCCATGTCCCCGTAAACTGTGCACTCACCTCCTGCTCATCAGTGTCACCTGTATGGTTTTAAGGGTGAATCCAGAACAGTGAGGCACTCCAAGGGCAGCATGTAAAAATTCTTGTGTAGAGTCAATCCCACTGGTAAAATGCGAAAGCATGAGGAAATTTGTTTTACACACACTTATTTTACATCTTATTTTCCCTAACTACTTTTCTTTTTGCTTTGTCAAAATATGTTCTTTCTCTGCCATTAGTAYATAACTGCTCATATTTAAATCAATAGGCCACCTACTCTTAAGTGATATTACATGGTCATTTTTTGAAACCACTAAGAGCAATTGCTTTGATTTGACAAGACTCCCAGCAGAGGTTAAATGCAGTGACAGTGAAGATATTGGTGACTCGGACCCTGCTGAGCCACTACATCTCAGTCACATGCTGAATTTCATATACCATATTACATCTAATACCATGAAAATATATTATGCCTATAAAACTAACCCAATGCCTCGGAGACCTAGCTACAGAAAACGTTGCAAATAGGATTAGCAATGCAATACAGTTACTTACCAATTGCTTCTCCTCCAGACTCACCACGCCACACATAGCCCTTTTTGTTCCCCTGAGCAAGGAGAGGGAGGAAAAGGCAAGACCAGAAAAACACTATTCTTTAGCTATTCTTTAGCTCTCAGGTCCCAAAGCCATCTTACTGCAAGTGTGATAGAACAAAAAATTGAAAGGATACATTGAATTCACAGAATCCTTAAGGTAGGAAGGGACCTTTAGAGATCATCTAGTCCAACCCCCCCCACACACACATGTAGGGTCACCTAGAGCATGTTACAAAGGATTGCGTCCAATCAGGTTTTGAAGACCTCCAGAGAAGGAGACTCCACAACCAATCTGGGCAGCCTGTTCCAGTGCTCCGTYACCCTTACTGTCGAGAATTTTTTCCTCAAGTTTCTGCAGAACTTTTGATGCTTCAGTTTGTGGCCATTTCTTCTTGTCCTATTGCTGGCCACCGCTGCAAAGAGGCCAGCCTCATCCTCCTCACTCCCTCCCTTAAGRTATGTATATATACTGATCAGGTCCCCTTTCAGCCTTCTCTTGTGTCAGCCACATACTTCTCTCCTTCCATCTTCACTCCAGGAGGTACAGATGAGTTGAAGAGCTTCCATTTCTTCTGCTCCTAACCACTGCAGAAAGCATTTTTCAAATGAATTTAAATGTTAGCCACACAGACGAAGATTAAGAAAGCAAGGTGAGGGAGCAGGCAAGGAGACTGGACATCTTCCAAATTTCAGACTGAAATAAAATATCCAACTTAGTTATAGTTGTATCAATATCTTCTGTAGATCTGGGTTCTGAACGTATGTGTTAGAAGATTTATGGCAGTAGGTGCCATATAGTAGTTTGCTTCTTGACTAGTTAGCAATACTTGACTATTGTTCAAATTTAGCTTGAATTTAATTTGTCATCTTATGCTTTTTCTCAGGTTTATTTTTTTCTACTTGACATTAATCTCTCCTTAGATTTGCAATTCCAGACTTATTTTTTTCATAAGAGGAGCTTTTTAACCTGCATAGTTTTTACCTTTTACAGTGACAATTAAACTGCTGATGATAAGTAGAAAATTATTTGTTTTTACATGATATACTGGCAATAKGGCATCACAAAATGCTCCACTGCAGTTTACCTATCTTGAAAGTTACTGGCTTTTATTTACAACATACTTGTTGTTGATAGCAGTACACTATCATAAACCTATTCTGCGCTGACCTTCTGTCTCAATGAAAATGGTTTGTTGGAAAAAATTAAACTACCAGTTATGGCAGCACAAGTTCAATCTCTCTGATATTTGCTCAGCTGCTACAGAGGCAGATAAAACTTCAAGTGCTTGTGATTTGCGAGGACTGTATATATTGTCAGCTAACTGACCAAATGTGTAACCTTCTCCAGAGCCAATCGTGATCCATCAAGTGCTTCCAACTCCTTTCTAGGAAGAACTCTGAGAAAGGAAAATTTCAGGGAAAATTTTCTCTGAGAAAGGAATATTTCAGGAAAATTCAGAAAAAGAAAAATGTTTTTTCAGTTTCTGTCCATTGCAGAGCTGAGAAAGAAAGGGTAGACCCTCACAGAGAACCGCCACATGGAAATCCCAGGGGACAAAATGTGTCCAAAATTCCCTGTTTTTCAGTAAGTCCCTGCACTGCCACTTTCTCCTTCAAAAGCAGTCCTCGCAGCCTCTAACTTTGTGGAGGCTATCAAAAGTGAGCCTCTTTGTGGAGGCCTCTAAATTGAGTGACAGTGATGTGAGGTTTAGGCTATGAAAAGTCTTATTCCAAGGTAGTGATTCTTTTAAAAAATGATGCCTGCTTTTTTTTTTTTTTTTTTTTTTCTCCCCCATGGAACATCAATTATACATAAAAAACATGGTAAATTGGCATGCAAAGCTATTGCAAAAGGACAGTGTGTTGTGGGCTGCAGACAATTTAGTATACAAGGGGTTATTGGACTGTTGTAATAGTGTTTTTGATGGTRTTGTGAGAGGAATGATGTGAGAAGATTGGTACCAAAGAAAATCTCACAAGATGATGGGGCCTGTTGTCTTCTCCCAGCTGCCTGATGCTGGGAGGGCCTCAAGTACTTATTACTGAGCAGTTTTTTTGTTGATTTGTTCTGGTTTAGAGTTCGTGGTTTGGGAAATAAAGCAAGCCCCGAAGAAAGAGACGTAAGGAGAAGATGTATGGTTGGGTACTTTATTTTCCCTTCCACGGCTGGTGAGCCCACACAGTGACTTACAATTAGCAATAAAGTGCAGACAGTCCTTTACAAATCATGGACTAGGTGAAATCTTTGCCATCAGAAGAACTGAATATATTTAAAGAAGAAGAAAAAAGTTTTCTATGCATACCTGCTGAAATTTGAATCTTAATTTATTCCAGAAACACTTAAGTCTCTATTAGATCCCCTTTTTGTGCACATTCAAGCAAACAATCATTACCTGTAGAACCCAAAATTTAACTACAGAGGTTCAATATTCATTGAAAAATGAGGTAGATTTTTACATGGAATGGAAAAACAAGTTGCAACAGCAGCGTGAAACAAGGAGAAATGTTTTCAGAAAAAAAAAAAAAAAGAAAAAAAGAAAAAAAAAGAAAAAAAATTATTAGAGCCCTGTAACATGAACAACTAAGGACCCACCAAAAGAAATGGGGCATATATGTAAAGAAAAGTCTAAGTATCTACACCCTATATTGCACCAAGGAAAAAAAGAATATGTATATATTATATATTCTCATATATCTCATACATTCTAAGTATATATAAATGCATTCATTTATATATATATCTTCTACAACCATGCAGAGTTGCTGAGAGCACTGGACTTTTCAGCCTGAAGAAGGGAAGGCTCAGGGGGATCTTACAAACAATTATCATTACCCGAAGGGATGGTTTAAAGAAGATAGAGAAGAAAATTTCGAATTATCACATGTAGTCAGTATACTGGGAAAAACACAGCAAACTACTGTCAACTGTTGTCTTTAGCCAAATAAATTGTTAACATGAGAACTTCCTTTCTCTTCAGCATGGATGATCTGATGAACAGTCATCAAGACTCAAGACAAATTTTCAAGCATGCTGTATCAGCTTTTCATTTAAATGGCAAAACTGAAATCACTTCTAGGCTTCCAGATTATCAGTTAAAAGAATACCTACAAGGTGGGTCTGCTGAAAAAAAAAAATCCTTCTTTCTGTTTATTAAATTTTCATATGGAGGAAAACAACTGTAGGGTTTGAAAGCATATTTGTTGAGGAAGCGAATTTGCTAAAGAGAGAAAACATGGTGGGGCTTATTTTCAAATTCTCTTGCTGATAAATGAACACTACTGCTTAAGCCCTTCTAATGAAGACCAGTTTACCATGGAATAAAGTCGTCAATGATGAGCAGAAAATAGAGTATTTGTAAATACAATGTAACACAGAATGATAAAGCACATCCAATTTATGCAAAGATGTGCTTGCAGCAGTACGATAAATAATATCCGCGTAATCAATTACTGGAAGAAAGACAGTCTGAATAAATTGTTTTCTGGCAATTTATGGAAAACAAGCCTAGCACAAAAAGGACAATTTGACTTTAGTCTTTTAACATGATTGTCTGACGAGCATTAAAACCAAACTTACTAATAATTCAAAGGACATGGTATTTATAACTGTCTATTTTCATCAGCAATAGCAAATTCTAAGTTGTGCAAGGCCATAAATTTCCTATTTTTTAACCTGGAAAGCAGAGAATACAATGGAATAATTGAAATATGTATATAGATTTGCAATACACTGCATGTGACATAGATATTTTGATCTTAAAACATCTGCATATTGAAAGAGGTGGGAGAGAAAGCTAGAAAGATATATATGACTATTAAATAAATAAGAAAGGAATACTAAAAGCATTTTAATTCATTACAGAAATGTATATTTTATAGTCTGATCCTAAACCCACTGGGAGCTTTCAGTGGGAAAGCTTTCATCAATCTGAGTGTCATAAGAGCAAGCCCTTAAGGGAACTCCAGAACTGCTTTAAAACTGTAATGAAAAAGTTGGAAAAAACACAGTTCCTTTTCAGAGCCTTTAACTTTATGCTCTTAAATGTGTCCAAGATGCAAAACATTTTTTTTTTTTTTTTTTTGCTTAAAAAACAAAACAAACTAAACAAACACACGAAAAAACAGCTTTCAATAACAGCTTAGTTTACTGAAAATAATAGAATGAATGAAAACAGCTGTTTAGTATTCAGAGCTCAGACTTGGAAGACAATGTTACTGAACAGGAACAATTCTCCAACTCCCACACCCTTTCACCAATCAAAATAATAAAAAAAATTAGAAAGTATCTTGGATCTGACAGCACATATAATATCAGCCTCCAAGGGTATTCAAATTCTTATTAGAATCTGCATAAAACAACTACATAACTAACTAAGAAAGCATTTAGCAGTTTATGACCCTCAGTGTAGACAAGACATTAAAATTCACATAATTCAGATTCACTTTTCTTACAAAACATTCAATGATGCCTGTAGCACTGCTTGTTCAGTTAGCAAATAAAATACAGTTTTTATTGA
This sequence comes from Nothoprocta perdicaria, assembly GCF_003342845.1. Lineage (NCBI taxonomy): Eukaryota > Metazoa > Chordata > Aves > Tinamiformes > Tinamidae > Nothoprocta > Nothoprocta perdicaria. The sequence goes on from NW_020456099.1 coordinate 566,035, forward strand.
TGGTGTCATTCCAGCATCACCAAGCCCTCTATCACTTCATTTACCCATGGAAAAGGTACAGCTAGATGCCAGTAGGATAAAGTTTGTCTTTTGTCCCACTTACATGACACCAACCTGATTCAATAAGCCAAACAGATAAAACAAAGAAAATCGACTATCAGCTGATATGAGAATGAGTGTGATATTTGGTTGTGACTAAGAAAAAAGGGTATGAAATCTGGCTATTGACTGGGATTTGGCCTGATGTTTGAGTGTGTGTACATGATATCCCTTCTTTTGGAGACTCCATGCAAATTTTGACCTGGTGGTTCTACATACTGGGTAATCATACCTTGATTAGCCATGGCCTGACTAATGGAAACACTTGGTTGTACAGCAGTCTAACATCTTCCCAGAGGTTTTGCTTCAGCACATAAGTCTTTGTGCACTGGTCAGGCTTTGCTGCCCAAAGGCATATGGGGTTACCTCCCAAATTCTTTATGTCTCATTCACGGCATTAAGACTTCACTGCACAAAGATTTATATGCTTAAGTACAGACCTCACATAAAGACTTATATACTAATATCCTCAAAAGTTGGTGCTGCTCTTTTTTCTGACTGAGGCAGCACTAAGAAACCCATCCAACTTTCTGAAAGCACGTGTTGAGACATTTGCACAACTGAATTTCATATTGGAGAATTTATACCTTACACAAAACCATCTGCTGCCAGGCATCTTAAGACATCTTGCAGATTGGAAATGACCACAGAGACAAGTCAAGGCACACTCACCTCATGCTACCCATACAGCAGATCTCTGCAGTACTAGATCTTCACCCATTACTGGAAAAATGTGACTAAAACACATTAATAATAAACTGTAAGCATTCAAATATTAAACATAATAGAATGAAGTAAAACACTATAAAATTCATTTTGTGAAACAAAATAACAGAGAATAATTTATTGTTTTGCAGCACTGCTTCAAAGTTTTGAGTTCCACTCTGTAATACTAATAGAAGAAACAGTTTTGCCATCACCCTGGAAATGTGCTTCCATCACAGTGGAAGCATTACTGGACTCTCCTGAGTGTTGTACTTCTGCAAATTCTCTATCCCCTTTTTTCCTTTCAGTCAACTGTATAATGTGAATGGCAGACTTGTCTGGCACGTGAACCACAGGGAACACTCTGTATTTCAATTTAAACAAAGTAATAGGTATTGATAATGAAGAAAGTTACATTTTCGGCAACCTAAGTACTTCAAACTTAGGTCACGATATTCCTTATAGTAAAGGAACACACCACACAAGAATAGAAAATGCCTGATTCACACTGGCATCCCAGATGAGCATTAAACATCTTCGAGAATGTTCACACTATCACTAATTCTTCCCATGAATTAGGGAACACGGGCTTTGCTGTTGCTGATACAATCCTCTCCCAGCTGAGACCTAGGGGGATGTTTTCTTTGGAACCAAACTGTGTAGAAAGGGGCAAGAACATCAGGCTAAAGAGAAATGAGAAGGATGTCTTATCAATTTATCAGCTCTGTTCAAAATTACTTTGAAACTTCAATAATTTCTGTTGCCCCACTGACTTCCGATTAGAACTACTGAGTGCCACAGAACTTCCTTTGCTGGGTGCTCAAGCTTAAGTCACTCCCAAAGGAAAACCTGAGCCTCAATTCAGCCAAGTCAAGCTTCAGGATGCCTATAAAATACATCACCACAATTTGGGGGTATAATTTAGGGGCCATACCATTTCTAGGACATACTTACCCAATCCAAAAAGGATTCTGACTCCTTAATGTTAGGTACCTCTCTCACACACTAGTTAGATTCAAAATCTGCTTTGCTCAAGTGTTGAAGCAATCTAGACAAAATGTAACGATAAGAACTACGGAAATTTAAGGATTTCCAGCTGTCTCATCACATCCACCAAGGTCATTCCCCCCACAAAAGAGGGCTTCTGAGCAAAATGTCAAGATAAATAGTTCTGAGGGGCTAGCAGAGCCATGCACTATGTTAGATTTAGCAAGGGAAAAGGGAAAGAATAATTTGACATTATCTACTAAGTACATTTACCAATACAATATTGTTGGTAGACATGACTACGTGACTTTTTTTTTTTTTTTTTGGTCTAGGTAAAGTCTAAATTATAGTCTATTTAAAAAAATGCAAATAACTTCAAACTGACAGCAAATTGCACTAAGACTACAACGCCTGAGGAATAGAAATAATACAGTCACCTGTAAAATGCTGTGTGTATGCATTTTTGCTGGTTCCCGTGAGCTTCTCTTTGAACAACTCTACCACAGAAATATTCACAGGGAGGAAAAGATGGGAAATAATAGGAGCCAGGGGGATATATTTTGTGAAGTGCATAAGATAGCATCAGTGTTCTAGTAAATTTTTTAAGCTAATACTAAAGCCTAACAAATGTATATGAAATGTAAGACATGTGAGGAAATAAAGGAAAATAAATACAGAAGGTAAACATTGTTTTCTTTCTACATAATTCTGGTGGTGAGTATTATTGCATTATGTGTTTCTCCTCCAAAAAGATGCACAACCCAATCTTTCATAGCCCTACACTAACATAAAAGCAATCTGAAACTAACTGAAAATTTGTTGTGGAAAGAGATCTCAGAGGTAACATTATATAGATAGTTCTCACTGGAGTGAAGTGCCTGGATTATCTCAACTTTTGATTAATTGTTGATTAATTTCACTTGCTAAAATAATTTTTGAAGTCCTATCTCTTTGCCCTAAGTCGTGAAGTCATCTTCACACTATAAATGGAAAGATCTGATCACCCTAAAACAAAGGCAGCACAAAGTCACAAAATCAACCAAAAATCCTTCAACTGAAAATACCTCGAGAGCAAGTGGCAGAGGGCATATTGTAGAAGAGACTCCTAGACTCCTTATCCTGCATGGAGAGGCAGCTTGGTAAGAAAGCTGCTGAAAGACATTCTTGAATACCCTTCACTGAGCCTGTCTTGTGTGCTTCTTACCAGCAGCCACTGCTTCAGGCCATTCAGTTCAAAGGAAATAACCTATTCAAACCTTAACATTCCACTTAATGTTAATTTATAATTGAAATCTAGAACTACAAAAACTTTGCTATCTTTATTAAAGTCAAGAGCATTTACTACAATTAAATGACAGCAAAGAGTTTCTAGAGTGAATATTTTCATGAATTTAATTTTTATTTTTTTAATTTAAAAGAAAAAAATTGGGAAATTTATTTTTCATGAAGGACTTTACACTTTAAAAAAAAAGTATCCAAATATTAAGAAATCAAAATGGTGACATTATTGGGACATTATATCAARTCTGAGCTGAACTTCCACACTTGTTCCTTTCCAAAGCCTAGACCTGAGAAAGACATCTTTCACAGTCTGCATAAATGCTATGTAAGTATTCTTCCCCATAACCCTGTCACACATGCCACTGTATGCTAGGAAAAGGCTGCCACTCATTTGAATTTATTCTGTTCTCACCTGCTTACACGATTAGCTACTTGTACTTGTCCATTTGCTTCTCATGTCTCAGGAGGTGAAAGGTCTGGTCCATCGACACTAAGCACTGCTTCTCCTCTGCAATTCGCACACAGTTAAGAAAAAAAATGTTTTAATGTTACTAGTGCAATTAACAAGAAACAACAATTTCAAAACAATATTTATAAAAAAAAAAAAAAATCTGGTGCTTTAAAGCAGAAATGTTTTCCATGGGAGAAGACTGCACAATGCATGAAGAAAACTAAAGTGATGGAGCAGCTGTAGTGCATGATACAATGAGAAACACTGGAGAAACACTGCTACAGACTGTAGGCACAACCAAGTGCCCTCACACAGTGCTATCAGCCCTACAGGTTTTGGCAACACTTTACAGTTCTTTTTTTTTCTTGTTCTAACTGTAAGAACCTCAGCCACCCCCAGAGCTTCTATTTAACTGGCATAGTTTTCTTAACTTTATTAAGAAATTTAAAGYGGCTGGCAATCCAGCTCAGAGTCCTTCTAACAGCTTTAACAACCCTCTACATTATTAATATTATGTGACCTCTTCCTGGTTAGTTTTTAATGTAATGTTCCTAAATCAACTAGGAAGGGATTCAGTTTTTAAGAAAACTGAGRCAAGTGGTATTTACTCATACTACATATTGAATCAATGACAATCCCAGAAAGTAAAATAAATAAATATATAAATTGTTTTTAAGTGTGTTGCTTCCCTGAAGTATTCAGTCTTCATGCAGAAGAAGAAACATGATTTTTGAAGTGTAATAACGGTTTGAAAATACTAAAAGGGTGAACAACTTGAACCTTGCAATGATATTTATGTCACTAGATCCCTACACACATCTTTTTGTAGAACTATAGAACCGTACTGTAGAACTGTATTACTTCCAATTTACTTACGGAGAAAAAACGCATTTGTAGGTTTAGGATCAGCATGGGTCAATATATTGATCTATTTCCCACTGCCTCAAGTGCAGTGGTTTTGTTAGCAACATGAGGCTTTTGTTGCTTGGGGGCAACTTGTTTGCTTATCCTTTTCCCCAAATCCTAAAGATGGTGGGTATCATTGGTGGGTATCATTGATAGTATATCCTAGCCTCCCRCTCATCTTTCAAATTTTTGATTTCTCCTCGTGTCACAAGTAAAAACTGAACTCATCCCATGAATTTCAATGGTCACTTAAAACATTATTTTCTTCTTCTTTCGTTTTCTGCTAGGGTTCCCCATATGCTTACTGTTTGATGTTGAGAAGTGTGGACATGTAAAGGAAAGATCAAAGTATGCTCCTGCTTAATAAAACTCAGCAAAAGTTACTGCACAGAATGCAGGAAAAATTACACTTCATCAAAGAATCACAGACACCTAAGGATCAAGGAAAAGCATTAAAAAATATTAAGGAAAAAAAAAGGAACCAACATTTGATTTTAGAAAGATAGAATAGTAGAATCTTGCACATCATTATGTAATTTCATATTTTTGTGTTTGGACTGATGTAAAACTAAGGTGCTTGAAGGCGGATTAGAAATTCTATAGATTGACAGTCTACAATGTACTCAATGAGCATACCACCTGAAGAAAAAAAAAWAATAATGTTAAAGCTGGGGAAGGTAATACTTGATATCTARATTAGTTTAAAATAAGAGAAAAATACATTTTTTTTCTTTAGAGACAATAACAACAATGACCTACCAAGTMATACTGTTATAGACATTTATTTTTAATACCTTATTTTTAATTTCATAAAATGAAGGAACGAAGTATCTCTTTTTTATTATTATTATTTACTTTGAAAGGAATTTATTAGACAGYTGTTTGTTTAGAGATAATTATACAGTTGTTTATTAACAACTGTAAATTCCATATAAGATTACTGCTACATTTAATTCTCTGCCCAACTCTGTCCAATTCCATACCTTTCAAGAAGCCACTAATCCTATAATGTTATAGAATAACTTTAAGTAACTAATTAAGGATAATTTGTTACACAGGAAAATTATGTGCCTAACCCTTGGAGCTAAGGCTGTAAGCCCTATGTGATGAGAATTTGAAGTCATATGTATGTTATTCTAACTGAGTATCAGCTTCCTTATTATTGATATAAATGGCCAATCTTTCCAAGACTACTCTTAATGATACTTTGTAGCAATGAATTTTACAGATTWAGTATAAGGTATTTCCTCTTACATTTTTTAAATTGAATTTGAATGTGTTCTTGCATTAAAAATGAATGAGTTCCTATTTACTTTTTTCCACACTTTTCATTACTTACATCTTGTAAATATAACTATTTTTGTCCATCTCTATGCAATAATGCAAAATGCTACAAAGAATTTTTGCCACCCTTTCAGAGTCCCTCTAGTAGAATAGAGTTCAAGTGAAACATAATTTTACTACTGTATTGCTATACTTCCTCCAGTTCTTTATGAAAAATGAAACTCTATTACTGGATAAGAGTGGGAAGGTGTTTTCTTCCACTTCATCCAAAAGACAGTAAATTTGGTTTCGCAGAAGCCAGACACTGTCAAGTGAAATAGATTTCCTGTAACATGTAGAATCTTAATTAATTTAATCTCAAAGGAGTAGTAAATAGATTCAAAGTAGCACAGTCCTCCTCAGTTACTACCGCAGAAACTATTTGAATCCAGTCCCTAAAGGCTGTAAAATTGATACAAGAATGTAGAATGATGATACTTGAGCTTTCTCTACAGAGGCCAAAACCAAGAATCCAGTGATGTTAAGAGCGTGGGCATTGCCTCTTTGGATAAGGATTGAGAATGCCAATGGGATTCACTTTGAGTTACTGAAATTTAAAATCATCCACAGACGCAGCCTGGTCTCCCTAAGTGCCTAAGAGTGCCAGCTGCTSTGGATCTGAGCTGAAAAAGGAAAAAGGATCTGAAAAGAAAAAGTGAACATGAACATACCTTGTTCAGTGAGAAGCTCTTTTCCCCTGACCTCCAGAAAAAACACAACCCCTCAGAGTTTATAACACATCCAGAGATCCAACGGCTGCCAAAAGGGAAAAAAAAAATACAAGAATAAAAGAAGGATATGCCACTATGYGTAGAAGAAAAGCCCTTCCTTTCCTTTTCTGCAGGAGCTGAGGAAGAGCCTCTTGAAGACCAGGCAATTACTGCTTTGAACTATGAGGACTGCTCCCTTCTCACATATTAATTCTCCATAGCAGGTCAGACAAAATGAAAGAAAAAGTGTGATACTCACACAGGAAAAAAAGAAAGGTGTGGGCACTTCCTTTCAAATCTCTGCTGCACACAATTCACATTCCTACAGTCTGTCTTTCCCGCAGTAGTCAAACAAAAGATGCTATTTTGCCATGGTACAAGAGAGAAACATTKTCCAAATTTAAACAATTATATAGATATGGCTTCCAGAGATTACTTTCATTTTACTGTTTTTTGTAGGTTGATTTCATTTGCTACCATTAGAAGTCAATGAAACCCATCACTCCAGGAGAAGGTTGTTCTTGCTTTGGTCTTCCCTTGCACAGGTTATGCAAAGGAAGCATCCAATGCTGCTTGTATGAGTTTGTTATTCCTGATGATTAATATTTAACTCGCCAAGACAAATGAGACGCGACTCTCAAATTCAGAAAACACAGAGCCTCTTTACAGGAGGCATCACTGAGATGAGGTCTCATAAGCCTTGTGCTTTCAGTTTTGCAGTTATGGAATCAAAGTGATTTTAGTGAGCTCTGTGGAGCTTCTTTGATTTGGCTCCCTAGCCACAAGCTATGAAAACAATTTGCTTTCAAGCTTTCCAAAATCAGTTTCTACGAGTAGCAAAAAATAAACAGGGCTTTGTTCTCATTTGTGCTTATTCCTGGGGAGGAATTATATTCAGTGGATGTTTCACAAATTGGCTTCCAAATCTCTTTTCTTCCTCATGTGTAGCCATAGCAGAAGCAGAGTACTTTTAATGAGTTTGCGTTTGAAGTAATTTAGAAACTACCTTTTTGGATTTGCAAGATTTTCAAGGAGCTAGCTTGGGTAGTATTTAAGGTCTTTTCATATCTCAACAAATATTAGCTCAGCTACTTTTTTCATCCTCCTTATCATTTCATTTAATCAATTACGTCTTCCTTTTTCATTTTTTTCTATGCTTCATTTTGCTTCCTTCTTTTCTCATTTATGTACCGTGTATTTCAGTTTTTCTTCCACATCTTTCCCTCCTTTTTTTTTCCTATTATTTTTGCTACTTCATTTTCCTTCATCATTCTTTCTGTGTTTTTTTTCTGCTGCCCCACTACATTTACTCCATCAATCTATTGATTGACAAGTTGAAGATTGCTTTGAAAGGGTTCTCTAAAATAATTTAAGCTGCACAGGACCATTTATACATTCACAAGGCTTGCTCATTTTCAAGCCATTAAATTGCCATTGGACTATCAAAATTGCCATTATACAATGACAATACTCCATTTTRCCTCTTCAGAAATGCAAGTTGGCCAAACAGGCACAGATCATGTATACCAGAGTCATACCCATCAAAATTGCAGTCTGTGCTCTGCACTGTTCCAATTAGAGTCTGCTGCCAGATTGTTTGAAAGAATATACAGGAAAGTACACAGCTGTGGCAGACTCTAAACTAAATGAATAATGCAATATCAACATCTGTAGGATTTTTGAAATGCTAAATGTTCAGATATAAAGTCTCTGCTGAGGACACAGATGGTAATGATGTTGTTGTTCTTGCAGTGGTTCCTACCAGAAACTGAGTTCCGTAATCAGACTGGACTGTTAATGGCTGAAACAATACATCCCTTTAACAGCCCTAGCTCTCCATGTATCTCAAGATGATAAATGCTTGCTTTGTGGGCTGCATTTAATTTCGAGCTTTGTTAAGCTAAAGAAATCCACTAATGAATATGGACACCTTCACGCACGAATACAGATGCCAACACCAGTTGATAGCACTCAGCAGGTGAATTCAAACTGACAATCCAAGTTAAGGTAGAATAATTAAAATAAATTTTCCATTCAATGAAAAAGCATAAGTTCTATGTTTTCCACAGCAAAACATAAACACCTAAAGAAACTTTTCCTATATAATAAGATTATACAACAGAATTTTATATATGTTTTTGCTGTTTAAATCAGTGCACATTGTGTAATGAAACAATAAAACAAAATAAAACATAGTTTCTAAATACAAGTGAACAAATATATCTGTTCATCAACAAATATTTTAAGGTACCTATGAAAGAGAGGAGGACAATGTCTTATAATTCATTCTATGTGCATGGCTATTGTTCTATCAATAAGAACTGTGTTCCAAATGCATCAAGCAAATATAAAAAGTAATTTTACTCAATTTAGATGATGTCTCTGGAGTCAGAGAAAAGCTAAAAGAACTGAAAAGGCAACATAAAAATAAGCAGTGCTGGGAGGTAGAGGAATTATAAGAGGCTAATAAGAAAAGCAATGAGTATATGAAACAAGCCTCTGAAAGAAGGCATGATGTCACTCATCTGCTGCATTTGGATGGTTGCAGTCTGAACACTTGATCCCAGACACAACTTATCTTCTTAGCGGGAACAGGCTCTCCAGAAAGATCAAGGATTATTTCCTCTGTACATTGACATAGCTGAGACAAGAATATCAGAAATTTTTAAAACTGTACCCAAACCGGAGCAGAATATTTGCAAGGCTTAAAAGACAGGGTGAAAAAAAGTCAAGATGCTAAATCAGAATTTCCAAGTAGGTTGTGCAAAGAAGGAAAGGATGTATTGATTTTTAAAAAAAGTTCTTCATTAAACCTTTCTGTAATTTTATGAWTTACCTTGTTTAATTTCTATTAAAAGATAAAACTTTAAGTCAAAAGAAACCTAAAGACAAATACTGTTCTTTGTTTTCCTACTTGCATACAGAAAACATGATATTTGGAGACAGAACAACATGCCTCTACYAGGCTTGGGGTTCATAACTAAGTTGGTCTTCAGAGAACCTGAAGCACAAAACTGCTTCTTCCCACTAATGCTCTGTAGATAAATCTAAAAGGGATGTAGTCTTGGATACTCCATCCTGCTCTCCTCAAGGGATGGTTAGTATTTCTTTGAGGAGTTGCTTAACAGGTTTGCTGGTTTTATATTCTCTTAATGCCTAACCAACTTACCTTCTTCCTCATGTCAATGACTGTAGTAAGACATGTGCTCCTGTAGCTTGCTGTTTCTCTTTGGGTTTAACTCTTTCAATTCAACTCAGCATGAAACTGGTCTGACTCTGGGATTAGGGGAGACATCTACACAGAGCTTGTAGACGATTGTGCCTTCAATTTCCCTCTTTCTAAAAGTCCTGTTTTGAAAAAGAAGAATAACAGCCAGAAATCCCCAGGAAAGACAAAAAGATAAGAATAGTCTAAGTATTTCCAAAAGTCAAGACTCACATTACCTTATCAGATGCAAAACAATGTGCAGAAATGTCAGTTACAATTTTAAGAGTAAGAAAGTTAGCACAAAACACAGTTGCCCAGGTCATACTGTCATACCATCCTTTTCCAAGACAAAAAAAAAAAAAAAAAAGACCAGAGTTACTGTTCCTCTCATAGGAGAAAGGGAAGCACTCACAGCCAAGGAAGAGAGGCAGGTTGTGAACTCCAGGGTCACAGAAACTGTTCTACTCAAGATTAAAACCCAACGAGAATTCTCCTTAAGTACAGAAGCAAAACCCTGAACCTCTGTGGTATAAATCGAAGAGACTTTTTGTTACGGACATAAAATGTCCAGACTGGTAATGGAAACAYGTGTGCAAAATTGTGCATACAATGCTGGTCAAAATTAATAAAAAATAAAATACACTGACCAAAAAAAAAAGGGGGGGGGGAGGGAAAATGAAAGAAATAACTAACTCTAAGACACGTCTGCACAGATGAATGTACATCTTGATGTACAAAACATTAGCATTTTACACATGCAGAAACTGAAGCTTCAAACCAGGCTTCGAAGGGCCTTAGTGACTTGCCCAAGGTCAAAATATAAAAACCATGTAAAGTACTTTGATTGTGATTTGCTTTCTAATGTACAGGAGGCTCAAACGCTGAGGGAACTGAAACTCTTTTTAGGTATACAAGAGCTCCATCTAACTAATTTACCATTCATATATACTTTAAAGAATCTGTTCCCAGGAGATGTGTGTTCACATCACAAAGCTTCCACATATTTTGTAATAATCTGCTACAATTGTAAGACTCTGTGGAGGAAAGGCTCCAAAATCCAGAACCAGAATAGAAGTGTTATAAGCAGGATCAAAGGATGCTGACAGAAGTGTTCAGGCAGCTTAGATGGTGTTTTTATGCTCAATGAATAGCCTGAGTCCAAGGCTACTGTGTGCTCATACTCACATGTAAAGCATTTATCAAAAAATTAATAATGGCATTAACGTGGAAATGCAATTTCTACTCTCTCACTGCATCTCATTCCACTGCTGATTGTTAAATCAAAAACTGCTGAAATCTACTTGGGCATATTACAACAGCTAAATTCCCAACTACAATATATTCTGGGCAATAAGGGATTCATTTTGGGGTAATATGTGCTTCCTGCAAAAATCTGAGCCAAATCTAGAAAAGGCCTGTGACACACTTATTTTTAGCTATATAGTTATTCCAGTTGAAAAAGACACTGGAAATATTCAAACACCCAAATTACACATGCTTTGAAATATTTTGCCGATTTGCGTGAGCAGCCTTGTTACTGAACTAGTCTTTCTATAAAGCATTTTCTAAAAAGAGTGTAGAGATAATATTATATATTGTCTGTTTCCAAAGAAGGCAGAACCACAGACCCCTGCCTCTCCAGTCTGGCTGTCAAGGGAGTCACTTGGCACTCTCTCTGCTCTGCCTTTGCCATCTTGTCGAATGAAATGAGACTGTGCAGAAAAAAATAGAAGCATTTTCCATGACATTTTAATGCTAAACAAACTTACAGCTGTGGTGCTTTGATAGTTGTGGAATTTTTGTACCTATATACACTCATCAGTATATCTACATAAGCATATTTCTATTTTTGCTTCTAAACAAAACACTTCCCTAACTGAGGTCTATATGAGCAGGCGCTGATACTACGGATTACCAATGCAGAGTCAAAGAACAAAAGATTTGTTTGCAAAGATTATAGTTTGTAGATCTAATATCTTAGGAGAGTTTCAGCATGTTGAAGAAACTCACAGGGAGGGAACAAAATGTTTTATGAAACCTTAAATTATGTAAAATACTGAGTTGTATTATACGAGGCATTTTAAATAAGGGCAGAATAAAGGCTAAATACTTCTGAACTGCCTCAGAAAAATTAATCCCTTTTAATTCATGCACCATTACTAGACTCTGATATTAAAATGCCTCTTGCCTTTAGGCTGATGTAGCTATAATTATTCACTTGTTTTAATTCATATTTTATTAATGTACTGTGTTTTTACGGAGCACCAATTGTGGTGGCAACCAACAATTAAAAACAAGCATAAATTAATCTCTCATTTACAGGCAACCATCTTAAATTAATGAGCTGAAGGACTTTCCATGATTTTTAATTAAAGCTCTGAATAAGCAAATATATCTCATATAAGTCCTATGAAGTCTGAACTTTTCAAGAGAACCTTTTTAACAACATGTTGGAGCCCACTTTGTCCATGTTGTGGAAATAAGAGTCGAAGCTTTTTGTCTCTCTGACTTCCACGGAGTGTCCCAGAAATAGGTAATATCCTCCGAGCAGCAGTTTAGYAGTAGTTACTCTATTGATTCCAGCTTCAGAAAAGTTATGTTCTGTTCTAAAGTACTGATACGCTGAACTACTCTGGGAAAGAAAAACTGTATTTTGTACATAAGTTCATAGCGCTTTCAGGATGTGAAGTCAGGGGACACCATAAAGAAAGTATTTTGAAATATTTTCTGTAAACTTTATTACAATCACTAAAGACAGTGATTTCTTTGACAGGGTTCAATTTCAAATACAACCCACAACTGGGACACATAGACACTATTCCGGGTAACAGACCCAGGGAAAAAAGGAGAACTAGGCAGGAAAGCCTCAGGTTTCCTTTTCTGGAAAGGAATGACTATAAGCATATCCTTCATATTTATTAACTTTTGCAGTTCTTGGAGAAAAATAAATAAATAAGTGACTAACATCAGAGAACACATAATGTCAATGCACCCCAGAGTCCTTGTGGCTGCATAAGACAACACAACGGCAGATGAATATAGAATCCAGGCTTTATAGATTTTGGAAGCAGTTATGCTTTTGRGTATAGCGCATGGGACAGAGTCGCCAGCTATAACCCTCACAAGAACATATGATGAATAAGCTGAAGTCAAAGCTCACAGCAAACATATCTTCAGGAAAATATGAGAGAGAAAAACTTAAAAATATTTACTGACATTTCTAGCAGATGTAGGTTATATAAAAATCTTTTTTTTCTGGAGCCTAACATCATTAGGCTGACCACATTGGCCCCAAGGAATTCTTCTGATAGGAATATAAGARCATAGCAAAGATCCAGTTGTCAAATGTTTGGGTCCTAAACTGATACAGGTTTAAAAATAAAATTCAGTATTTTATATCAGTTATAAAACCCATAACTGGTCACTGACCACTCTCCATGCACTGAGATACCTGCTGTACAGATAGAGAAGTCATTCTATTAATATTTGATCAGTAAGCATTACAATATTGGCTTTTAATGTAAATACGTTACATGAGCATGCTGCACAACTTATGCTTCAAATTGAAATCCTGGATTGTGTTCATAATTTAGTTGAAGTGAGATCCTGCAACAATAGCAAAATGATAGCTAGTATCAGCAAGATATGATTCAAATATACATTAGAAAGAATATGAAAAAAATGACTAATATTTACTAGTGGTATTAAAGATCCTATGTGGTTTTATTTAGCAAAGCTGCTATTCCACTTTGTATTTAGAATGATATTTCCATTAYTTATTCTGGATGTGTTAAGAATATTCACGTTAAAAACAATGAAAACACAGCTCATCAGTATTTAGATTTGAAAGACTGCAAAAGAAGATAGGTATATGAAGTGCAAGAAGAATACCTATAATAAGTGCTTTCTCTAGGGACACAGAAACATATTTAAAAKTTTAGAAATGAAGTTAATATATACAAACATAAAAACAGATTTATCCTTTAGATCAGTGAAACGTGGTCCTTTTATAAATTATTAATAGAAATTTTGAATGTTGAATTACCATCTTTCTTGGAATGACTAATTAGCGTGTTTTGGGTAATTGATAAGTATAACTATAAAACGCATAACCATAAGACTGTTTAATTACCTCAAATACACATATATGTATATATTTCTATAAAGACAATACTTTTTATTCGTAGCAGATAGCTTTTTTTTTTTTTTTTTAAATCAGAATAGTCCTCTAACTTAAGAGTAAAAAGAAATTGCACAATAAGAAGCCATCTACATCTCTCTACAGCAAAATTCTGTATCACTCTGCCTCATTAAATAGCAACCACCATGTGGAGCCAGGAGACTCCTGGAAAGTCAGGAGATTCTACAGAGATAATAAAACCAAGCAGTTACATGGCAAATCACGGTGAAATGATGATAAAGCCAGCTTTTTACAATSCTTCTGTCATATGCTTGTCATATGCCCATTGTTATGTACTTGCCCTTGCAAATTATTTGACACTCTATAAACATGCACTTCACTTTAGAAGTTACAGAAAAAGCCTCTGCTACTTCCATCTGCAGATTTGTATTTGAAATATATATGTACATGCATTCATATAGTCACTGTTAAAAGAAAAAGATTACATTGCAAACTCAAACACTAACACATTGATGTGTCGTAAATACTTTCACGTAAAATTTGTGACCATGAAAACAGCTTCTAATTCCATTTTCACTTTATTTTCCACAAGAGTCTCTTAAAATGTGGTTTCCTGCTTATCTTAGCTCATTCTCCTAGAGAACTGAGTTCCATAGTTCTCTAGGTCCCCATAGTTCTCTAGGTCCCTAAGACACCCTGCCCAGTTAATTCTCATTTATTGTGCAGTTGCATTTATTAGCCCAAGYATAGCAGTGACACACTTACTATCCAGACAACTTGACAATCACAGACACAAGTTTGGTTTTCCAAATTTTTGTCACAAAAATTTGGAAGTCACCCTCTCTACCTTAGGTTCCCTCTTCCCATCTCTCCCACATTTTTCTTTTCCTAAGCAGATATATTTCTTGTTCCCTTTGCATCTAAGTCAGGCAGCTTATATTCTTCCCTGCCACAAAAAGCCAGCATTTTCACTGCAAGAGATAAAGCATGTGAAGGCTTAAAAGAGTCTTCAAGGAACATTTCTGATGAAAAATAAGAAGTCTATATTTATTTATTTGAACCTGGACAGCAGATTTTTCAGTCACAGCAAAAGCAACAACCTGATACAGTATTTCTATACTACCAAACTTCGACCACTTATTTAACAGTCATAACCATCTGTAAAACAGAATTATTTTAAATGAAGACCTACAAGTATTTTTCTTTGCTAACAAGTGAATGTTTTCCCAATTTCTTAAAAAGATAATTCAGCCCAAGTAGTTAGAGGTTGGCAAAACTTGAAGCAACTGAAAACAAGATGCTAGAAACACATCAAGTAACACATAGACTCTTCTTATCTCCAAACTCTTATCTCCAAAAAGGTTGACCCTGAAAACCTGTGGCATACAAAAGCATATTGCATGTTCTTCTCACATTCCAGAGCTTTTAATTTGTGTATGAACTGAAAAAAAATCATTATCCAATATAGAGGGCAGCTGAGTGGGGGACAAGGCATGCTGCAGGGATTTCTGCACACTGCCATTTCATCGAGACATCAAACACTTGTCCCAAAGAGAAAAAAGGCATCAAACAGTTGTTGCAACTGCCTCAATGGAAGAACAGCAACATTACTGAAAATTTTAGTGATCTATAGTTTATTGTATCCCCCGGTACTGCAGCAGGTGGACTTTATAAAAGGGGTCTCAAAGGTAAGGTCACACAGGTAGCAATAAAGCAAGCGCTCAAAAACTGCTCCGTGCTTGTACTTGAGGAATAATCTATTATTTTATGGAGACAAAAGAGAAGATCAGTTCCCTGTCTGCTCCTTTATGTCAGTGATAACACTTCAAGAAATGGTGTCGGTCCCAATTGTGATGATAAATTTTGTAACATGGAAGCTGTTTCACCATGAGATAGATGTAGGTCATCAACGGGTGACTGGTCTCACACAAAGATTCTCAAAGATGCTAATGCAGGGAGTAAAACCAAACAATTTTTTGAAGATTTCTGTCATTTTCAGAGCTATCAGAGAGAGGTTTTATAAAAGGGGAAATGCCATTTTAATACTGTCAAACTTTTAAGGTTTTAATACAGCAGTAGAAATTAAAGAACTATTTTCAGGAAGTTTTACCTGAATAGGCTGAATTGCCTGGGTTAGCATTCCAATAAAGATTTCTTCTCCAATTAAACTCACAGGTAGAATTATACATTGCCTACATGCCTTTGACAGATGACTTAAAAATGCATAACTTTCCCTATGCAATAGGGACCAAGGAGGTTCAACATCCAAGTCTAGTCTGTACAAACATCAGCTAGCAGAAGTTGCATCAAGACTGGTGATACTAGATACTAGTAAATTTACTAGTTAGTGATACTAGCAAAGGAAAACTTTCTGAGGAAGTGTCAACAGTATTTCTTGACTATTCATAAATTTCCAGATGTTTTCCAGTAGCAGTTTAGCACATTTGGATGATTTTGTACTGAATTATACCCTCCCACTTGATCACGCTAGTGACATGTGAAGCTTGGATAGAGCAGTTAAAACAGTCAAGAGGTTTAAAAACAAAAAAAAAAAAAAAATCATATTCAGGGCTTGCTTATGGTGACAGATCCTACTTTTTGAGTCCATATCAGTCACAGGAAAATATTTCATTTTAACTACTGCAGGTGGTAACACTCTCATTCAGGACCTGAGCCAACCCCCATGAAAGCCATTAAGATTCTTTCAACTCAGTTCATATCAGTCCCTCAAATACCTCAGAAAACACCAATGCACTGAAAATAGCTGTTGTTACCAGTGAGGGCCTCGTGCTGTTTCTATTTAAAGTATTTATAAGAAAATATTCAACTGTATTTCACAGTGATACATTAAATAACTCATCATGTTCACTGCTTTTGGGCAATAATTAAAGATTTAAGGCATCCAACAAAAATATCATTGCTTAATTAAAACCAATATAAAACTTTTTATTAAAAATCTTATTATTAAAATATTTGCTTGCTGTCAATCAGTCTTTCTTCAAGGTGCACTATAGGATTTTTGTAGCTAATCTTACTTAAAGTAAGCAGTAAGCTACTTCTCCCTTGATGAAAGCTTTAAAAAAAATCGTATTGCCTTAATCTTTACACTGTTAAGAATTTTAATGTGTATTTATTTTTCAAATGTGTGGTCCCATATGCATTATTTAATTTCATTAGAGATAATGGGCAAATTGATACTMTACTTTTGTGCTGCTTGTGTTTCTTTGCTGGAATTGTGGAGCTATAATTTGGTTATTATCAGATAGAGAATTGTCGACTGCATCATCCTCTGTGTCTGGCATTCAAGTCCCTCTCCAGCAGTTCTTTGGTCTATAAAACATGTGCATATTCTTAGTACCTTCACAACAGCATAAAGTGAGCACTTTCCCCTCTAAATGGTTTGATGAATAACATTGATCATTTAATGATCCTTGCAAAAGGCCCRTTTTCATCAGGTGTGGAGCAACCACATAACCAATAAAGCAAATTAGACAGAATACCACAAAGGAAAAAGAAACTCAGAATTTGCACATCTCACCTCAGTGAGAAACTTTATGTAGGATTTTGTCTTACCTCAAGTTCAAAGGAGCTTACTTGTATCTACAAGACCCTCCAATGATGTATTCTCTGTCAAACTATAAGAGAAAGATTCAAATGTAGATTTCAGATAAGTTAATAAAAAAAGATCGCCTTTACATTCATTTATAAGCTTGAAAGTTTATGCCTTAGCATGATAAATCCTATATATTAAACCCTAATTGGGGCACTTCTGACATGTAATTATAAGGATAAGTATTTAAAGACATCAGTTCYGGTAAAAGGTATTTATATGTTACTTTTTTTTTTTCTGGGTATACAGTACTCGGTCCACTATTGAAATGAAAAGTAAGAGAAAATGACAATTTTACATTTTTGCAGAATGACTTCAGTAAGACAATATATTTTGAAAGAACAGATGTAATGATGATGCAGCTTTTCTACCTTCACAACATTGCTCTAGCATAGGTATTTAAGCTGGTTCTGACTTGGCTAGCTTCAGTACTCCGGTTAGTATAGCCATTCCAGTAAAACTTTTGATTTAAATATGCTTARCCTTTGTCAGAGTCCTTCTGGATATTTAAATATCCTGTTGATCATTTCCTTTTCTCTATTATTTTAATTTTCCCTTTCAAGGAATTCTTAAAAATCAGTGGGCTAGGCATTTTCTTCTGCTTAGCTATGATGGCAAATTCAGTTGTATCATGAATTGCCAGGTATTATACATTCCACTTAATTTACACTAGTAAAAAAATGAAATAAAATTATTAGCACCAAATATTTGGCCAACCTTAGAATACTGTATTTCATTTTCCACTTTCATTGCATGTGCAATATGCACATTTTCATTAATTTCTCTCATTGCTTCTTATTATTCTAATTTCCTAACAGGCTTCATGTGTTTAATAACTTTAAGAAGACTTTAATGTTTTGCACTCTAAAACGTACAATCAGTTTTGATCTGATGAATCATTTTTTGTTGTCTCCTAACATCTCGCCTGTATTTATTGTATTKCTATGCATATTTATGGGTAAGACTACAAAGCAATAAAATACTTCTGTTACAGACTCGATTTTTTTGCAATTTARCTCTATCTGTTTATTTTTACTTTCAAAAAACCCCCTTTGTTCAGAGACAGGCACTACTCCTCTGATGCTATTGTTATTTTTCTAAGGCGTATCTCTATCATCTCTAAGAGTTTTATATCCTTTATCTTTTACTTGAGAGGCTTTTAGGCTATGCCAGTTTTTAACACTTACCTTCATTCTTGACATCCTTGACTACTGAACACAATGAAAATGTGTCCTTTTGTGTTTGGCCATATCATTGCTGCTTCTTGAAATCACTCCTACCTTACTAAAGAATAGCCTCTTCTTGGAGAAGTGGAACAAGAAACACTTTAAACGTTAATAAAACTTATCTCAGCTTTGTTGAGCTGTGCTGTTCACTAATTGATATGTGACTAGTTGCAATTGTTTATGTTTTGCCATTTTTCCCTGCCTCTTAAAAATCTAATTTAGACCTGCGCAGTGTACTTCAGTTTTGGGGTCCTGAGGGAAGATACAGTGCAGAGTCAGCAAAATCTYTCTCTGGAAACTAAAGGGCAAGGATTTGGTTATATTTTACCGTCCTCGTATGACATCAAGATCATCATCAAACTAAATCTTGGTACCACAAATAATTCAAATCCATAGCTCAAGATTTGCCTGTGCCCTTAATATTACTGCAGGGTGGACGGTATTTCATTCAATGCACTTAAATACAGGTCTTGTTCAAAAGCAGCAGTATATAGCATATTCCTCCTTATTTGATACACAGAAAGACATTCTTCTATGACACTAGGTTTGTCTAGAGGGAAGAAATCCCCATCTGATTTATTTTTATAGAGTGAAGGTCCATTTTTATGAGAAGATCAACAGGAATTTAGTACAACACAGGATCTACACTCATTCACAGTCCATAATACACTAGAACTACTCCCATTCTCACTGAATCCTGTAATAGAGGCAATCAGATCAACTCCTGGGTCTAACTGACTCCCTACAGCTGGTGTGAGCTCCTGGAATCAATCAATCAGATGAAAATTTGAGTTTTTATGTTCAGAAAATTCAACTTTTTCAGTCCATGTGACATTAAACAACAGCTAACAAGTGAAATCCCATATATGTAATAAATATAATTATTTATAAATATAAAATAAAATATATTTTTTTAATATGAATTTACTAAGCCAATTGCAATTTAGGAGACACCGAAGGAGTGACTTATGACAAATAAAAACCTACAAATACAAATTTATCTAATCTTTTGATGTGCTGCTCCAAAATTAAGGGTAGGGTAACACAAATTCCCAGSACATACAAATGCAAGGTACCTGTTATCCATGACTCCCTCACAGTCCATGGCACAAAACAGACCCTTTCTTGTCCATATGCTTGTTCCCTCTCAAGGGAAACCAGAGATTATGGAAGGGTGATACGCACTGAGATCTTACCCAATAAATGGAAGACTACCTTAAATAATCTGTTTGTGCATCTTTCTGGAGACGCATTCGCATAATGCCCCCTATTCACTGTTGAATATTAGCTGTATCACAAAGGAGAGAATAAAAATGACCTTAGAACTCTTGCGCTTTTCTGAAAGTAAATGAAGTAGACATAMATGCTTTGGAAATACATAAATGTGCCTCTTTTCCATATAAAAAGAATCCTTACATTATGTATATGTCAGCCAGTCTACCCTCAGTTATAATTTCAAGGTCTTTATCGCCATTTTCAAGGTAAGATCTGAGAAAATGAATATGGTCAAAGTTGTGCTGAACTTTAGCCACCATGGATAAAATATAAAGTTTCAAATTTTGATTCTTTGTATGGCTGTATCTCAGTATTATCTTCTCAAGTAATATTAAGAAAGGTTAACTACCATATTACTGCTGATTTTAGGGGGGAAAAAAAAAGCTGAATAGATAGAAGT
The DNA here is from genome assembly GCF_003342845.1 of Nothoprocta perdicaria. Taxonomy (NCBI): domain Eukaryota; kingdom Metazoa; phylum Chordata; class Aves; order Tinamiformes; family Tinamidae; genus Nothoprocta; species Nothoprocta perdicaria. The sequence continues at coordinate 586,357 of NW_020456099.1, forward strand.
AGCATCAAGATGAAATTACCAACAAAGAAATTCTGCTTTCACCAAATTAAAGTCCCACAGACACTGTAACGTAATTTCTTGCTAATGACTGCATTATTAGACTTTTGTCACAGGATAACCCTCCGAACTTGAAATTACCATAGATCTTTGTTCAAACTGTGTCTGATAAAAACATAGCAGTCTCCTATGTCATTTGCCCAGYTGGATGCAATAATGATAGACTTGGAGTTTATTTCCCAATAACTCAGAAACAATGATTAAAATAATTAAAATGCTTTCCACAGCATAAAAATTCCACAACACAATGTTATTTAGTGATCCCTTATGAAGTCTTGTTTCACCTAACAGATATAATGGTGKTGGAGTCACACGTGGTTTCTCAGGTGGTTTCAGGGAGCAAGAATTTATGCAGTTACTTTCAAAGCAACGGGAGAGTCTTTCTCTCCTCTCTTGTTCACACAGACAAGGATTCAGATCAGAAGTTGAGCTGAAGGGGTTTCTGTTACTCCTTCTAAAGSAAGGGAACCGCGGGCCCATGTTGCACACTGGCCTCTAGCTCTTGGCAGTGCCAACATTAGCGCAAAGACACTCACCTTCCACAAGCCCGAAGGTGACCCAGGTTACTCACCCAGAGCCCAAGGGCCACATCCAACTTGCATATAAACTACATACATTTATTATAAGCACATGTAACCGTATTTGGTTGCACTTTATCTCTCCACATTATGCAGACGGGAAATAATTTATTGCGGTTCAAGTTCATTAGCGGTGCCAAAGAGCAGCGTTGCCGTTCTGTCCTCACCCTCCAGCTCCAGCACGGGGGCAGCTGGAGCCCACATTACATGACGCAGCAGGTCTCCTCTGGCCCTTGGGCTGCACGTTACATGCCCCCGCTCTGCTGTTTGATGTGCTGAACAGTCTCCGATTTCCAACTGGGGATGTAAACTGATAATGAGATTGCTTTAATGCTCTAAATCTCAGCGGCATTATCACCAGGGGCATTTTCCTGTGTTTGGAGTGGTCTGGAAGGGAAAGGGAAATAAACACTAGAGGTGAAAACAGAATTGTTGTATAAGCTACAAGACAAACACAAGCTGCTGATTCAGGGGAAAGTGTAAACTGGGAGCAGCCAAGTGACAATTTTGTGGCTTTATTTATTTATTTTTTTCCCCCTGATACTTGTCACACTGAATATTTACTTAAAATGCTATTCAGATGAACAGGCTCACAAGATGCTGCATCAGATTCCCACTAGAGTCTTGGTAAGAGCAGACAAACAGTGTAAACATGTTAAAAACATAAAAAAACCAGCATAGCAGGACACATGATAATTTTGCATACAATCACAGTATGYTAAGAGATCTGCTGTACATCAGCCACAAAACTAACAATCTGTTAAATGTAATATTAAGCACTCTAGTAGCACTTCTGTTTCAGGTGTTAAGATATCTCATAATTACTTATCTAATTTCCCCTTAGCATTTGGGCTATAGTAGTTTCTACTTGTCAAGCATCACGTAATTTTATCTCAAAATTTGTTAAAGAAATATTGTCTTGAGAAACCACAAACAGTAGGAGCAAAATTTTAATAATTGGCTCTGTTAGTGTCACTTCAGCAACATGATTCCCACTATTCTAATCACGGGGGCCTTTAACATGCCYTGAGGGACACATAGTTAAAAACCAAGAGAGAAATGACACAATTATTAACTGACTACAAAGCGGGGGGGGAAGGAAGATATTTAAACATTACTATTAAACATTGCTAGAAAATTAGGTTCTTACAACACTGTTACACTTCTTGTGTTGGTAACATATGACAATGACATACAAGGTTTTTTACATATATATATTATATATATATATGTATATCAGGGTAACCATACAAGACACTAACCTTTTTATAAAGCTTCCTGGAGTAACTTTGGTGCAACATCCTTGAAATTCTGAGTTCTCTGGATCGCTGTGCCACTGGTCTGATGCTGTTTGCACTAGCTGGCCTCACAGTGTCACTTTTCTGTCTACTACTCCTATACCCAGTCACCTGTCACATATCACAGCTACAATATACAAAGACATACCACAGACTCACACCTTTAGACTCACCCCTCCAACAACATCTAGCAAAGCAYTAGAAAAGAGCAGAGCTTGCAGGGCACTACACAGCTGCATTAAATGAGCAAGCTTGGGCATCTCCAGGTGGGTTAAAGGAGGAAATTGCAAGGTTTTCACCACATGAAAGCTTTCTGTTTGTTTTCACACAAAGCTTCTCTAGGTGGGACAGTCACAAGAGCGAGCTCTGAAATTCTCTAATTCACTTACTTTAGTTTTTTACCTGCACTGGACAAGGGGCATAAATTAGTAGTGAACAACATGCTCCTAGACTCCACCATTTATATCCTTATGTTCTACATTTAAATTAGCAGTCCATGATTAGTTACTATGAAGAAGGAGAGAAAAAGTAGTACTTTAATGCCTTACAAACACTTCTAAAATATACGTGTAAGAAGAGTGAAATCATAAAGCCATCAATAGCATTATGCCAATAACTATGCACTGCAACTGCAGCGTGTTATGTCAAGCGTTAGAGAACAAGAAAGGTCTAAGCAGTGGAGAAAACATACGGATTGAACAGCAGTAACCACTTTCACAATGACTTTGCTTCTTCCTTATCTCATCCTTTATGCCAGACCTTAATTAATGGTTTGAATTTCAGAACGCCCTCCTGGCCTACCAGCAAGCTCCTGGCTTGTCTTTCATTACGTAACCCATATGGTTTCTATGGGTATCTCAATGCTTGCCCTGATCCTTCCCACATCTATCCTCCTGAGCTGAGTACCATCTTCAGCTTTATTAGCTCCGTATGTGATGAGCTGAACTGATCACAAAAGCGTGCAACTCTTTTGTCAAGCTTTCACTGACAGCAATGAGGGCAATCTTCAATTTCCAGAAGCCACTAATGAACCACAAAGAGCAAAACCAACAGTCATGTAACAAAATGAGGGATCTATGTTATGCGGCGAGGAGAAATACAGTCACTTGAGCAAACCCACTGAATGTGCCTCTGACTGAGTGTCCATGCTCATCTAATGCAACAGCTCACAGTCCATTGAGGGCAAAACACGTGCAAAAAATGGAGCTCACTGAGCAGTCACACAATTTAATTTTCACAGATATCTGATTGAAGTCTAGGCTGATATTTATTATTTACTCCAGGAATTGAATTTGGATGCTGTTAATGGCAATCAAATCATYCCATTATTCTCTACCCCAATATACAACATTATTTTGAAGTCTTCCTTTCTCATTTCTTGGTGAAGCAACTGTTAGAGCATTTGCTGTTTTCCAACCTCTTCTTTTAGCATCAACCTGCAAACTGTGGTTGTCAAATCATAGAGCTCTATTGCCAAGCCTGCTAGTTARCCATGTTATCCTGAATTGTGTCCATTATCTGTTTCAGTGAGCCACTTTTTGCTTCACTAGCTACATTATTAGTCATTCCAGATCTTTCCCATCTGYAGAAGAGCTGCATGCAGTCCATTTTGCCACAGGAAATACCTTAAACAAACTCTCCTTGTTTTTAAACTCAGAGTTTGACACTCAAAGGTTGCAAACTCTTGCACTAGTAGGGGGGAAACATCACTCAGACTCAGGCATATTTAATTCGCCCAAGCTTCACAGCTAATTGATAATATCATGTCCTTCATTTTATAATGTCCTTGTTGATGTGTTCTTTACAGAGTTGCCCCAAATGTGATCAGACAAAAAATTAAAACCAGATATATTTGGGGCTTGCCCACTAGCCATTTTTACTTATTTTCCTTTCTCTGCAAGAATACGAGCAGTACCCTCTCCTTTGAACTTCAGTCTAGAGCACTCTGCAGGGAGCTGCTCTTCATTTTTAGACTTCGTTTTATATCTACAAATGTCACATGCAGAACTGCCTGAACAGAGAAAGAACGAGATTCTGGAGTGCAAATAAAAATTCAAGTTGCAAACAAAAACTTCTATTAAATTTTATGGAATCATACCAAAGATGATTTCCAAAGCCTCTTACAAATGGAAATAATCTGAGAAAAAAAAATGGAAAATGGAATTCACAACAATGATCTTTATATAAACACGCATGGGATTTCATAGCCAATAGCATCATAATCACAAGAAATTTCATCACATCCTTCAGGTCTTTGCAACCTGTGTTTATTCAGGTAGAATTTAACTTAAATGCACAAATTAAAACTGACTATCGGTTCATTCCAAAGCATTGGTGTAGTGAAGTACACAGGGAGAGTGGAACAATTTTCCACCATCTAAGACCATCATCATCGCTCAGCAGCACCCTGATTAGCCATTAATAATGTTGTGTGTTTTTAATTTGATTCACATTGTGTAACAATTGAGTAGAGGGGAAGTGCATTTAAACAAGTCTATTTAAGTATTGATACCTTTTTCATAAGCACTTGCCATAGTATCATAGTCATCCATTAGCATGCCTAGTGCCCTTGAGTACCCGGGCAAGATCTGAACCTCTTTTATGGTCATTTGATTTGATCTCCTTCATCCTCTTCACACAYAGGACCATCTCACAACCCTGTGGCCTGAGCAACTACATGAAGAGCAGGTTCCAATGTTTTACGTAACCTGTATTAAAAAGCCTCTAGTGAGGAAAGTTTCACAGTGTCCGCAAAAACTCCATTTCAGTGCTTAAATATCTTTAGATTAGAAAGTTGCTCTGACCATCYAGAAATTTCCCTTGATGCAATTTAAGGCCATTATTTCTTCACATACCAGCAGATGTCAAAAAATAAGTAATTCCCTYAGATCTTGAAAAACTCTTTTACATATTTGAAAACTGTCACTGTGTCTCTGGAGAACCCTCCTTCAGAAAAATCGAACTGAGTTCTCTGAGTTTTTTTTCCTTAAAAACCATGTTCTCAAAGCCCTCGACCATTCTTGGGTCTCTCTCTTTTGCAGAATTCTCTTTCCTTGAGTTCCCATTGGAGTTGGGCAGTGCGGCACTGGACCTTATTTTAGAAGCTGTGTAATTTACACAGCGGCCCACAAAAAGTACAAGAATTTTGCTACAAGATTGGAGGCCTGTGAAGCTTGCTTCATAAAAGTGAAAGTTAAAAATAGCTTTGGCTCTAGAGCATGGCAGAGTCTCTAGACACCATCAACAACATGCAATAATTGTATTAACTCTAGAATACTGAAGAGAGGCAATAGCTTAAATATTCCACATTTTCCAAGAAGAAAAAGAGCATATAAAATAACACCAATAATTTATGATGCTATAAGTGATCCCTATAAGTGATCATTTAAAATTCAAATGTATTCAAAATAAAATAAATAAAAATGTTCTAAAATAAGCGTTGAGAAAGTAGAAGGAAAGCATAAATCACTGTAATTGCTAAAAGAAGTGAAAAATAATTGGAAGAAACTCAAAATGAACATCGAAGAGCACAGAGCACAGAACATTTCAACAATGTAAAATGGTGCTCAGTAAACATCCACAACATTTGAATAGCTGAGGACAAACTTTCTTTTACTGAAAAAGAAATAATAAAAGGAAATGAATAAAGGAGGAAAAAGCAGCATGCAATTTTAAATTCAAAATCACAGAGGAAGCAAACAATTGGAGACTGCACTATCAAAAATACAGGAAAAAAAAATCTGATTTCTGTTTGAAGATTAGAACCACTTACTTAACTGATAAGACAGATAAGACACAATGACTCCAAAGCATCAAGTTTTTCTTCCAAACTAACAGAGCCATCTGCAGTGTGATTTTACCATTTCAGAAAACTACCAAATCTGTCCCTACTAAAACATGACAGTAGTAGAGACCTCCTGTGTTGTACAGAGTGGTATCGTGGAACTGTTCCATGTGCCGTGCTATCATTTAGGAAGCCAACAAATACTCATTACATGAAGAAAAGCCTAGGGCTACCCAGAAAAACTATAAACCAGGTTATTTATTTTCAATTGCTTTGGAATTTAACTATGCAGAAAAGGTCAAATGAGGACAGATTTGAAGAGCAGACCTTCAGAGAACTTTCCATGTACTGTCATGTCTGGGAGCTAATAGAGTTATCACACTATTTTGTATGAATAGTATTTATTTCCAGCTTATCCCTGTTTGATTTATAAATTGCTCGTGAACAGTGTCAATGTCTTTAATATTCTTGCTACTTGCAGACTTTTCCAGAGCAGTTTAGATAACTATATTTTTCAGGCTATTTTTGGGAACTGTTCTTAGTTTTGGATAGTGGGTGGTTGCTAATTCAAGCTGCACTGTTTCCATTTTCATATTGGCTAACAATATTTCTTGGCAATTAAAAAAAATGTCCATGAAGATTTCTTAGATGCATAATCGAGTCATCTCAAATAATCAAAATAATTAAAACTTCTCAGTCCTGTGAACCTTTGTGCAATTAATCAAAAGATGTTAGAAGGCTTATGACTGATGTTTAGTAGCCCACTACAGATCACAACCACTTTAAATTTGACACTATCCTCAGAAACATACTTGTAGTTATGAATAATTTACAACATGTCTTTGGTTTTGACTGTGTCGTGAAGACTGGCTTGGAAACTATTTTTGCTACTACATCAAAGTACACAAAACAGACAATGCAGATGCTGTGGGCATGATGTTTGTCTAAGATTAATGAATATATTTTATATGAGGCTATACTCCCTCTTGGTAATTGCAGAGATGTGTCCAAAGACACTAAACAGTTAATTAACAGATCTTTTTCAAATTAGTCAGAGTCTGCATCTTTTACCTTTTGGTATAAGTGACACAAATGATTCTAAGAACAAAATTCTTTTCCAAATTACCATCAGGAAAAGAACAGAATGATACCTATGAATAGACGAGTAATGAATTAATACAATAGTTTACTTCATCTGATCATTGGATCAGAGTTCAGGACACATAAAAAGCTTGTGAATGCAGCATAATGAATGGATTATTTACTAATAGGAAAGTATATTAACGCAACAAGTATAGAAGAGATTTGAGAGTTAAAACATTGGTAAATGTTGCTCTTTAAAGAAGGATGCAAGGAATATGAAAATATGATCTGCACAAAAACTACGTAGACTAATGATTGAGCTGCTAGCTCAATAACTCTAGCAAAAAAAACCCCAAATTTCTACCAAAATCACTTTTCAAACATGTATTTTCTCTCTGAGTTTATAACGTACTTTACAGAGAGAAGCAGTTATGGAATGCCAGATAATTTGTAAACAGTAGAATTCTGCATTTGCATGGCACTTTTTTTTTTTTTTTTTTTTTTTTAGAATTTAACTGCAGAAAAGGTCAAATGAGGACAGATTTGAATTTTGCAAATTTTGGAATTACAAAAAATGCATTTTTTTTTGTCTGAAATGCATGTAGTTTGAAGTCCCAGTCTTACAAACACTCATAAAGAGAATATTATTGGGAATATTGCTAGCACAGTTAATTGGACTACTCAGAATAAGAGACACTTGGCTATAAGTATTTGCAGGATCCTCCCTAAAACAAACAATATGACACTAGTTCCAATTCAAGAATAAATTCTACTTAATCAAACACTGACAAATTATCACAGTTTTCAAATCATTCCAGCAAAGTAACRGATGACGAGATGAAACTACTCAATATAAATTCTGCTACACACCAAAAATCATTAACTTAACCATTCACAACAGTACAAGTAACCAACTATAAAAATAATAACACTAAACAGAAACTTAGGATTCAAAACCAAATAAACTTAAAAGCAATGAACAGTAATTTGATAAAGGTACTGTGATTATTAAGAATGAAAAAATTATGTGTCTACCAAGAGAACCCAAAAGGATTTTATTATTTTTTCCGCCTTCCATCAATGAATCAGTGGAAAGTCTGCACTTTCCATAGTTTAAATCAGCTTGCGTTATATGCATTAACATCCTTGGAAGATAAACATATTCTGATAAAGTGTCCTTACGAGATGATACTGTTTAGTATTTAATCAGTTATTCAATAAAGTTTACCCATTAGAAAAGAGTTCACAAAAGCAATGAAAAAGTTGTGAAAAGTTGTACTTTCTCTTCTATAGACATTGACAAATTCATATTTAACTGTTTTCGATATCTACTCAAAAACCCAAAAATCTACATATTTTTTCTGCAAGAAATAAATACCTTTTTCATTAGATTATCCCAGAACCATTTAAAGGGATACAGCCAATCTATTTTTCACCTGTTGCCAGAGGCATCATAGAAGCAACATTTCAACACCACCATAGTTTTCATGAACTAGCAGGGAAAGCATTTCTCCTTTTTTTTTAAAAGGACTACTTTAATGTTAACAGACTTCATACGTAGTTATTTTCCTTGCTCTTCCCATGTGTAATAGGTTAGTTTCCTTGTTTACATGTGTTGTTCACTACAACACAATAAAGAAAAATCAGGGAAGTGTGACTGCAATTTCACAAAAAATGGCTGAGAAGACTCTGCAGTAGGCAAGGTGCTTCTAGCTCATTTCTGAGAATGACGAGATTTCAAGCTGATGGTATTCTTTTCATGCTTGTAAAAAGTTGTCAGTTTGACAGGCCAGGAAATTGAAATCTTTTCTCACCAGTGCTGCTGCAAACAAGCATGGTAGCAGCCCATCATTTCCAACATGATGCCCAAACACCCTTTTTCCAAAAGATCATTTCTGCACGGTGAAACCGAATGGGCAGCAGCTCTTGTGGTACCCTTTTTCTAGGAATGCCTCTACCAGCTGCCATGCTCACTGGTGTGCTCTGGAATAGCTGGAAAGGATCACAGTGCTCTTCAGGTCCACAGTGGGTCTTCACAGGTGGGAAGTTAGAACCATGGCAGAGATCATTCTGACATGAGTTATGTCTTCTTTAGATCTTACTTCTCCATCTCTTCTGCTGTCTTTAAGCAAAAACACTCTCTGAAGTTTTTGAATTTACATTGCTGTAGCTGTTCCCAGTTGCTGAGGTCCCCACAAGTTGATGTAGCTTACAGGTGAGGAGGAAGAACATACTGGCAGTTCCTCATCCATTGGCAGCAAAGCTTCCACATTTTCATACCTCTACCTTGGAGGTGAAACAAGGATAAATACAGTCCTCCAACTGCAAGATAGAGCCTTGGAAATCAAGAACAATTGGCTCATTTTCAGGTGGTAACTAACCTACCACTACAGTGGAATATTCAAACAAGGAGAAAGTACAAAATCTAAAAAGAAAATAGATTACTACATCTGGCTTATGTTTATTTTTCCTCAGCCTAGTGCACCTAGAAGATAAAGCACTACCAAACACTGTTCAGAGAGTCATAGCAAACAGGAACAGGCTCAATCTGCGTGTATAAACACCATTTTCCACGCAGGTAGTAATATCATTGAATTCCTTCCTGCAGCCGACATCATCTGTGTCTTGATAGATATGAAATAGGACTGAAAAAATACCCACACACAGATGTAAGATGTATTTCCCCCACAAAACAGTCTGACACTGATGCTGTCATTCAATATGCTTTTCAGAAAGRTAGGTTACAAAGCACAAGTTTCAGAGAGGGCATTTGCAGCAAGTTCAGTGTGGTGTAAAGGCTGATGGCAGCTCAGCCACACATGAGTACTATTAAAATCAACAGACTCAACACCATTTGGGATGACAGCCCTAAGTCAAACAGCTGAGGTCCATCATATTGTCACATTCTTGAGGCTGAATTACACCACCAAATTATCTACAATAATTTGTATTCATTAAACCATGCCATCTTTAGCTTTTTCCTAATGGCAATATTCATGGCAAGTAATCTTAAAATAGATTACTTATTAGGTATTAATAGAGTCTCCGATCCATTATATGTAATCAAAACAAAGTGACCAAATATTCTTTCCATACAGCACCATTTAGACTTAATTTGTTAGAAAAATAGATCAAACATTTACATCAAATGCAAAATTTACTTTCCATTCACTGTATCTCAATTTCCAGATTCACTGTATCTGCTATAATTCCAGATTCATTACAGAAAATGCATAGCAGGTTTAGTTCTATCATTTCTAAAGAGATTTAGTATTTTTGATCTCTTCCTTTCTAGTGTTCACTCACTGAAGAGCAGCATCATAAAGAAAAAATATAATGCAATTAATGCAGAACTTCATGATGAAGAGACAATGACCACAATGCTTAYGGACTTATGCCTGCCCAGTATAGGTAACATAGGGGAAAAGGGCAATGTAGGGATGTCAGGAAAGGGTTTCACTTACATCTGTTCTTGCCCAGCTTAGAGCCCTCTGAGATAACATGTCACCAGCTTAGGCTTGAGGAGCTCTTTGGCTGTTCCATTTCTGCCTGGGAGTACTGGAACTATTATGCAGGGTTAGGAAGCTGTAACTGAGCTCCCTCCAGCTGCAGAAGGAAATTTTACTTTGGGATGGTGATTTACATTCACACTAATCACAACTGTCATGGCCACGGCAAACCACTACTGCATTGTATTGCAGTGATTTCATTGTACTGTACATATTAAGTCAAACAAGACTGAGTTTGTATCCCTGGCATTGGGTTAAAGTAACCATACAGTCACTAATACATGTTGGTTGCTTGGGTTAACTGATTATATGGTTATTTAATACAGCYAGGTGGCAAGCCTTATGCCATTATAATGACTCAATTGTTACAGTCCTAAATAGAGGTGGATCATTTGGATCAGGAGCCTGAACATCTGACAAGCTATGTGGTTTCTACATCCAAAGTTGTAGTTAGCACTTTATATATACGTGGGCAGCTGCAACATTTAGATGTGGATCCAGGTTTGAGTTGCAAGACCCCAGGCTAGTTTGAACACTCCATTCCCAAACCTGGCAGGACTCAGTGCAGTAGTTTTCCTTTAGGTCCATTTTTTAACAAAACCAAATGCAAAATACAAGCTACCCAGAAAGAGCACTGCATATCAATTTTGCACATCAATTTATAATGCAATAGAAACAGATGGTACATTCAGGCACTGTTAGAGAAAGCCATTTGGGTTTTTGGTGATTATTCCTTATTTTTAATTCATTTTTGATGGTATATTTAATCGTCTATTTCCATTGTTAAGTATTTTTTCAACATCTAAAGAAAAAAAGGACAGCACTGTAAGTGAGAAGAGTGTAAGCTAATCTCGGTAATATATGCAGCTTTCTCAGTCACTAAGTGATTTTCTGACCAGTGGTGTAAATTTCAGGGAACGCTTCTTTTTGATTGTTATCAATACCGTGTACTTGGAGGAAGAGAGAAATCTTTATCATGAACCATGGGAAGTCATCTCTAAAACCATGACAAGTTCTTTCAGTTTTAGAATGCATATTTTATGTTAAAAATACATCAATAGTTCATTTCTTTTGACATTGTATTCCAAGCATTATTTGTATTCTATGTTTCCTACAGTTTTTACAAAAAAAGACCAGTACTGTGATCTAAATTCAGGATGCATATCTCAGAGAAAAGATTAATTCAGATAAGGCTTGGAGTAGCACAAAGCTTATGCAATTTACTGCCACCATTTCCAGTGAATCTTTGCTGATTAATTCATCTGCAGCAAAATGTGACCAGTTCTTTTCTAAGAGAAGAGCATGACCAAGGTTGCTGAGATGTATAAGCATACTACATGGATCCCAACCTACCCCTTCTATGGTCTGCAGCCAGGCAGGAATTATCCAACTTAAAAAAAAAAAAAAAAAAAAAAAAAATCACCAGAAATCACTCATTCATTAAAGGATTCAATCACTAAAAATCCTCCAGGCATTTCATGGCCAAATGAAATTTCTGATCTTGATGAACAAGAGTACGAAAGACAACTAGGTATTCTACAGAGGGCTGCCTCTTGTTAGCAAACATAAAAGCTGTTTGATTTAAATTTACGGAGTGAATGTCAATTTTTCATGTTCCAGAGTTCCCTACTCACTGGTCTTCCAGTCTTATTCTACCTTGTATTAACTACTTCCCAGAGCAAGTAATTGAATCACAGTTTCACTAAAATGATTTACTTAGCAAATTGGAAAGTATTTCATCTGCTTGAGCTTCTTTCCCCACCCCCCCCAACCTTACAGTACTTAATCTTGAAATTCAGAAATGTCTCTCACACAGAATCACAGAGTGGTTGACATTGGAAGAAACATCTAGAGATCATCTCGTTCAACMCCCCTGCTCAAACAGGGACACCTAGAGCACGTGGCACAGGGTGGCATCCAGACAGCTTTTGAAGACTTCCAGAGAAGGAGACTCAGAAGCATAAAACAGTTTCTATTTAAACAAGACAGCTTGTCTTTGTGCAGCAAAGACAAATACACATCTACTGAGTGCCAACACCGACTCTATTGGCCTAAGATTCTGAGTATCCTCCCTGCTGCACAGCAAATAGCAACACCAGGTAACTCGATACAAGCCGTTTATCACAAAGCAACTTTCCTATATCTATCAAAGGCAAATTAAAATTTAATGTGAAGTATTGCAACAATTCTCATACCAGCTCGGACATAAAATAGCTTTGGAAACTCAGAGAAGAGGTCACTGGGTTGTGAATGACATCCTGAGAACCAGGATGAACAGAAAGGACTCATGTTCTGTGCTCTAGAAGGGAAGGAATATGACTATTAGTTCAATGCACAGCATGAAAAGGGGAAAAGATCTGAGTCAACTGGAATATTTTAGTTAAGAAAAAGATCAGGAAACTTTTTTTTTTTTGGTGATGTAAAACAGCTTGTTTAAGTCTTATTTGATTTAGTGCTCCCATTTTGGAAAATAGGGATATACCTTTTTTCTCCTAGTCTTGGTTTTCATCTGCTCATGAAGTAAATTTGCCATGGCTGGACTCTATGGAGCCTGACAAAGTAGGACCTGATCTCAGCTGCAGTCTCTAAATTTTACAACATTCATCAATAAACCATATCTATTACATTTGTAAGACTTTATGGCCTTCCAAACAGGTGCTATGKGTAACACTATTGAATTTACCACCAGTACATCTCAATCAAGTTGCTACTGAGCTACCGAGTGCAGAACAGGTCCACAGCAGCAACGTGAAGACATGAAATCTGCCTGGATATGCTAGTCACAGAACCAGGGTTTGACCTTTCATTGCTGCACAGCCACTGCTTGAGATGCAGTCAAAAGAAAAAACTACACTGCATTTACTTCCCAGTGAAGGACAGGCTTAATCATGATTCACCTTGAGAAGCAAAATAGCACATTATTTTAATTCCATATATTAGAAAGCAGATGACTTTAAAAAACCTTGTTTACATATCTAAATCTATTTACTTWATATTTACAGATAAATAAAATAGACACAGATCAGGCATAAATCAATGTAAATCACATGTTTATATACATCAACTGAACCGTATTTTTTCTGAGTCTGTTGATAACCTACTATTTCAATAATGAAAAACAAGTAAAAACTTCCCCCAAAAGAGCAGATTCTTCTTCTATTTACTATGCAAATAGAAGCAAACTGCATTTTCTATTTCTAATTAAATCCCTACCTGTTTCTCAATCAGGTAAATTGCTATTAGCTTCTTGCAAAGTTATTTTTGGGACCATTTTGAACAGAACTATTCTGGCTGCTCTAATTAAGACTTCTAAAATTAATATTTAAATTTTATAATTGCTGGACTCCGGCATCCTGAGAAATAATAATTACCTGTCTGATTGCAAAGCTGTGAGCTGTTATATGCATTTGACTCTTTTTAATCCTGCAGCCTGTACTCCTGTTCACTTGAACAATATTATTGAGTTCTGAGGCTGATTACATAGGTTGGTTTGTGAGTCAGAGAGACAAACCTTCAGGCCTCTAWAAATAATGTTCTGTTTCTTTTTAAGGAAAAAAAAAATGCCTGTGCCACTTTATCAGCCAGGGCTGGGACTCAGAGTGAAAGCCAAGCCTGKTTCATCCAACAGAAACCTCTCATCATATCTGAAGGTCTTCTGTGCTAAAGGCAGGGAATGGATCATTTTTGGACTCACCACTTGAGTCTCATGGCTGAGACGGAGGAGGAGGAGTAGCCCACACAGTTTGTTTGCAGTTTCTGTCTTGCGGCCTGAGACTATTTAGGGTTTGATAACAGCTCTGGATTGGAAATGGAGAACACAAGAAATGCTGAAAGCAATTGCCCAAAATAGCAAATAACCCCATCACATGTTATTATTAGTAGCAAAGTTACATTTATGAATGGAAAAGAGAGCTCTGTGTGCATGTATAAATCAGAATGACAACATACCTGGAAAATAGGGAGAACTAAAAATAAATTTAAGGAAGAAATGTCCTAAAAGAGCTCGATTTAAGACAGAGAATGAACAATCCATCTTCTTCAAAAGATCAGAGTTCGCCGCATGCATTAAGGGACTCATGTTGCATTTTCATTTCTTTGTTTCTCCTTGAAACAAGATGGGCAAGCATGTTCTGAGTCAACTGTTTGATTTTGGTGTATTCACTCAAACATGAACAAGAACAACTCAACTGAAAGAACAGTAAAAAATGATAGACTGAGGAAAGAACAAGTACCTGTATGGCATGAAAGGAAAAAATGAACTTCCTCTAGAGCCATTTTTTTCAAAACTTGAAGATCTATCCCCATCCACTCTGATGTGAAGCAATGTAAGTTAAATTCAYGACATGGAAATCCAGGTGGTTAGGACTTAGTGGGGAAGACTGAATCTCTTGCAGCAATACAATCTATGTAAGATTTTAAATGCTCTCCAGAAGCTTCTCTCTATTGGTTAAATTAGAATATAGGACAACTATGTTCTTATTTAGGATCCTCCATTTAAGCTACTTAAAATTTGCTATGATTGTTGCCTATCAAAGTAATACTCTCGTGCTTCTGTACAAATGGAGTGCTACAGTATGGCTTTTATTTMCTGGCAGACTCACTGAATGTGCAGCCCTTGAACCGACAACAATTTCTTTTTTTTWAAAAACATTTTCTGTGCTGTCCTGGTGACATTTTGGGGAACTAAAACGATCTCTGCTTTTCATTTCCTCTCCCCACTCCCATTACACTTTTGCTGGAGGCCTTTTTCCTTCTTCCACTGCTCCTGCATAAAACAACAGTGATGCAGAATGCAGGGAGATGAAATCACATTCTTAATACTGAAATGAGTACAACTAGCCCATCAGATTTGCAAACTGTTCCCAATGCTCCTACACATGTCCTCCTCTCTCCTTCAGGAAAAGATCTATATTTTCTTCCCTCGTTAAAGTCTTCCTGCTGTTCTAGAATTTCCATTGCTCACAACTATTTTGACTAGAGCATTCCTAGAGATGTCTGGGACTGAAAGGTCACCAGGTTCCTTACCATATATTTATGTGATTTTACATSTATCTTGATTCTGTTTTGCTTCTAATTGCCTGTTTTGTGTTCTGAATTTACATTAAAAGCTTAAGAATAGCCAATGTTTTAGCTATTAGTTTACATGTTGATACAGCCACTGCAYAGTAATTCTTTACTTGACTAATTAAGCATCAAGCATCCCTTTGAACTGTAGAACATTAATTTTTTAAAGAACATTTTAAAAGAAAATAGAGACTTCAGACAACTGTTTCTTGATTTATATCAAATCTAACTTGTCAATAATAAAAGTTATTTTCACCTTAATTATCACTGTTCAAAAATTCCTTCCTCAAATAAGAATAGTATCACAGAATTTTATGATTTTAATTATGCCAAAATCATGCACTTCTTAAAACAATTAACAAATGTCTGTAATTATGGGTGCACAGGGATTTTTCTATGCAAAGTGCACCGTTGAAAGTCAATAAACTTCAGTAAAAGAAGGACATAAAATGTTACAGGATATGCTGAATAGAAAGTTTTGCACTTCTAATGGAGTCATATAACTTTCAATTTAAAGTTATTCTAGAATTGTCTTTAAATATAATTAGTTTTACATATGTGTATACATACATAAATATTTGAAGTGTAATATATTTCCTCATCAAAATGAAAAGACTAATTTTTATTGACGGTCTGTATTATGCAAGCTGCTTATTATTGACAAAATACATCCAGGTTTGTAGGACGGGGCTGTTCTGATCAATCACATTCTGTTCTTTTCTGAACCCGAAAAGAAACCAGAAACCAGCAAATAATCCATATTATTTATTTGAAGACTGCAAGCTTGTGTGCATGTGTGTGCACATGTATGTACGAATGAATGCACATTACCTGCATACATGTTTCTAACTCAAATATTTGGAGTTGGAATTTTCCTTTCCAAGCTTTTGTTCAATAACAGAAACCATGTCTTTTATAGTTGGAAATCAGTGATCATTTGGAACCATTCAAGTGTACTTTTTAATTCTGATCAGTGAGAACACCACCACTCCCAAGGAACAAAACTGCAATTGCATTAAGCTGAACTGACAAAAGTCCCATTAGAAAACAACTCACTCTTCTATGTTTTCCTATAGTGCCACTTTGAAAAACAAAATGTCCCATATTTCTTTTGTCAATTGATAGCCAGAAGTTGAAATTCATCCCAAACTTCTGTGTACCAAAAAAGGTGTTTCATTTTAAAGATTACACTGCCATCTATTGGGTGATATTACTATACAGAGGAACGATCTCTCTCTGGATTTAGCAAGACAAAACAGCATGGTTCMCCTGATTTCTTCTTAAGTTTCATTAGCAACTACAGTATAACCACCTTTATTTAGTGCATTGGTATGTCTCACACAAAGASTTTAGTCCCCATTTGCTACTATTGTGAATTGCATGGAGAGAGGCATTTTAGCATAGTGGTAACTTCAACAATGTATCACTGGAGCATCATCAACAACAACAAAATCCTTAATGCTGCCTCACATCTCAGAGACATCTTATGGTGGCATTTTCATGCACAGTGTCAGTGAGTGGAACTCCATTGCTTGCTGCATTGGAATAAAAGATCTCATTTCCATGTAAGGAGCAATCTTTGGCAATACAAAGTGTTGTGCTATAGTGTCTTGACCTATACAGAAACTTCACAAAATTTTTTTAAGTAACCTAGTGAAGTTCCAAAGACTTATTTTGCCCATCTAAAAAGGACTTTATTTCCTTTTAAAATTTAATTAAAGTTTTGTTTTCTTTCTTGCATCCTTATCACAACTAAGTATATCTTAGGCATAAAAAACACACATTTTTCTGGAGCTTAGAGGAGTGAAAACCATAAGCACYGGAAATTTGCATGAGTTTTGTTAGCTGTAGCTTATTGGGGCCTCATAGAAGTAACTTYGTATAGCAAAATAAATTAAGTCTGAAGTAAGTTGAAAAAGCATCCTTCTGTGTTCTGGCAGCATGGAACAATGCTTTCACAACACTGCTGCACTCCAAAAAACAGACTAACAAATAATAGCAAAAACAGAAGCTGCAAGTGTCAAACCTCCAGAGAACAGAGCTACTCCTTGAGTTCATCTACTGCTACATCTTTACAACATTCAGTTAAAACGAGGGCTTCCTTCTTGCTCCTCGTTCTTAGCTTTTAGAAGAGCATTTACCTTTCATGGACTGGGAAAAAATGAGTTGACTATAATATTTACCATATACATAATCTTTGTTATTGCTGATGGTTGGAACACAAAAAATCGGCTTGAGTTTCTATTTCTAAAATGGATTCAGAAGGTCAGCAATTGAAAACAGGAGGAAGAAAATGTCTCCCTACTTTTAAACAGAATATATTGGACTCAAAATACTGAAACAATATAAAGTTGCAACATCTCAGTGCTAACTGAGCAAACACCATGGACAGCAGAATTTTTACAAAGAATTTTTACTTTACAATCTCTTTGATTTCTTTTATTATCAAGGTTACAAACTGAACAAGGTGAGGCAACTAGTGCTAAGGCCAAGAGGAACCACCACTAAAGAAAGGTGCAAGATTCTACTGGGTAGCCCTTGCAAATTAATCATTTCTTTGGGCTAGTGTTCTTCTAGGTAAGTGTAAATACCTCCCATTACTTTAAAGTAGTAAGGAAGACAAAAAAGACAGTTAGTAAGTATTAGACTGGAACTCATAAGGTGTTGCCTCTAATTATGCTTCTTCAATCACATTCCTGCATGTTCTTTGGACAGACACAAAAAACCTATCATGTTTAGGTCAACATTGGAAAAATGGAGATCATTTGGAGATATTTGTCCATTCGAATAGTATTGTGAAGTTAAATTGATTTGCTCAAAGATTAACATTTTTTTCCAGTATTAAAATGACAAAAGACAAAAAAAAAATCTACGCCAGAAAATTGGAAAGGAGTTTGATTTTGTTTTTATGAGCTTATYTGTCTCCTAAGTTTTTGGAGAGTTCCTGCCAAACAGCAGTAGGAAAACTTCTGTATGGCAAAGCATCTGTACAGTAAGAATGCACAGTAAAAGGGGAGTAGAAGCTTCACTCTTCTTTTGCTTTAAAACTATCTTGTATCTTAAACACACAGTGCAATTTGAGTGATACCGTAYGGTGCCTGTGAAGTTTCCTCTGCTTTATCTGACTGTCATTTTTATTCAGGTGGATAATTGTTTTCCCAAGGATCCCTTTCCACGGAATCTAGGTATTAAGACTGTTGCAGTTCCTTTGAAGGATACTGAAAATGCTCTTGCTTTCATTTTAAGGTTCTTACCGAATCATCTTTATCCCATCCTAATGCAAACTGAGGCACTATCTATAGGTTATGAAGGAAGTTTGTCAGCAGGATAAGTTAAAAAAAAATAGAAAGAAAGAAAAACAGCTTTTTATCTGATCTAGACTGACAGAAAGGTTTAACAGAAAAGGGATGTTCCTCTAACATCAGTATAAATTACAAGGAAAAATATTTACCTTTTTCTTCACTTTAATCCCAAGATTATCAAAACACAAAGATCACTGCATGTTTATGTTGCCATATAGCTCCTCCAGATACTACCTGAAACCTAATGTTATATAACAAAGCAAATCCTAACTATAAAAGTGGCATTTTAAATATTAGTTTTAACAGTATACAGTCTATGTAAAGGTACACGCTTGAAGATAAGGTTACATATATCAGTTCAATCTGATTTCCACAGCAATTTAATTAATTCTGAAACATATCTTATTCTAATTCCTCTGAGCTAGCATAGTTTTTATTTCTATTGGAATATTTCAATGAATATAGCACATTCGATCAGCAATACCAGAGACAGAAATAATCCCTTACTCACCAAAGTGTCATCACACTTTCCATTCTCTCTGGCACTCAATGGCAGCTTCCAAGGGCAACAAAAAACAGTACCTGGACAGCCCCAGAGCTGAGTGAAAGACAGCAAGAAATAGCACGTGTGAGTGTGATGGGCTAGAGGAATTCAGTATTGGAATAGTACCCTGGGTATAGCTAGACATATTACTCAAGCAAAGGATGATCTTCTGGATAAATGGCAAAAAGAAACATTTTGAAAAAAATAAAATGAATGGATTCTAGACTTCTCTGTGTCATACAATTGCTCTGTGGTTCATGGAATTATTTTCTTTTTCCTCTGGCAGCCACCTCTTATTCTTCCTTTAATGGTACTTCACCTCAGAGGTTTGTGGTCTTATTTTCCAAAGGGCTGTGTACCTACAGCTATGACTAAGTCAAAAGCATCTGAATTCTGAGTACACGAAAGACAACAGAAAATGCTGATGATGCTAAATCAGCGTGAGTCCAGCTCAGCAGCCAGTAATCTCAGATCTTGGTCTGAAAATGCAAAACTGGCCACTTCTCTGTAGAGAAGTAGCCAGCTCCCTTCACAGCAAAAACCTTATTTGCAGTAAGAGCTTATATCTGGCTGCTGCACCAGCAGCAAAACGGGCCACTGAAGGAACGAGGAGTGAAAGTTGCCCTTTTACACACACCATAGGGTGAAGCAGAGGGCAGCATTTAGAGTGGGGAGAGATTAAYGCCCTCAGCAGCTGCTCTCCGCCTACCCCTGGACAAGGACCAGATGTGGAAGGATAAATTGGCTGTTTAGATTGTGTGCGCTGCTTAAACAACGGCTCTCTGTCTCGCCAACAGAAAAGACAGGACAGAAAAGACAGTGTCCAGAAAGCCAGATTTGACTGAAAGGTCATTAGCAAGATCTGGCAAGTTTCAACATTCAGATCCTGCAAGTCTCAGGCCAGATATTTAAATGAGTGGAAATCTCATAGTTCAAAACTTAATCACTCTGAGCCGCGGATCCTCCTTCAAGAATAGGAAGGTGGATAATGCCTGGCAGTGGAAGTCAGGAAAACTCACAAGGGAATTCATCATCCTGAATCATGAAGATATTGAATGGCAACTACGCTGTGATCTTTATCTCATTCGCTGCCTTAGAAGAGATAGTGAACTTGTAGGAAAAAAAAAACACCAGGATGTAGTGTAATTAAAGAGCAAACTATACTTTCCGTTAAGCTTTCACATTAGGGAGGGGGAAAGGTGGAGTTTGATTGATAGTTCTTACTTATGATATTTCTTAATATTTCAGACTTGAATATATTCGTTCTGCAGAAAGTTTAGTGATATTTTGAGACAGGGAGGATGAAGAATGTTTTCACAGTTGACACGTACATAGAGGCATACAGGAGACCTTTGCTCACCTCAGCATCTTAATGCACTTCTCCCTGCACCCTACCTCTTTTCTTTTCTTCTGTCTTTCCTACATTTTTTCAAGCTCCTCCTTTTCTTCTCAGGGTCTCACTTTTCAGTATCATGTGTACYGAACACAAGTAAACCAGCAATTGAATAACTTTTAAAATAAACATCCTGGCTTTTTCTTTTATTATTTTTTTTCCAGRAAAACACAGGTGAAGCAGAGATTGAAAGAGTTCAACCAATGGCACCAGCTCTTTTTATCTACTTTTTATTTTAGATGGTAAAACAGTACTATGGATGGAAGGATATAACTTAAATGACAGAGAGCTGCTGCTATAAAGGCTTTTTCCTTCCTTTTGTAGCAATTCCTCAGAGAAACAATAACGGAAGCAAAAAGACAGAGATTCTGTTCCACAAAGTCTCTAAAGTTCAACTTACAAAAGTACTTGTTCAGCTATGTAGCACAGCTCTCCTCCAGAGAARGCAGAAACAAGACAAAAGGCAGATCCTAGTTTACAAAAATATCACCGAAAATAAGAATTATTTTGTACCTCTTATGTTTCCTGAGCCAAATCCAAATGTGGACTGACTTTTAACTTAGTTTTAAATGTGCACTACTGGATCAGTCCCTTTTTTCCTTTCACCTCCTTGACAAGCTTTAATTAGTTGTATTCCACACACTCCTGAAGGGCACAAATTCTCTCTACAGATGAAGAGCAAGACAAACATTTCAAGCTGGTGTTAAAGGAGGAAAACAGTTGTTAGCTCCAGAAGTCAACACTTTGCAGGCCAGAGTTACTAATGCAATCTTGCTGATAATAAACCAAGCTCACCACATAATTGAGCAGAAGACAGCAATCTTGCAGCACTCCCAGTGCCATCCACACAGCAGCTGTTCTGGAACCCATTATACTAATTCCATAGACATGACAACTAYTACTTAATATATATAAATGAATAATACTATAAATAAGTTTATTAATGGAGAATCTTACCCATACACCCTGGAAAATTTTCAGTCATACTTTGTCAGGTCAGTCTTCGGAAAATTCACTCTCTTATTTCACTGCATGCTGTAGACCTCTCCAAAGTTTAATCTATGTTTATTCACTACTGAACCAGGTTATGACAGTAGTAACTAGTATAAAGTGGAATGACACTGTGAGAAACAGAAAATAGCATTAGAACCATATTATTGAAATATAAATATCATAATTGATGTAATCTTATTTCAGATTAGAACAAGAGATGTTTTTTCATGTCTCCATGATTTTTCATGGCTCCAAAGACGAATTTTAGCAATGGAGAGTAAGTAGGTGGCAGATTGTAACTGTGCCTGCCAGAGAACCAGAACTTGTTTTAAGCTGCAGTGATTGTGGATTGATGAAATCAAACAAAGGACTAGGCCTTCCCATTAAACAGGCCAAACCCTGAAAAGTGCTGAGCATCCACGAGTTGGGAGAATTGTAAATGCTGAAAGCTCTTCTGATTTGCCTTGCTCTCCTTCTCTGAGGAGCTATGTGTAGGAACACAGCGCAGTGCTGTGCTCCCYAGTTCCAGGAGAGACAATCAGGTACAACCCTAAGGAACAGCGCTGAGGTGCCCAACAGCTGATCTTACAGCAGACGCAGTGTCCACCCAAAGCACATGAGTGAATAGACAGCATTCAGGAAGTTCACTGCAGTTCTACACTAGGAATTTTGGAGGAGTTAGGACATGAGCCATGTTCTCTGAAGGAGGGAGACTTATGGTATAATAGCTGTTAGACCTTTTGCTATTTATATCTTATTACTTTCAATCAGTTTCACTCAAGTTTTTAACATCAGTTCTCCAGAACTGTGCGTGCTACTGTATGGCCCACAACAAATATGGCAGTAGATAACTGTGCAATTATAAGAATGTATAGATTTTTTATGTTGTTTGAACCACAGCAACTACTCTTCATGTTCACTCTAATAACATTCAATTAGCTCTAATGAGTGCAAGTTTTAATGCTTAACCCAGTGCCTCTCTAAGAATTTGCTTCAAGGAGGTGTATCTACTAGTTGGTAATACATAGCACCAGCTGATTAGGACAAATTATTTTCAAAACATACCTGACAKAGAGAGCTAAAATGAAAGGTAAAGTGACAGAACAACTGCTGCTAAATTCTATTTTCAGCATTGTAATTGGGATAATATACCATAATTTATTTTAATGAGTTACAATTAAGAAATRATTTCAGGAGTTGTATGTAATTTCTTTCAATTATTAGTTATTAGTTGTTCATGCATAAATGTGTTTTAATATTGGATTATCTGAGTTGTAGTAGGTGATTAAAGCTTTCAGTATATTAATTTTTCATTTGTAGAGTTGTACATGGCAGGGGCAATTCTAGCACAAGGCATTTATAAGAAAGAGATCACTGTGACACTTGGGAGAAATATTTCTTAAGTACTAGGAAAAAATATGTAAAGCAATATGGGAAAAGTGTCAGAGAAAATCCTGATATGGCTAACACTGAATTTTGTTTTATCTAACTGCAGCTACAGTTTAATGGCCCCTGTCTTAATAAAATATTTAAGTTAACCTGGTTGCAGAGTGACTTATTATACTACATATTCTTTCACTTTATTAGGATAAAGAAATATTATCACGGGAGGCTATGCTAACAAGCCTAGACACTGCTTGTATTGTTAAAGAATAGGTTCACATCTCAAAGGAGTGTAAAGACCTACAGAAACTGGCACCTCTTTCGCTGAAAAAGCATTCTACTTATCTTACAGAAAACAGTCTATTTTGTGCTAAGAAGAATGGCTTATAACAATAAACAGCCTCTCCGCTATCAGTCATTCTCATGTAACACACTATTTATTGTGTTTGCTGTTATCCAAGCTAGAGGCAGGGAGAGAGGAAAAAAAAATGTTGAAAAATTCTTTTCAGAAGCCAAACATTAACCTSACCTGAGGTTTGTGCATCTTAACTTCATCGGTATGAGTCTCAAGGGAACCTGTGCCTACTTTTACAAATAGAGAGGTTCATAACTAGGATATAATAAGGGATCTCAGTAGAGAGTTTATTTATTTATTTATGGTATTGTGTCAGATTTTATTTTTTCTATAGTTCTCCAAGTATCCAGGAATTTAACAGTAAAAACACACATTTTACAATTTTCTTCATAGTTCTACCACAAATCTCATTAGAATTCGGATAAAGTGCATCAAGAAGCATGGGGATTTTTAAATGCTGCTTTTGCCCTATGCAAAAAAAAACCCAACACATCCTTTATTCCATTTACATTTAGTCATCACAACAATAACATCTGAATATAATTAATAATTATCTACTGCAGCTATCTTTCAGGACATTAAATAATATGTCATGATTTACAAACCATTCTGAATTTCAAACAGTCTTCACAGCATTTGGATAATAAATAAACGTCAAATAGTCTCAAATCTTTCTAAAATTAGTACTTCTTTTATTAATAAAGSTTAGAAAGTAAAAGAGGAGTGTGGGAGGCTCAAAAAATCAATTTAAATGGGCCAAATTTAGTCCAAAAAATGTGAAGGCAGACACTATCTTTTTAGTAGTCTTCTGCTGTAAAGAAAACACTAGATGTTGTTTCACGCTGCATGTCACCAGTAACATACCATGAAAGCACTAATGCTGAGCYTAATGAAAAATTAAAAAATGCTAAGTTTAATGAAAACTAGGAGGGTTTTACCTGAGAGGTCAGTGAATCAACAGATCAGGTTGATCAAAAAAATAGAGAAGTCTACCACYTTCTTGACTTTCAGAAGTGCATTCACTGCTTAAATGGCTTCAAACTGAAGCATCGGAAGTTCCACAGGAACTTAAGGAAGCATTTCTTCACTGTGAGGGTGACAAAGCACTGGAACAGGCTGCCCAGAGAGGTTGTGGAGTCTCCTTCTTTGGAGATCTTTAAAACCCGCTTGGATGCAGCCCTGTGCCACGTGCTCTAGGTGACCCTGCRTGAGCAGGGGGGTTGGACTCRATGACCTCTGAGGTCCCTTCCAACCTTCAGCATTCTATGATTCYATAAAAAGATGTTTTTARATGAAGATTAGATTATTCCCAAGGAGATTCCCAGTTCTGTCTGTTTTCYAAGGAGAAACAATTAAACAATTAAAACTATTTGTAAAACATACTTTTGGAGATTGATTTTATTCCTGATCATCTGATCAAATTGCAAACAAAAGCTACTTAGTGAATGGGAAGGAGCAAGGTGCAAAATAATGTAGGAAAAGGAACAGGGGGATGTTTTTCCATAACATATGAAACTTGCACTTTATGATATCTAAGAATTCTAGGAACACAGACATTGTTTTTAGTTTATTTTGAGATCACTCTCGACTCAGGAAGCTGGGTGACCCTTCTCCCTGAATTTCAGTAGCACATGACTATATTTCAGCTCCACAGAAAGGGTTGATGCTGGGGTCATTTTTAACTATGAATTCAATGGGTAGAAACAAATAAACACCAATAAAAAAGACATATTTTATTATTTCTCAACAAATTAAATAATGCCTAGAAAAGTCTGCTGTGATCAGCATGAAGGTTTTACATGTGCTGTATCTCAGGATATTGAGGATGGGTTTTCATGAGGATTCGTTACTTGTTTTTCCTCCTTGCAATCAGGCAAAGCCTATTTTGTACAGATACAAGGTTGACTAAATCCTTCTTAGACAGCAACACAGAGTACATGAGCAACACACCACAAGGAGTATTACAGCCTGCATAATAAATTTATTGAGGCCTTTATTTTCCTGTACATTTTAAATCTTTTCTTCTCCTGCTGAAAGATTATAGTCATCCTGAAAYGTTACCCTTCAAGTGTTAAAATGACAAGTGCTGATGAAGGTAAAGCTGATCAGCTGCAAGACTCCCACTGCTGAACATTATAAAGTTTCTGTTGTTCAAACAGCTCAGTTAATTATCCAAATGTGAAAGATATCAGGAGGAGACCTGCTGAGCTTTACAGCTGACTTCCAGGGAATTAACCATAATAGAGCTGTTATAAAGAAATTATGACAGACTCAGTGTACAGGGACCTCTGCTTACCTCTCTGGAGGATTTGTGCAGGACCTTATAATCAAACAGAGAGCTCGGAATTTCCTCGGAGTCAAAAGAAAGTAACATTTTGCATGAGGAAAAAAAAAAAAACTCCAATCAACCTCATGGTGTTTTATCACATAAACCCAGAGAGGATTCGAGAGTCACACATGTTAATTGCCTGCTATAAAGATGACTGGCGTTTCTCTGGTGCAAAGGACTGCTTTCTCAAATTTAGGTTCTTAAAATTACTATTATGCACATTCTGCCCTTAAAAAACATAGTCCCTGCTGCTTCTATGTACATAGTTGAAAATCCATATGATTTCTTTATAGGAAGGCTCAAAGAGTTCATAATGGGTGCTTATTTGCCTTTTTTTTTTTTCTTTTTTCTTTCTTTTTTTTTTTTTTTTTTTAACAGTCCACAATTTCTCTGCCTAGGACGTACAGTTGCAGAGCAAAAAACACCAGGACGAGGAAGCCTCAGCAGCAGAGTTGCATGAGAGCACAAGTAGGAGGCATGAATTGAGTAAGCCAGTGGAATGAGCACATAGGAAAACCAGACCTTTGATAAATCAGCATGATACTGGCAGGTACTACAGCAGCCAAAGCTGTATGGCTCCTCATTTCACAGCTGGGTGGTCGAAAGCAAACTCCACTCTTYCTTACCCTGCTTCTAGAACACCATAATTTGTGCACCAACTACAACGCTACACCATGCCAGCTAGCTCAGAAGCTGGAAACAGAAGAGTCGTATCAGCCCATTCCACTCTGCAAGGCTAATAGGACTTAAAGCATTCTAGTGCTTCCAATAATCACGCTTTAGCATGACTGCATGGTCCTGCATTCATCTGTGCAGGTACRCTCTGCATGCAGAAAAAAAGCAGAGACTCCAGCTAAGCTATGAAAGAGAAAACTCATAGCATRCAGTCTTACTGAGGAGTTAATACTGGAAAACTGAGAGACGGATCTCTGAAGGTAAATAGTTAATTTTCGCCATACAGAGAGAAATAATAGTTCTTTCATATCTTACATCAAAGTTCACCATTATCATTATAATTATATAAGTCTTTTAGTGATGTCTGTCACCATAGCATCTAGGCACCATCAGTTCCTAACTTCTGGACATGCCTAATCTTTATATGCATTAAGTATCTCTCTCTCCCTCTTTGAAATACTATTTAACTTTGCAGCATAAGTTCTGAGTAGCTGCACCTAACAGCCTCCATAAAATAATGTGCAGTAGGATGAGCAATTTGGGGTGTGATAGTATCAGTGAAAGATATGCCCTGCACTTATTACCATAAAGTCATAAGTGGAATGGTATAATAATGGAACAGAAATGGAAACCACATTTCCATAATTGAGATAATCCATATTCTGTACTACCACAGGTTAATTTGCAAAATTAATTTGATGTGATAAATGATTATCAAGTTGTCAAGCAACTGTCCAAAGCCAAAATCACTGAGAGGTTTCTCTGATGAAAGCATTCAATATATTATTTTCCTTTTTTTTTTTTTCCCTTTGCTTTTTTTTTGTAGTCTTGGGGACTGAAAACTACATAAATTTTGCTACTAAGTTCATCAGCAGTAGGGTTGGAAAGAAGACATCATTAACTTGGCTAAAAGCAGATGGAGCTATACTGCTTCCAGAACAGCCACCTCTGTTCTGCTGGGTATACCATGTTTAATGGAAACCTTGACTCATGGACCCTGACTCAAGAATCAGTTCAAAATTCAATAAACTAAAGATTTTATTTCCTTGTACTTGTCAAGGTCAAACTCAAGCACAATGAATGAAATGACATTTTTTACTGGGAATGGAGACCTCCAGACCACTTCCAGGAAAAGAGGCTCAGAATGAAGCTAGTCCTCAAAAACTGCACTGATATACGGCATGAATTTACAAGTATTCAGMAAAATCTACAAACATTACAAGAAACTCCACACACGCGTACATTTACTTTTGAGCTAAATCTGATAAAATAGTAAAATATGAATAGGTTATTGATAGGGCATATACATTGAGCATTTTACTCAACTCCTCCTGTTTCTCAGACAGTTTAATCTGACTCATAACTCTGCCTTTATCTCAGTACAGCAGGTTCAATAACCTAATGTCACGGACGCTCCTGCCATATCTGTGGTTTCACCACAGATCAATGAAGAGAAAGGCTGGAGACATCTGTCTACAGCCAGGCCATCACTGAGCACATATCTAGCTACCACCATGCATCTGGGCCCCCAAAACGACAGGCAGAGTATATTCATCTTTTTCTCATAAACTAATTTGTCGAGAACTAACTCCTTCAACTGAGATTAACAATGTCAGCTTGACTGACTGAAAATGCTTTTCTTATGGAAAGTTCCTCAGAGGGAAACACAACAGCATTGCAAATGTTTTTAAAGCAGTGACTTTTCTCGTAATAACTCCCACTATGCTCTTGTTCATATTCCCATAGGAATTGTTTGTTTAGATCATTCTCATCAAGGCTTCAGTCTTTGGCCCCACTTGCACATCAATACTTTCTAGTTTAACTTTTTTTTTTTTTTTTCTCTGTAACAATTACACCCTCTGCTCATCTTTGTTTTATTATGTAGGGCCTCATAAGCAGTATTTGCATATAACCGTTGCAGTATTGTATATGCTACAGTTATAATAACTATTGCTGAAAGTCAATATTTGCTGGGTGGAGCTGCCTACTTCATGGTTCTTGCAGCATTCTGCAATTCAATTAAAACTATAGCACATTTACAGAAATAACATCACAGGTCATCTTTCTGGAGGAAAAAAAAAAAAGAGTGCTTTATAATAAATAAGTATTTTGAGAGGCCAAAGTTTCAATTTCAGTCAYTACAGAACAAGAGCTCACAGTAGGAAGCTGCTGTTGCATGGAAGCAAATACTACTCTGCACCTTAACAACTTGAGCAATTAACCTGGGAAACTATCTAGCTAAGKAAAATTTACAGTTATTTTACCTGTGTAAAGAACAGGCATCAAAACCCCTCAACGCACACAATGTGAGGCCATAGGTTCAATTGCTTTGTCCACTAAACGAATGAGAGCTCAATTTTCCCATGTTTCTGGAAAATGCTTTAACTACCAAACTATTGGTTATACACAGATAGTAACACCATTAGCACTGTATTAGTATTGTCTTAAAAGGGGAGCAGACAGAACATCTTTGCCCATTATAGTTGTTTTGGGAACATCCCACTGAAAGAATAAAGAAAATTATGACTCTCCTTCCTGCAGTCTGGCAGACTGCACATTCATGAGCTGCAGCTATTACTAAGACCAACAGAGACTAAAGGCACTAAGCCAAAGTAAAAATGAGAACAAAAACTGTTTGCAATTTAGCCAAGCCCTGACAAACATTAGTTTTCCCCGTCCTATGAAATTATGAGATGATACAGTGTTCATAAAACTCGCCTTTGACTTCAGCTATATGCTTAGCCCATTACTTTGCTCCTTTTAATGTGAGCATTTCAACTAATTCAAGATGGTTGCATAAACCATCTTTGTTTTGATGGCATAAAATGAACCTTTTGCCAAAGGGAATGCTTATAGAGCCATTTGTGTTTTCAGCAAATGCATCTTCCTTTTTGTTCCTTTGCTAGAAGTGTAATTCTTTACTGTAATCTGCCCCCTCTGAACTATTATTGAAATATCTAATTTTCAGGCATCAGAGTAAGTAAACAGGGCCTTCTGAAGCAACAGAGAAGATTTTTTTCTGAGAAAGAATTGTATGACTGGCATATTTCCCATGAGGCCACACAAATTATTTCCAAAATGCACCCTACGCTGTTCTCTACACTATGCAGGAGAATAAAAATCCAGTACTTTCTTTGATACATGGTCTCTTGAGGGCCAGCTCTCAGCCCTGTGACATCAAGCTAGTTTTTCATACTAAATTTCTGAAACTGAAATTGATTTTAATCAACTTTTCTTCAACTCATTCCACATTTGCTCGCTCTCTATTTTTATTTATTTATATTTTAAAGTTCAATGATTTTGAGATATTGCCTTTCAGACACATAGCCTCAAGGGCATTTGAAGTTCTGATGACATTGTGATCACTAGACTTTAGATGACTCTCAACTTTCATCTTATTTATCATCCTTGTCTTATTTCCCAGCAACATTAGGAGTAAGCACAAAATAGCCTGTACTTTTACTGGATAGTCGGCAAAAGGCATCAGGAAAGGGTCCTGTATTACCTCCAGGAGGAAGTAGCCYTTCTTATCAATTCCATAATTGCCAGCCCAGTCAATATTAACTAATTGAATTTCCAATGATTAATGATCTATCCTTTTTACAGGCTTCCCTTTATCTTCCTCTTCTTTCTAAATCTTGCCTAGGAGGTCTATACCAATTTCCAGTGATTTTTAGGTTTTAATTTGCCTATCTTTCATCTTCATCTAAACTGTCCCTACTCAGGTGTCTAAACTACATATGCCATTTATTTCTTTTGTCAACTAAGATTCTTCATACCATATTGCCATGTGTCTTTCTGCCCTGCTGCGTCTATGCCTTTTACTATATATATTTATCATGCCACTTCAATCTTTACTCTGTTTCTTGAGACGTATCTGTAAAATGATATTGGGGAAAAGACATATTTGGGTACTTAGCCAACATCTTACCTACAAAGAGATCTTATCAGAAATTCTACATGTCATGAAAAGTAATTTTCACTGGGTAGTATTAGTCAGTTGGATGCAAATAGCCTTCAAATTCATGATTCAATAAAAGTTGTAGATGTTTACCCCATTAAAAAAAAAAAAAAAAAAAGATGAAATGCTTTAAATTGCTTTATATTATGCAGGAATATTTGAATACTGTGGCTCCCAGAAGTTTGTGCCTTTGTTTCTGCATGTATAATGAGATTAATAAGACTTTTCTACATCACCTTTGAAGTCAAACTTGTAATTGTCCTAAAAAGTTGAAGGTCTGCTCTCAGGATAGCATCATTATTTATTGCGCTGATGACTAATCAAAATGAAGCAGTAGCTACTGCAATCTAGAATGATTATACTATGATCAGACATAGATTAAGCTAGAAAAGTCTGACCACACTACGTGTTTTCATTTTTTTCACTGTTTTCACATCTGCTGCTAATTTTACCCTATCAGCATCAAGAAAACTCAAGCCTGAAGGTAAAGAGTTTGTCAGAAGGAAAATTAATTTGCATTCACAGGGTCAAAAGACGCCAAAAACAGAAATCAAGTTTGCTGCTGTCAGACACACTGCAGGCRCCTCGACGGTCAGCCTAGGACTAGTGTTAGACATTTAAACTTCTTCTTCAGCGCTGCGTCTMGACTGCTTTCAGCAACGCACTGAAACACTTTAACCTGCAGAGCTCAAGCAGAGCAGAAATCCGAGAGCTTGAGACTACTGTCTTAGCTTTGACAGAAGCCTTTTGAATAACGCTAAAAGATGTAGTGTTACTTACACAGGCCACTTACATAACATTGCAAAATGATACCTTGATTTGTTTAGCTGAAAGCTTTGATACTATTTTTACATCCTTGCATGTATCTCCTTGGAAACAAAATGTGAATAGGTTCCCTTTAAAACACCAGAGGTGCTAGTTATATGTTCTTGATGACCGAAGCACTCTTTATGGTCACTGATGTGCACAATTCACAAGTAAAACGGTGGAACTTTCTTTTAYGGTCCTGCCAAAATGCCTCAGTCTTGGGATGGAAGGAAATAGCAGTTGAGGACCCACAGATTTCTTTTCACACAGCTTCTTCTCAAGCAGAAGAGCATCCTCTGTATTTTTTGTAAAATTTGTGATGTATGAACTGAAAAAGTGCATACTCTCTGAAGYGGTCAAAATGCAAATTTAAATGTCCCAGTATAAAGATCTCTATTATATCTACTATATATTAACCAATCCAAAATATTATTATTATTTTTAGCACTTGCATGTAATTATGTTATATGTGGATCTGCTTTGAGCATTAAATATGCCAGTAAGAGAAAAGATCCATTTGTTAAATTTGCACATCATCTAACTGTAKTAGATTCAAACTTGCAACCATAACTTAAGATATACTTAGCACATTCCCAGTCCCCCAAATTCAAACGCATACTTGGTGTTGAAATCACTTCAATGACAAGTAATATTCAACAAGGTAAGGTTTACTTCTGTATCTCCTGTACAACAAATAGCTGCAGAGAATAACACTCACAGACATGGAAGGCATCATCCCATGTGACTACTTTGTGTTAAGGAGTAYATTATATATATATWTATATATATACACACACACACACACACATGTATATGTACATAAGTATAATCTGGACACTCTCAGCTAAAGGACTGTTAAATAACTTGGGAAGTYTCACCTCAGAGAATTTACTGAAGATTTTTCACTTCTCCCTTCCACTGATGGAGCAAGGAAAGTAAGGAACAGCTAGACTTATTCTTTGACAGTCTTGAATACATTTCCAGTCACTTGCAGCCCGAAATTTAAAACAGCCTTAAGCTGTGAAATGGAGCACAAGGAGATCAGTATTCACAGAAAAAGCAGGAGGGCAACAGAAGCACAAAGATCAACTTTAAAAACATCTTTGCATACAGATCATTGAGTTGTCTTTTAAGTACTCACATCATACCAGAATATATCCTCCATTATAAATATTTAAGCTAGTGCAAGCGAATATGAAGTCTTCAGTGTTTTAATAGTGCAATTGGCAAAATTTCTAGCTATTAAAAAAAAAAAAAAAAAAAAGAAATAGCAAAATATATTGAAAATCTTGTAAAATGCTACTAGCCCTTGCAAATACAAATATCTGTAAAAAGACCAAATTCTATGTTGACTATAAGCAGCAATTGCAAAGCATATGAAATAGTCATTAAGATCCCCTTGAGTATAAATACAAAGTGATTTAGGACGATAGCACATTTGGGAAGTCTGTTCCACTGGAGCCAATTTTTGCAAGCTTCAATCATTTCTACTGATACAAAGGTGAGGTACTGTTTAGTAAGAGAAGAGGCAATTAGTGCTCTAATAATTCAGCTTTCATAAAATAAAACAGGAAAGCAGTAGTGTAGACTAGCTGCCAGAAAAAAAGAAATGCAGGGATGACTTTAATAAAAAAAAAATGCAACTGCTTTTCTGCAGCAACTGTGATATATGTCAAAAATCACTCACCAACGTTACACATTTATTACATATGCACTATAATACCCAAACTAGCAGCCCCCTTTTCTGATAGCAACAGAGATCTTTTTTTCCCTAAAATACATCTGAATGATAAAACTCATGCAAAAGTACTTGATACTAAATGCTCGTATCTGCAGACAGCAATCCGTGCAGTTCTGGAGGCCTGGCAGCAAGTTAATGAGGTTTGAGTATTCAATAACTGAGATAAAACTGACCCTGGGAAACAACAGAGCTGTCAGGCTGTCATTTTAAGAGGCAGCATAATGAAACCTATAACAGAGGGCAGTTAAGAATAAATGCACAGTAATAATCTGGTTGAAAATAACAGTCTAACAACCATTTTCCTTATTTAAGGATGGTTCTTCCTAACTCAGTGAATTGCATATGCATTTATTTATTTGACAGATAGGCAGCACAGCCAGTAACCACATGGAATAAATGAGTGTACGTATTTAGCATATTTCACACAGCAGTATTTCATTTTAGAGACAAATTCTCTATGAGAATAATTAAATCCCATGCAATTCGAGTATTACAGCAATGGTAGCTCTTACAGGGTTGAACARTTTTTAAATATATATTGTTTGAATTCTAACCTTGCTGATCCCAATAGGAATCAGCACAAAATCAGGACAAAAAAATCGAAAGCACATAATTGCCGCATACAAAATCCATGAATCTGAATCCATAATTGCTGAATCCAAGTTTGGATATGCTTCAGATTAAAAAATAATAGATGCTCATGACAGGTAAGATGTAGAAACTGATCCCCATCAGAAATGAGTTTCCTTTCCAAAGTGTGAGCCAAGGGGAGGAAACAAAATGAAATTCCTCTTCCCCAGACATGCCAAAGAGCTCAGGTGTGCTTGGCCTGCAGCAACCCCTCCAGTGCAACCTGAGGGACACCTAGGATGTCTCTACAGACTCTGTCTTCAGGACCTAGGCTGGTTTCAGGGCTCCCGTTCACCGTGAGGACAGTGGTGCTGGGCCAGCCCCTCCACCAAGAGGGTTTGGGAGCAGCCACAGCAGATCCAAGCGAGTGCATGAGTCTGGTGGCAGTCATGGGAGAGCTCCAGCATTTAGTGTCCAAGGGGTTCCTTTTTCCTCTTACTCGGCATATGCTTGAGACTAGTTGCTGACATCCAAAGAAAACAAATATAAGCTGTTACATCATTAATCTAATCATTTCTTGCTGTAAACAGGTATTACTGATTCAGTTGTCTCACCACAGACTGTAACTCACTTGGCTGGCAATGGATAATAATGCCCTTAATCTCTGCAATCAACTATGCAACCGTCTCTGTGCAGCTTAATTCCTACAACAGAATTAAACCACAAGGACACAGCATTTGCCATAGCAGAGCTATTTACTTGGTTAAAGATTAATTTTGCTAGTGTATAATGTGGGAAGAGCCCTCTGATGTTTCCAAAGCAAGATGAGGTCCCACAGCTTTTACATTGAAGCTGCCCTCAGCACCCAACTTTGAGAACCCACCACCACGTACARGGTCCGACACCATCTGGGCAGTTCTGGCAACGGAAAGACTCTTGCTGAGTGTCCTGCTACCTCAGGCTCACGTTATGTGCAGTGATACTCAAAAAAAGGAAAAAAACCTCACCAATATCACTTACTAGTACTATTACTAGGACTACCTTTCATCTCTCCTTTTCATAGACAAGCACAGCAAAGAGTCTTTAATTTAAATAAACTGTCTAATATTTAGCTAAACAATGTAATAAGCCTTCTCATTTTTGTTGCTGTAGTTTATATTATTGCACTTCCTCTGCAGATGCTATGAGAATGTCAGACTTTTGTTAAACAGCTCCTCACACCTGCAAATACCAGGGCTTAGAAGACAAATGTGAGCTATCATTTTATATCTAAGAAGGCTGTTCCAGCGGTTCCCACAAGGCTTAATGTCAAATATCATAAGTCAGTATGATCCCTCCTAGTACACAAAAGTAGTCTTGAAAGATATAGCCTAGTTGGATTCCATCATTATCTTCATTATTATTATAAAACATTTCTGTTATGCACAATGTTATGTAAAACAGGAAAGCTAAGTATAGCTTTTTCTTAAAGATTTTTTTGATTATTGGTTCAGGCTGTGAGTAAAATGTACATTCCCATAAATAGGGACTAGCATCAGGAAACTGTTCTCATAYGCCTGAAGGGTCTCTACGAAGCCACAAAATTTTGGAAGCTTWCCTACCCTAATACCTAATGGGTATTGGGTTTAGTTTAAGCTGAACTTATTTTCCCTTTTAAATATAACAGTGGCAACTTCACAGAAGTTTCTTTCCTCTTCCATGACTTAAAAAAGTTGCATTTTGAATTGTAAATATACATGCAATAAGGAATGGAAACTTCTTCCTTAGCTGCCATTGCCTGGAATCTATACATTCCTTCACTGTGTGAATAGCAGCAGTTTAGCTGACATTTCTCTCTATATCACAACAACATTTCAGTGCTTTCTTCCTCAAACTTTTATATGTGGTGACAAAAATAGTTGTGGATCTAACATGGAATTTCACCTGCCTGAAAATATAACACTTAATTTGGGGGCATGTTAAAAACAAAATCAGTACAAAAAAATCACAAAAAAAWTAGCTGCAGGAAGGATTCTCTTTGTTTTACTCTCTGCTCTTTAACTTGAGATCTAAAAATACAAAAAAAAAATCATACCCCTCCTTGGTGTGAGATGACCCTCCACAGCTTAGACGGATGTGCAATTAAGATATGCTTTATGCCAGACTGAATCATTCATGATTGCAATAGTAGATGGTACTTTGTGTGGACTACTTAAATATTAATTGCACAAGATCCTCAAAATGAACAGGACTGGAGGTTAGGACAATCGCCTGGTAGGTAGGATA
Organism: Nothoprocta perdicaria; assembly: GCF_003342845.1. NCBI lineage: Eukaryota > Metazoa > Chordata > Aves > Tinamiformes > Tinamidae > Nothoprocta > Nothoprocta perdicaria. Next base: position 622,048 of record NW_020456099.1, read on the forward strand.
CAGTGACAAAAAGTTGCTGAAAAAGATTCTGAAACAAGGTCCTCTAAATCACAGGGGAATACTCTAACTCATGAAATATTGAGCGAAATGAGGATAACAGCATTTTCCCCTCTCAAGCAGTTTCATGAACCAAGCTCTTCATTTCCTTGGCTTTCATTGCAGCCATAGATACATTCCCAAATATTTCAAAACATTTTCTTTTTTTCTGCATTTGATTCTTATTTCAGCTATTCTGGAACAGCATCTCTGAGCAACAAAGTATTTTAAAGAAAAATGTTCGGCTCCACTTCTGAGTGATCTGCCCTGTATCATCCCATCGTCTGGGCAGCTTCTAATATAAGTTTCCAAAGGTGTAGCATATATCATTTGGAATGCATAGAAAAGATTAATAAGTGTATTCCTTATAGCTAGCTATAAAGCCAGTCACAGACTTTCCTATATTTTGGAAGAGAGAGTAATATGATTTCAGTGAAAAAATTATAAAATGTCATCCTGGTCAAAGCATTACATTTTTCAAAGTAATTACAAAATAAACAATGTGGAGAACTCCTGTTTTTTTTCATTATTTAAAATAAAACTGGAATTGAAAAGCATCTTGAAATTCTGTGAAAATGGTCTCCTGTTGCCAGGATTTTTTTTCCGTCACTGCTTTCCAACTTGAAAAAGGTTAACGTATAACACTGCATTAAAAAAAAAATACCTACGTGTGCTTTTCTCTCATTCCCATAAGCCGCTTTTATATAAAGGGAAATTCATATAAACTTTTATCCAGCTAAAGATAAATATGCTCTACTGATATTTGAAAAGATAGGAAACTTCTTCATGCTAGTCCAGAATATGCGRCTCTTCCTATTCCAATGTCAGAAGCATGCAAATTTTTCTTATCTTTTCCTTGTTCTTTCCTCTATTTTTCATCAGTGTTTGTGCTGATTTTCCTCTGTCCTTTTTTAATTCAATTTTTCAGGTTTTCTTCTATCTTTTCTCTGATATATTGTGCATAAAATTCTCCCTCAAATGAAACAGGAATTAGCTTTTATCTCCAGCTGATGAAAGCTTAAATTTCTGTGTTGGGTACCACACAGTATAAATGTGTGCATCTCTTCCACAAATACAATGTATGCTAGGGAACAGATTGTCATCTAGTATTTCTTCCTCTATACTCAAACTCTACTCCAGAATGAACAATTACATCATTTAAGGTTTCCACTGAAACAGTTGMTATGATCTCAGGAATATTACAGATATTTTTAAGTTCTTCATACTTATTGAGCAAACTATGTTCAGCTCCACTTGCTATTCCATATCTTTAATTTTGAGGGGGCATCATGGAAGGAATTCAAATCTGTGGGAACCCTCTCTCCTGCCACAGTCTTTGAACAAAAAGGAGCAGACCATTTCCATTAAAGGTCTTTTGGTCTGTTTTGACAAAACTACTCTTAGAACACTGTGGAAAATTCCATTTAAAATATTTTATGGATAGAAAGATAAAAAATAATTGAACRGATCTTGGTGCTGGAAATATGAGTGAGCCACGAATGACAGCCTGAGAAATCCTAATCAATAAAAAAGAGAGCTTTAAAGATCATTTAATTGAAGCAGAGTAAGTAGAATCTTACACGGTTTAAATAATGTCAACAGAAAAGTTACTGTTTTCAGCTCACTACACTTGATAAGACTTTGAGAGGCATAAGCACCTAATTCCATCCCAGGAATTTAGTAGTGGGTAAAGATTAAAGCTTACTGTCTCCACAGGGTGCTGAGCTCTTGATTCATTTTTTTTTTTTACAACATCAAGTCTGGATTATTGTAATACGCTGTTTGTAGGCCTCTTTGATACCATGCTTTGCCGTTCACAAGCTTCAACATGTACAGATTATAACAACTCAGATTCTCAGTGGAATTGAACTGTATCAACATCCTACYAGACTTGACTGGCTTTTTGTCAGATTTAAAATGATTTTTAAAACCTGCAACATGCTTACTTTCTTTTGGGGCAAACAGTGACTTCTGTTCAGCTTAGCCTCTTCTAAACTAACTACATGATTTCTCATTTTYTCTGCTTTTTGCATATTATGGTGAAAACTAAGTGTTGTATTGGCTCCCTTCTCTGAAAGCTGATGTGCCCTCAACATACATGGATTACAGAGAGAGAAAATTCTCCATTTCAGGTTCAAGTCTGGGACAGACATCATAAACTCTATGGAATAAACTTCTTAATGTATGTTGTGCTTGTTCTCCAGATCTAGGTTCCAGAGAGTGTGGACTAGCTTTGAAAACGGGGAGAATCTGAGATAATTGATACTTTTAAATTATAGTTTTAATATTTGAAAAGTATTATCAAAGAATATACTAGATAATACTTTATGAATCTATACAAATTAAATACCCTAACTACATATTCTCATGCATTAAGGCAATAAGTTAATGAGCCCATTGTACTGCTCAATTTATAAAAAGTCAGGGAAATGGAAAGAGGTAATAAATGACTGGAGAAAAATAATACCCACTGGTAATAATGATGCCTTAAAAAGAAGAAGGTAATCTTTATAATTCCTGTTCATTTCACCTATTCCCATTATAAAACAAATATTAAAAAGAGATAAAAAGATCATATTTAGGTTTTCAAAATTTCAAAATAATGCAACAACGTAACAAAGACTGTAAAATTCATTTCTATTTAAATAAATACATTATTTGAATATGCCAGTGACACTAAATCAGGATGAACTRCAACTCTGAACTGCAGGTAATACTACTGTAATCTTCACCAGAGATTTTTTTATATATATAAAAATATATTAAAGCAAACAAAAGGTCCTGTACATCACACACAAATCCATCAGAAACAGAACTGGAAACCTCATTTCAACAGCTAACCAACACCATTTGTTGAGGTTTCTCTTTAGCATAGAYTTTTTTGCCAAAAAAAACCCCATAGATTATCCTCTAAGATATCTTAGAAGTAGTTTTCATCAGCTGCTCTTCTCTTACCCCATTACAAATTTTTCACAATAATTCCTTATTCTCCATTTTTAGACAGTGTGACATTAGCTAAGACATGACTCTGCCTGTATAGATAGGAATTACACTTCTCATTTTTCCCTGCTCTTGGTTAAAATGCTGCATACATTACAATGTCTATAGTAATTTGCATGGCCCATTGGCATCTGTCGGTGAACCTAAGGTATGCACAGGAAAACAAACAAACCAACTATATCTATGTATATACATATATATATACACACATATGAGAGAGARAGAGCTGTAAAGGGTGAATTATAGAAAAATCTAGCTAAAAATTCAACGATTTCACTGCTATGCAAGTACTATGACCAGTATGGGCTTATGGGCTTATATACTTCAAAGGAATGTAAGCCCAGTAATAGTTGCATGGGGCAAGCAGCAAGTGTCTACTTCTCTATCCATGGCTGACATGTAGGACACYTTGGGTCATCTGGGGATATATTAAACGACTAATGCATAGGCCACATGTGCATTCAACCTTCTATTCATTCAAATTTTCAATTAATTTTATTCAGGTCAAGAACCTTATTTACCTCATTTATAACGTTAAGATGAAAGACAGAAATCAAAAATAAGAGGGGAAAAAAAAAGAGACAGAAACAGAGAGAGATCGAGAAAGAAATCCATACGAAACAAATCTCCATTCTTATGCATTCAGAGTAATATTTAGATATTTAAACTTTTAGGAAATCTCTGGAATATCATAGTCTGTTATTCAGGACTGAATAATTATTCATCGAGCTTATAGAAATGAATGGGGTTCTCATGTGTAGAACAGTACATCTGGCCCCACTAAAGCCAACAGCACTGTGGTCTTTGATATCAGCTGGGTCAGAATTTCAACTGGTAAATGGAAGATCTGAAACTCTCCTGATGTCCTAATGCCACTAGAATGGAAACCTCTGCACATTGGTAGGAAAGRGTGGGTAGAAACAAGAGTATTATACTGAAAGAGTGTATTAAAATCAGATTCTTTAGCTGCCAACCCTCTCCCTCACTACCTGCTCACCTCCTTCCTCTCTGTTCATCTACTGTTCATGATGCTGCCATAAATCAAGACTCTGAGTTTTCTTGGACAGTCTCTGCTTTTTTATTACATATTTGTAAAAGTGTTGGCAGGCTGGAACCCTTTGACTAGGGCTCATGGGCATCAAAAAAATAAAAATAAGGTCACAGTATATGTAAAATTACCCATAATATTACTACTTCCCTGGCTGTAACTCATGTTTCCCCTTTTATAGACTGCTTGTTAGAAAAGCAAACCTTTCAAAGAATTGTTTAAAATATTAATTAAAGCCTTAATTAGATACAGATGCACCTGTGTAGTCTTAAAACGAATCAAAGATCTCATTTTCTGCTAGTCAATTACTTAATTATCAACTATTTAGATCCAGTTCCTGGGTTTGTATTCTGCTCATCCTCTGTTTGCAATGATTACCTGAGAGACCATTCCATCTCTTTTATGATCAGACATATTTTATTCCCAGCAATTCCCCCACACAAATATCTTATTTCCCTCTAGCAGAGTTCTTATTTTTTGTCCAGATCTACTCACTTGTCTTTAGTCTTTAAGTCTTCCTTTTCCCCAAACTATTGTAAATATTCTGGTGATCTAAATAAGTACTCTGAATCAGACCTATATAATTCTTGCTGAAAATTCACATTTCAAGGAGGCTCTGTATATGCACTGCCTTGTTTATAAAGCATGATCTTAATATTTTATAGCCTTTATCCTTTCCACAACAGAGGCAAAATTCAAATAGGATGCTGAAAGTAGTATATTAGTGGAGAGCGTGGGAAAGCACAGAAGCACAACCACCTCATTTTTCCCTTCCCTAAATTCTAGGCACAGTATAATGGACTTTTACATTTTATGTTTTACATTTAGTGTAGCTGGAAAAGGTCATTTTTGCCCAAGGTGCTGTGAATGGACACCAAAGCTAGGGTGAACTAAACCCACGGATGCCAGCAGCCTAAAGCCCAAAGCACGTCAAGTGGCTTGGCCTCAGGCCCTATGGTTGGGTTTGCACCACAACAGCTACACGGCACACAGGGATTCTCCAGTAAGAAGGTAAGCGCTGATGTCCATGTAAACTGGGTAAATAAACATTCATCTTTCTTACTCCATTCCCCACCAGTTTTCAAGAGAAGCCAGCATTTCAACCCAAGCATTTAAAGAGCAGGTTTATGGCACTGTATCATCTTAAAATGAGTACAGATCTGGTCCATGATCTGTTGATTTCATTTACTTTCAAACTGGCAAACCTTTTTTTTTCTTTTTTTTTCCCCAGTATATGTTTGACTTCTTTTTGTGTTATCTAGATTCACTTTTTCTATTTTTTGTTATTTCATTTTCTGTGATTTCATTTTAGCACAAAGAAAAAAGTTTTGTAGGAATTCTTTCATGTTTTCTTTCCAGATTAGATTTCCTTTTCCAAACACCAGCATGCTGAGTAATTTGCTAACTTCAGTGTGAGTTACTTCAGATTTACATGAGGATATCCAAATTAAAGCAGTTTTGTTAGCTGGCACATAGATTTGGTAATTATGTTTCAGCTGTACCTCAGAAGCTTCTCCATATCAATTTTCTATTGCAATTCATTTTCTCTGCCTCTTATTCCTAATTATGATAAAATATAAATTTCTTCAGGAGCTTTTCCTCTTCTTTGTCAGTTCAACTCTTTTCTTTGCTCAAAATGGATTTCATTCAAGTGTTTGTTGCCGCTGCTGCTTACACAAAGTCAGATTATTTATTACCTTCCTGCATTGCACTGGACCAGCCCCTGAGCTGCAGTATGGTTTTAAAATGTTTCATATGTGCACAAGTATCTTTCAAACAATGTTTTCAAAGAGGTGTCAAAACTTTGATCAACTGATAGAGTAATTGGCTTAAGAAACAACAACAACCAACCAATAAAATAAGAACTCCGAAAGAATGAAAATGCAAGTTTTCTTACAATCATTTTAAAAATAGTTATTCCATGTGATCTTTCAGGATTTCTTACATTTCATATCAACACAATTCCACAACTTTTTAAAGGAAAAAAGAAAGAAAAGAAGGAAGAGAGAAGCCTAAATTGCATTGTCTTACCTTCTTGACAGGCTTCAAAGCAGCATGCTCACTTTTTAAAGAAAACAGTAGGCTCAGTGCTGCCAATCTCAATTAAAGGAAGCATCCACCAGGAAGTATGTTATGAGATGTGTAATTCCCAGAGAGAGAAGCACAAATCCCTGTCCTCACCATTTCCGACTGGCTGGCTAGTCTGCTTTTAAACTGGTTTTGTCTTGCATGGACTTGTTAGACATCCATCTTCCTTGTAGTGCACAAAAAGTTGGCACAACAGAGCCTGCTTAGAGAGAGGAAGCTCTTCACCTGGAGGCACCACACCACACCAACAAGGTCCCCTTGGAGCTCCAGACCCCTGTCATTCAGCACTGCTCTCCACAAGTGCATTCTGGTTTTATTTTTTTTTTTAGTAGGATAATTTACTAAATGTCTGTCAGACTTGGAAGACAGAGCTCTGTCTTTGTATCATTTCAGCTGTCAACCCTTTAAGTGATGTAAATGTTAACACACTCTGCTACAAGAAAGAAAAACAGAAAGATAGTGGATTCTCCAGGCTGTTTCTGGGTAATTTGTCTGCACTTACGAAGGAGATGAATTAAATGCAAAGTTCTAGAAAGAAGATAAGTTTTTCTTTTCCTTCTGATAAACAAAATTTTAAATATATTTTTTACTGAGTATGTATTTTTCTTCATTCAGAGTCACTCTTTTACATAAAAAATCATACTCAGTCTTAGAGTCTGGCAATACACCAACACTTCCTCAAAAACAAGCAAAAATTCCACAGCTGACAGCCCAATATCTACAATCTCTGTACGCATGAAATCAAACTTCTTGATTACTCCTTATACCTGACAATTTCCTTTACAAGAAAAAAGGCAAAGCTTGAGCCCCAGGCATTCTTACGCTTAATAAAAAAATGAATTTTTACTACTTAGCTCAAAAGGAGCAGAAGCCGATGGAGTCCTGGGTCATTTTTCTTTCAGGCCTAAAATATGAAAACTGCAACACAGAATTAACAATAAAGCCATTTGTAATACTATTTCCTATTTCCTAGCTACACTCTGCTTATATATTACCACTGCGAAAGGCAATAAGCCCATGCATAGGACTCAATACCACATATAAGAAAAGCAGAAAACAGGAAGTTATGCACTATTGTAAATGAACACAGGAAATGTAAGATATTCATTGACATTTAAACCTGCATTCAATTAAACACAACCCGGTTTGACATGCTCCCACACTGAGAATGATTTCTGATCAATTTTCTAAATCTCAACTGACACAAAGGAAAAAAAAAAAAAGATTGCAAAGACTGTAATCATTCACCAATGTAAAACATCCAGACTTATGTTGGCACCAGCCATAATAATGGATATTAAGATAGGGGTAAAATACTGAAAAAAGTGACAATAATGCACGTGGAATAAATAAAGCATAAAATAAAGCATAAAACACTAAGCTGATTTACTTTAATTATAATTTTCCAGAAAGGCACCTGCCACTTAGTCTTCATTATTTTATTATGTTTCTGGAGAAGATCAATCAAACTATAGGGGACTGCTTTTGAAGAGGACAGAAGCTCAATCTGGAATCTCCTTTAGAGACTGCTATAGTCTGGATGGGCTTAGAAATCAAAAACATTGTTGAATGTTAAAGTAGTAAAGCATTTTGGTGTTAAAGAATGTGTTCAGGAACTATTCGAAAGAGCATTCTGATATAGAGCTTTGATTTACATTATTGTTCACTCTACAGGATGCCCAGATGCTTTTGCTCTAACACAGAATAACTGCTTATAAAGAAGTACCAAAATCATAATGCACCCTGGACATTTATGCTTCCAAAAATCACACTAGAAACCTATCATCAAGATTATGTGACACTGATGCTACTGAAGTAACGGATAACAGAATCCCCTAATGTCAAAAGTCATTTCATTTTTCCAACAAGAAGAATGAGGCCATCTCTAAACATATTAAAATATTATTCACTTTGACAATAAAACTAGTTCCAAGACATGAACTATTGCTATATTAGAGAAGGAGGGCAATCAGTATTTTTCATCTTCTAAGAATCTCTATAATACAAAAAATCCATCATGTCTAATGGAATCGGTAAGTACCTGGAAGGCAAATGTCTTTTCTTATTTCCAGTGTGAAACCTGGTTTGAAACAAGCACTTATAGTTAACTTGYATCTCTAATATCTAGAGAAGTTTGACCAAAAATGAATTAATATTATCTACATTTTTTTGGAATAACATATACTTTTCATTACTATTATACGGTGCATTGTTGTACTATTAAAGAGATTCCTAAAGGCAGGCAGACATGGTTGCTTCTAGAACTTAATGCTACTGAAAACAGTAATATTTCCAAAGGTTACTACATAAAAGAGAGTTTTCCAAAGGTCTTAACTGCTATTATCCACTTTTTACAATTTTTTTTTCTGTTAATCATAAAATACCAGTTGTTAGGATTGTTTCAGTCTAATATAACATTCATGGCAACATTTCTGCTACCTATACTAACTACATTCTATATAAATACTTTAAATGTGTTTCATATTAGACACTGAATCAAGCAATAGGGTGTAAGAGAAACAATTTTGTGCATTTCATTGTGAAAATTTTTGTCTGAGCATAAATCATCACTCACAAATTTAGCGAAATATAGGATAAAGAAATATAAAAGAATATTAAAAGAATATTAAAAGAAATATAAAAACGTGGAGTTAGTTCTAAAAACTACTTTAACATTTACAAAATAAGAAATGAAATACTTTAGCTGTGGCAAGTTCTACTGTTGACTGTTTCTCTGTAAATATTTAAGCTACTACTCTTCTACATCAACTTCAGCTTTCCAGTGATTATCATAGGTACCATTACAGGATTGTAATTGATATAGGATATATAATCTCTCTCARTTCATGCACCAAAAAAATAGATTATTGCTATGATTTTTTTTTTCTGTGCCTAGGGGAAAAAATAAGACAGATTTCTTTCTAAAGCAAGGAGACTACCTATCATTTAATTAATTATTTACCTGAATAGCCAGAACAGCCCCTCCACACAGTTTATTTGCTTCTCTATGGAGGAATAACTTACGGATCCATTGAATTCATCCTCCCTTTGCTCCTAAAAAGAACATTTTTGTACCATATATCCAGTGGAATTGGAAAATATAAAACATAAACAAGTCTGCACAAGCTTTTTGTACTATATTGCTTCCCCAAGCAGTTAAATAGAACTTAAAGGCATTAGTTCTCTTACAAGTGGAGCTCCCTGGACCTGCACAGGAARGAGAAAAATCCTATCTTATTCAGTTTACAGTATCTTTTGCCATTTAACTCCACTGGCAGTTTTATTGTTGATATCAGTTACTTAGCATTCACTGTGACCACATGAATTATAACCATAGACAAGTTATATCTGACATGTTTAACAGTGATTAGAACATCTAACATATTGAGATTAGTTAACAGGAGGCTGAAGTGCTTGCTCTGTGTGTTTGTGTGCGTGTGTGTGTGTGTGTGTGTGTGTGCGTGTGTGTGTGTGTGTGTACGTCAGAGACAAAGCACAGAAACCACCTCACACATCTTCACATTGGCCTGCCAAAGACTTGCTCAGGATCTCTCATTTCTGTAATTCATTATCTTTGTATCTGGCAACTTCTTGTCACCATTATTAAAGCAGCCAACCCATGGCCATCCAGAATCAAATGTCACGATACTGAAATATCTAGAGTTTTCTGAAGATGACAAATACATGTTACCAAGGCAATCACATTATGATCTTCAAACAGCTTTCATTTACCACCAACATAAGTTGTATTTGAGAGGACATCAATAGATGTGTGCTTGTACATCTCAGTCAAAACCTCTAAGCTATCTAATCAACTAGTTAGGCTTTTAAAGTCTGCATGATATTTTTTCTGAAACATGGATTTAAAGAAACCATTTTTATGCTGTATTATATCATGCTATTCTGTAATTTTAAATTGCCACTTTCTTTGTTTGATATATATCATTTTGCAAATATGCTCTGATAAACGGGAATTTACAAAGTGCAAAATTAATGATCAGCTTATTTAAAGACCAGTAGCTACATCTCTTTTCCACATGAAAATATAAGCACAAAAGCACAGCATTGAGACTGAACTCTTAGTTACTATGGTGATATCATGACGCATGGTACAAAATGTTATTTTAAAGCATTCTTCAATTTCCTATTCAAATGGATAGTGCAAAGTATTCTACTGTATATTTAGTTAATCGCAGATCAATTGCTCTGTTCCTCTCCTAACAGGGAAACTACAARCAAAGAGGAGTCATACTGCTTAACAATATTGCTATGGGAGACTGAATTAAAATAATCAATATGGCTTTTAATACACACTTTTCATTTTAAACAAAACTGTAAAATTCCAATTCTTGGATTGCCTCCTTCCAGTAATTGCACTGGATTATGTTATAACTATTATTTCCCATAGCAACTACCTATGGGAAGACAGGAGCTGCTACACCAACTCAGATGTGCGGTCCATCTTGTCTGACATCCCATCTCTCAGATTGCTTCATGAGACATGCCCTAGCAAAAGGTGCAAGAAAACCCCCAGATCAGGAAGAAGAAGTAAACGAGATGGGTGCTGTCATATGCACTTAGTGAAAACAGCAAGTCTGGCTCCAGTGCCAGAGCTAAGCCAGGTAACTCACCCACGGGCTGTCAGCTTAGGCGTAACTCAGAGCAGAGGGAGCGAGGAGCAGGGAATGAGGACGATCCCATGCACTGATTCAGGACCCGGTGCTGGGAAGCACAGCTGCGTGTCAGCTCACACCACCTGTGAACAGAGAGCAAGGTAGTTTATGGCACACACCTCTTTTTCTTGGCTTCCCAAGGTTTGTGGCAGGAGCTCTTGGGCAGGTGTTTTGAAATATATGTTAGATCAAAAATACCAGATATAAAGCAGATGCTCATACCACCATATCTAGTTCTTTTCTGCTGAGCTTTGAGTCTAAATGATATGTTATGGTAATGAGTTTCACAGTTAATGCTTCTTTGTGGGGGGAAAAAAAAAATTTTTATCAGTTTTAAATTGTCTCTGTATGAACTGACAGCAAAACACTGATGCTTCTTTTAGTTAATTGCATTGTGCTCTTCTCCCGAAAAGAGAAATGTGATGAAAACATAAATCTTTTTTTAAAAAAATCACTGGACCAAYAGAACAAAAATAACTGCCCCATACTCCCTATTGTGTTACATTAGTGCAGAGAGCTAAAGGCAAAAGCAGATATATCTGGAAGTGTGATAAACATGTAGGAGGAAACCCTCATTTTGCTCATCAAATACCTTGGGACAACCAGAATACTTCAGTCTATTGGGAATTTGTTAATCTTACCTTGTCAGCAGCTTAATTAACTTTGCTTTTATTAATTCTTTTCTTTCAAAATCATTTATGAAGAAAGAATAATTTAAAAAAGCAGACAGACATGACTACAGAGACTTAATTTCTCATGTGGATGGGAATTTTAGCATTTAAATCACATAAAACTTGCTGGAAATGCAATTCAAACAATAAACATTTCAGTGAACAGCTTCTTCAGATTTGAAATCAATTTCATTTCTATGAAACAGTGCACTTCTTATCTCAGAAGTGTATCAGATAGTCCTTGTCCTCTCATAAGCATAAATAAATTGTTGTTATATTTCTATGTATCATGACAAAAATGCCACTGCAGCTTTGCACTAGTTCTCAATAACATTAATACATTGGCCACAGTCCCAGGTAGGGTAAAAGAACAGATTGTCACCCSTTAAAAGAATTCTGCTTTATATCAGTGAAGGATCAAGAGCAAGTATTTCATAGCATGGTGACACATAATATTGTTTAAATAACCACTTGCTGTTAACCCTCTGAGAGAAAGGGACGCTGGCTTACAAATACTCACAAACCCCACTACCACAGTAAGCTCAAAAGATGCCAACTCTTATTTGCAAATAATGATACAGGTCATATTGTTTAATTGCACAGGCAACTGTATTTCTAGATAGACAAACAAGAAGTAGCAGAAGTGATAGCTAAAATACATCATCATTCAGTATAGTTTTGATTACCCGTAAGTGCAACTTAAAATTTTAAAAGCAGTTTACATAACTCCTCTCTTGTGCCAGCCTAGGAAAACCTGGTGTTCAGCAAGCTAAAACAAATTATTCTTAAAAAAAATAAGACAGTAAAAAATAAATATTTCCAAAAAGGGTTAATTTTTCAGTAGCAATACATTACGCATGGCAGTTCTTATACTACAAACCCACTTTTCTCCTGTCATAAGAGGTGCCACTTAAGGTCTCTTCTACAAGAAATCTGAATAGAAAGCCTACTGTGCAGGAAACATGATTATGCAGTTACATGTCCTCTTATTTTCTGTATGTTCTTTTAAAGTCTCAGATTTTTATAAGTCACTGGTGATTTTTGAGTACCTCCATCAGCAGTTCAAAGGACCGTCATAATTTTAAGGTATTTCACACATAGGTGTAGGTATATCCAGAGGCAGAAAAYAGTTAGAGAACATTCACTGAAATTTAATATTTTTAAGAGCCAAACATACCAGCAAATTCCAATTTGATAATTTTTGCCAGGAAAACAACAACAACGCCGACTTATTTTATCATTTCTGAAACATTCCATTTGACAAGTTTTAMTTAATTATCCTTTCAGCAAAAGACTATGAATAAATGAGCACTCCTTGTATCCCATAGTTATATATTATATACAGTAGGCAGGTAGCACAGGTTACAGGTAGGCACATTAAGTTATATACTGGGACATGAGAGTGCATACAGACAGGTATATATGCACACATACCCAYACTTCACATATATACACATGCATGTACAAGTCAGACATGCATTAGAAGTTGGATATTATCGCTCTCCTGAGTGGGATATCAAAGTTTCTTGATCAAAATGAGGCAATGAAGGGCTCTACACTATGGTGCTCCATGCTGCTTGAGCACCTGAGCCACCGAGCCACAGGATACGAGACAGCAGCTCCTCAGGCTCAAGCTTTCCCTTAGGCAAGGCCATTGACTCCGAATTTCCTCTGCTTAGCTGAAAATGACTGCAAGAAAAATGAAACAGATCTGTAATTGAATAAACCTTTTGTTGCCCTCCTTATTTCTGTGGTGAAAATATTAAATCTGCTATCTATTCTACTTCCAAGTTCAGCTGCTTCAGTCTTAACCCTGAAATATCCAACTGGTTTGGAGGAGAATGATATTTGCTGAATCACCTTACATGAGACAATCTATATGAGGTTGGTCATTTTAACATTTTACATGCTCATGTAACACGTGCTCGTGTGCTCTTCTATCTCAGGACAAATAAGATCTAGCAATCAGGGTAAAAAAAATGGAATCCAACAGAACTGGAGAATCTTAGAATTCTAAGTAAGTGTTGCTATATCAAGACCTTTAACACTTAGTGTTGCTAAGTGTAAGTGTTGCTATATCAAGACCTTTAACTTGCAAACAATACTGGAATTGTTTTTCATCAAGTATACTACCAAATTTTTGTTTTTATTTTGTTGTGGATATTCAACAGTAATTAATCCTGAAAGGTTTCCAGAAACCTAGTAAGACACCTCTGGGATCTGGCTGAAGTCTGCCAAAATTTCTGACCGCGAACTTGTTAGTTGAATGGACAAACATACTGAAAATTATGAGACAAGCTGTTAACTGCTGTAGCAATATTTGCAATGCTCTGCTGATTCACATTAATAACTTATGATGTCTTTAAAAGAAAATGGAAGCAGWTGCTAATCACAGCTTSATTCAACAAAAGCTGAGATCATGTGATAAAGCACGAGTGATTTGGAAAAAGAAAGCTTAATTTAGTTATATTTATTGTACATTCATATTTTTTACTAATCAGAAAAAAATGAACTTTATATCTATTTACAGTCCACATGCATCCACGGATCAGTACCACAATACTTAGTTTTCTAATCTAAACTGGCATTTTAGAAGGGGAATTCTGTCATACAGACATACCATTTCATCCTTTCAGAGTCCAGCTGATGCTCACAAGACTCTATTCAGTCACACCCCTTTGTAGGCACTGGAAACTAAAAAAGTGGGGGGTTTTGAGTGCAGGACAGAACAACAGATTAACCTGCTGATATTTATTTATTTAGTAGATTTAGTACCACTGTTGATTGAGTTTATGTCTCGATTCCCACAAAAACTGCTCCATGTCTGATTACTTAGATGGGTAACTAAGGAAATTTCATATACATTGCKTGCTAGCAGCCACTTCCCATTTACTTTCCAGGGTAATTCTTTATCTAGAGGGTTCGTGTACACAATTTAAAAACAATTTTAGAAGTCTACACACTGTAATTTTTCCCACAGATTTTAGGGTCTCACATGAGGATTATGTATGTATATTTTTGAAATATGAAGTCTATCTGAAGGTCATGTTTGTTGATAACTCATTACAGTTCAGAAGAAGCAACCTCACATAAACAGCTAAAGACTATCTTTTTCATAAATCATTTGACTGATTATGGTGTATAGCTGTGAAAACTTTTCTCAGTAAGTTTTTGCCCAGAGGTGAGAAAAGACAGGCTTTGTGCTGTCTAGTGAGGGCAACTTAATTTAGATTTTTACATTTAAATTGGTGTCATGTATGTATCTAAGTTATGACATTAATGGCTACAGTGACAGATTCAGCAAGTCTATAGCATCTAAACCTTCAACAATTTTTTAAAAAAAGGCATTATAATTGACAACTTTTTGTGGCCTATGGAAAAAAAATCAATGATATTCAAGCATTTCACAGATTATTACAGAGATCAAGAAATATTTTTCTTTTGCTTGTTTTGATTTATAACCATATAATAAATAATATATATTTATGGATATATAATAATATTTTGGTAGATAATATTAGGATTTTCACATCTTCTCAGTCATCAACTGCTGCCTCTATCAGGACAAGCCACAAGTCTTTAACAAAAACAGACATAAATCTGTATAGAAAATTCAATTTTCTCATCCTCTTCAGAAATATTATTGCACACACCTTTTTGTTCACTCTGTTGTCTTTTTATTCTTTTTTAATTGAAAGTTGACAGTCTACTCAAACTTATACAATACTTGAAAGGAGAGACAGTCCTTCCCTGGAGAATTTCTTAGCATAAATAGAATGGCAACACAAAAAGCAATCAAGATACTGCAGAAAAAAAAATGTTGTTTTCATACATATTTCTCTGGGTGCATATGCATGCACACATGCATACACATTTTCATATATATTGAAATTAATTGGTGGTGGGCATGATGGTTAAAAGAGAGATGGTTCTAATGAAACAACAAAAAGCTTTATGCTATAATATGACCATGAATTGGTTGTAATAGGCATAAGAAACACAGAAAAATCAGCTCCCACAAAAAAAGGTTTAAACGGGTCACACAGGTCAAACRATTTAAATTCTAAACATTTACTGGAAGACATAAAGGTCAGATATGTACCAGTGTCCCTGGACACATATATGCATTATGCCTTTCTCTGAAGGAGAGGACTTAGTGAAAAAAGACAGCATATGAGAATCAGAAATCAGATGCAAGCACTTCTGCTAGAAGCCATATCTATTGTAGGGATCACATCCTCTCAAATTCAAGTTCTAATACCTAAAGGGGGAATACCTGCAATATGCCCCAAAGCATGACTGTTTTTGCTGAGCATCCTTTTGTTCTTACAATGTCAATTATGAGAACTGCTTGGGTTCCCAGGAATATTTTGGAATAACTTGAAGTAGAAAGTCAACAATCACGGAGTAACAATGCAATGACAGTCCATCAGAAAGAGTGCTTACCATAGTGGAGGCTTGGTTAACTGGTATTCCACTGTTATCATTTTCAAAAGAATATACAGAATGTCACCTTGCCTTGGAATAAGGAAAAATTAATGAGAAGTACGGAGTTCATTTGGTTTATTGATTTATTTCTGCCTATCTCCGAAGTATCTCAAATATGCTCAGTCACTGCTATTGGTTGGAGTTATCTCCCTTCCAAATGAACCTTCTTAGGGAAATAAATATATTTATAAATGGAAAACAAATCCAGAAGGCAGGCAGCGCACTGTCTCCACGACTGCTAACATGAGACAAAGTCTTTGTCTAGGAAAGAACCCTTATAACCCCTTGTTAAAATGCCTACAGTTCTTAACTCAGTCCTCAGATTAGGAGACCACTGACCCTGGCACAGATTTGACTTGGCAGCGACTCAGCACAGGAGCACAGCACTAGCAGGGGAGAATGATACATTACATAACAAGCTACACTTMAATAGCTAGACCATTTGCTCTCAACAAACAAACAAACAAACAGAAAAACAGGACCCTTATTCTCTTTYAAAACCTGCTAGATTCAGCCATGCAGTTGGAAGACAATAACTTTAAATATTGTGCACATTTCTGAAAACATAAATTGTTTTAGCCAAGAAGGAATGGGGATATACAAAAAAGAAGAGATATTAAATAGGATATCAAACTGTAATTTATTTCTATCTCATTGCTCTATAGTTTTCATGTCCTACAATCACGGCTAGGTTAAATTGAAAGAGATGATAAAGTTGAGACCCCCTAAATTTTAGTAGTTGGCACAAATGAAAAAAATTATCATAGACAATGACTATTTTGAATAGGAATCATACAGAGAATATTTTAAAGAGGATAGTATATAAAASTTAAAA
Source organism: Nothoprocta perdicaria (assembly GCF_003342845.1). Classification (NCBI taxonomy): domain Eukaryota; kingdom Metazoa; phylum Chordata; class Aves; order Tinamiformes; family Tinamidae; genus Nothoprocta; species Nothoprocta perdicaria. The sequence continues at coordinate 638,887 of NW_020456099.1, forward strand.
GCAAGTGAAGCAAGGTCATATATCTGATATAAAGCTTAAACCAATAGTTTTGGGGKTTTTCTTCCTCCTATCTCTGTTAGGCCAGCTGAAACATTGAATTAATGCTGCAAGGACTATGGGTACACGTTCTAAAGAAACTGAATTATCTACTTCTCATTAAGAAACAGACAGTCACTGAAAAGTGAAAAAAAAATGGCATTTTAGTTTTGCCAAATTTTATACATTTTCAGGTGTAATTACTAGGTATGGTACATCAGAGTCAATACTGTGATTTTTAAACTGATTCAGACCCGTTAGTGCTAGAGGAATGATGCTGATTTTCAGAGCACTAAACTTCTGAACATTTGATCATAATGTGCACAGAAAATATTTTGTACATTTAAAGGCTCACTTTCCATTTCTCTTTTTCCATTAAAAAAAAAAAAAGTTCAAAGGAAATATTTGAGCTGTTTCTTCATAATCCCTATTAGTACATCCTTGAACCTGAGCTATCATGGCTAGGTGTTACCTACTGAAGTTTATAATTTATTTGATCTGGAGCTATTCGGTTTCATGGCTCCTTGAACCAAACCATCCTGAACAGAGGCTCTTGGCACCCATCTGACCTTAGAAGAATTGCTGTGGGCTCAGACCGCCTTAATTCAGCTGTCAGCTTAAGCAGTAGTTTGACTGAAGCTAAAGTTAAATCATCCTTTACCTAAGATAGTTTTCTGGAATCCAAGCAGTCTAATTGTGGCATCTTTTTAATAAAGGAGGTCATTCACTATGCTATTCTTAACAAGTATCATTTAAAAACACGTTTGAAAGAAAAATATATCAATAGAAATTAAAATCCTTACACGTTGCAAGACAAATTTATACACTCATTTGAAAAAACATGAGGTAATTTTTTCATACTTGGTTTGATTTATTTAAGGCTCAATAAAACTCTAATTTGATAGTTCCAAGAAGCTATTTCTGAGTTATTTCATCGCAAAAATACTGACCAGAATATACATTTGGGAAAGCATACTTCAGTCATGCTCATAGGACTCATGAACAACTAGATAGGTATCACAAACTGCTTCAGACACCGAGCAGACACTGAGAGTGATGTGTTGGGAATTCAAGAAAATTTACTTTCCCACCCACGATTTGAAGATAGTACAGAGGAAATCCCCAATAACATTGTATTGGAATAGCCCTTAGAGGCCCTCAAATGAGCTTGAATATTTGGGAATTTCTTCTAAGAGAAAAAGATGATGCTGAAAGATTTGTTCGAAAATTCTGTAATTTAAGCTTGTCTTCATACATAATGTGTCTTGATGGAAATAGGTTGTGGGGATTTATACAGCACAGAGTAACCTGTAAGTAAAGCAAATATTGCAAAATGATTCCATCCAAAAAATGATCTGAGCAACAATGTTCTTTGCATTAATCACATTTCATAACTGTTTCCCTCATTTTTGGAAAGTATGGACATAGACATAGAAAGTAAAGACATCTGCAATTCACCAAAATAGATTTCTACGTGTGAAATTACCTTCAAGCTTAATTATATTATTTATGGGGGAAAAAAAAAATGGTCCAAATACCAAGTCAGGCATCTCTTCTCTTTCCTTTGAATTGTTTTTCTACTAACAGATATTGGTCTGAATCTGCAGCGCTTGACAGCCCCTAGACCACAGTGAGTAACTGCTGGGTGCACGACTGAAGGAACTGGGATTTTAACCACCTCAAAGTGCAGCTGCTGAGTTAATGCCCTGCAAAGACCATTTTCCCAAACTCACTAAGAACCTGAAGGAACGATCTTCTTCCCATACACCCTTTCATACCTAAAAATCTCCACGAATGCTCTTCATCTTGTCTATAGCAGGGCTAAGCAAGACTTTTTGCTCTTTCTGGACCATTAAAACAATGAATATAGAAAAATAAATAAAAGGATACTCTTAAGTACCTAGGATAACTCCCTACATCTATTGATGCCTTCCCTGAATCCAGTAATAAGAGCTACATGAATTCCAGGAAATGTAAACTGTCTCTTTAAAGACAGTAGAATAGAAGGCACCCTGCAGTATTAAATAATCTACCATGAAATACTTAATGATGGAAACTTCTGCTCAGTGATGTAAATGCATAAAAACCAAACTGTAGGGGATGAACTCTCAAAATTATAATAGAAAAGAATTAATTTATTTCAATAGTTTTCACTGGGACTTTTTTCTTCTATGCTATTGCCAGTGCCAGCACCATTATTTAAGAATTGCTACACTGAAAGTACATAATTAAATCCTCTATTATGTACCAGAAATGGTTTGTGCTTTACTTCCAAGTTATAGGATTATTGCCATTTTTTTCTCTTAATTAAGCATTATATGTTAATTCTGCTTTCTTCTCTTAGAGTCATTAGCATATAAATACAGGCATTGACTGTATCTGCAATTCTCTGTAAAAGATTAAGTTTTAAATTCCAGTGGACTAATGATTTATTAAAAAATAAACATGCTTCATGGAATTACTGTTGCTGTAACATTTCCATTAATAAATACACATGTAGCATAGAAATGGTTCAAAAATTAATTTGGATGAGATAAACGACTGAAATTTTAAATAATTAAATGGGTATTTACTGTTTTAAATTCTGATATACTAATGCCATGCTTTTTATTTTTTTATTGTATGTCTTTGGTTTATATTTTTTTGTTTTCCATTTTAAATCCTACATGAAAAATAATTAAGCATTTCTTGGTTGACGTTTCATCTCTTTTGCAGCAAATCAAAATATGGACCAATGTAGTCTCATTAGTATTAACTGATGAAGAGAGTGGATATATTCTGAATCACAGAAAGTGGATGATTTGGAAGAAGTCTCATAAATCATAAAAACAGGAAAATAAAAAAGTTTAATTGTCTTAAAAATCAGGAACCTCTGTCCTTTTCTACATCAACATGACTCTTAGTGCAGTCTTGAGTTGAAGCTATACATATAATGTATACACACATACACAAATACACATGTGTATACACACATACTCATTCTCCACATCAGAAACGAGGCAAAGATTTCATATGAGTCTTTGCAAAGCTGTCCCACAGCACATTCTGATTAGCAGAACATATCACTTGTTAAAAACCAAGATCATCCTCTTCCACCGCATTCACCTGATGTTCCACACACTGCTTCCATGATGGACATGGCCCTCCCAGGTCATTTAGTATCCCATCTCAGAGCACAGGCTAAATACCATGCAGTCTTCCCGGGGATAAACAACATCAGCGGTGAAAACCAAAAGCTGATGCGTGACACATTTAATTTTTGTCTTTATCCCATATTTTGTTAAGAAGAGTAGCCAAGAGCCGCCTGGACACAGGAGGTTACTCCTGCTTAGTCAGTTCACACCTGAGGAAGAACCTTAGTCCATTCACACCATCCACAGCGTTGCACCAGGTGGGACAGAGTCCCACCAGGGAGCTGAGTGGTTGCGTCTCAAGCATAGTCTTCCTCTTACAGTGGGCCAAATGTGAGGGGCTCTTCTGTCTTACATTGACAGCCCTGAATTTCAACATTATCTTTGCTTGCCGATCAGCTCCTGTCTGTCTCAAATATACAATCAGTTGACTGTCGCTATGGTATCTTTTTTTCTAATGTGCTCTCAATTAGAGAAGCAAGCTATTGCTCTTTTCACTGCAGACACTTTCTTTCACACATTAAATTGTCTTCGGCAGACCTACTGTATGGAGGTTAATACAGTAAATTCATCTGGCCAGAGTGCACACAACTGTTTATTGCTACATATACACACACACCATTGCACTGGCTGTTCATATCTTTGAGAGGCCTGAGTTTGTTGCCTGGCCTTTACAGCAGTTTATATATGTTCTATAACACCTTCTCTGCCTCGTCTCTTACGGTAATGGCCCATAGGCTAAATTATAGCATAGAAACAATTGAATAGCCTGAGCACAAAGGAAGGGGGATAACAGCAGGCACATGGGAAGCAACAAGCAATTTCAGTGTTGCACACAGCCTCAGCTCTGCTCTGCAAACTCCCAACCCAACCCAGACAGAAAGTATTGGCAAATCCCACTGAAATAATAAACCAGAGCAAGAGAAGGTTCATTCCCTTCCTACCTCAGGCAAGACACATGAAAACACCCAGCTCATTCTTTGCAGGAGAACTTATCAAGTGATGTCGTGTTGCTGCCTGTAGCTCTCTCCTCCCTCCACAGCATATTATTTTTTGCTTACTGAATTGATTTTTTTTTTCTAATCGTACTTCTTTAAAGTAGTAAATGATGTGCTCCACACTAAAAGAAGGTATTTACTTCATCTCCCACAGCTTTCTTATTTGGAAACAGGGAGTACAGGCTGGCCAAGTGAGCTGAGGGAGCAAAATACCTCCAGGGATGGAGGAATTATATAAAAGGTGGTAGCACAGGTATTTTGCAGGTCACAGATCTGTGCATGAATTCCTTGTGCCAGGCAGTACCTGCAACTTAATAGCAGTGATCTGGAGTAGAAAACATCTGGCTACAGCTAACGAGTCCAAGTCTTTCAGTCTCCTTAAATGTTAATAGCACCGAGCAAAGGTTACGGTGGAAGGCTAAAGCAACAGGGGTATTTGTCCTTTATAGTACAATGCCACTGATGTTCCTTCCTACACTGTACTTATATTCTTATGCATGGTTCACCTATGCAGCATTATTATTGCTTTATTATTACATTTTATTTTATATTACATATATCAATATTTTTCCAAACCTACTGGGGAAAAAAAACCAAAAGCTCAGAGAAAAAATAAAAGGCAATAACACTGCAGCAATATAAAAAGCTAAGAAATGCTCAGCAATCAGTAATCTCAGAGAGTCACAATGACATTCTTAAATACATTTATGTCATTATGACTTATATCTGATAAATGCATTCCGAGACTTCCACCAATGAAGGTAGAAGGTGCTGCTGGTGAAATGGCAATGAAATTATCCTTTACTTGTCCACCTATTTCAACTAAAATTTTATAGGACATTATGTGACCACAAGGTGGGAAAAGGAGGATTAGATATTGACATGGAAAGACACTCAAGGTTCATGATGGCTTAAAAGAATAAACTTAATAAAGGACATACTCTGAATTGTGCAGGGAGCCCCGTGCAGAGGAGTCACTGATAGGAGGGTGCTGGACACATGGGTCGGATGCCCCATTCAGTGTGACTCAACCTGCTGTAGTTTAAGGGCCGTCCAAATGAGGAGACAATGAATAGTGTGGGTTTCAGTGGCAAAAAAAAAATCTGCTACCACTATCAATTTTGACAGAATTTCACTCAGAGAACCCAAGAAGACATGGTGGCTTGTAAAGCGAGGTCTTAGGTAAGAACACGCAGCTTTGTTTTTATATCTTTCTCTCATCCACATAAAAACAAGAAAGGCTGAATCAAATGGATCTGATGCATCACAATAGCTATGGTTGTGGGAAAAAAATATTACTAACAGAACCTGCTAAAAACTATTTACACTAAAAAGAAAACTATTATATATTTTTTTAAAAATCCTTAAAAAAGGAGGATTTTGAAACATTTCCCATCTATAGAACAGACAGTACTAAGGATAAAAGGTAAAAAAGGTAAAAAATGAAGTGAGGGAACTAAATGGAGAGAAGGGTATATTATTAAAAGAAACATTTGCTTGTACTGTTTTTTTAATCTCCAGATTTTTTCAGCCGGTTCAGACTTCTCAAGTAAAATGCAGTCTCTCAATTAAGAAACCAGCTTAGAACTGCCAACCTCAGCTGACCCTAACAACAATTCATCTGGGATCTTAGTTTGTTACTCATGACCAAAATGTCTTACTGACGGCCTCAAAGGAAACACATAAGAAAATCAGTTCTCTTTATTTTGCTCTTGATTGTTTTACTTAAAAGTACAGTGATATTACTGTTTAAAATACATTTCTGGGAAAGTTTGTGCTCAAAGAAATGGGAAAAAAGAAGAAGTCATGTCATGTTGACTTACCTTGATGAAAATTCTATGGACACAATTAATTTGCAAGGCACTGATCCTTAATTCCACTACTATAGTAGCAAATACCTGCTGCGGATATTTTATAGACAAAGATGGGACTCTCTTGAGGCTTATCATGTGTGATAGACAACAGTACCAGCTAGATCACCAGGAGGGAAAACACAATCTTTCTTTGCAGGCCAGAACTCCAACTTGCCATAAATATCAAGCTGATTTTTGTTTAGAAAAAAGAAGAAAATAAAAAACAAAATCAAGATGAAACAAGACAAACAATCCCACTCAAATCTGTCTTTCCTTGCTGTRCAATATAGCTTACCAGCAAATTAATTTTTGATAGAACCAAATCTCCTGTTTTGTAGGCCTATTCAGATAGAGTTAAATGACATTGCTCTTGATAGCTGGGTCAAGTAGTTTGTACCTCTCCACTCCAGGGTCACCAAAAACAGTAATTTGGTTTAAAATGTTCAGAAGCAAAAATTAACCTATTCTTGTTCATGTCACCACTTATAAGTAACATTGCGATTGTGCATATATAGGCATGAATGAATGCATGAGCTGAAAAGGTAATTAATTTATTACAAAGAACTATTTTTATAGACTATAGTAATGGCTGAAAGCTTAAAGGTATTTCTGGTTTAAAGAATAATATTAATTCTTCAATTATTTTTTTGAAGATCAAAAGGAGATGGGATAAATGATTTCTGTAAGAAGTAGTAGCCTTCTGAAGAAGCCTTCTGAAGCAATGTCATTCATTTACTTTTAGCCATGATATGATTTTCTTTGGATATAAATGTGCTGAACCTCAATCAGGATGCAGAGCAGCCAGTTAAAGGGGAACTTCAAAAAGCCCTGAAAAGGGAAAGCTGCGTAAAAGTTCACAGTAATTTCTGCATACAGTTCTGAAAAGGAAAGGGCTTTGTAACATGAGTTCTCAATTTGCAATTTAAGGTGCACTGCTCATCTAAGATGCTTTCCTTAAGACTGCTTTTTGCTTTAAGATCCAGACAGACAAAAATTAGCCCTTAGATGTTTTCTCTTTTTGAAATTCTGTTTCTTCTTTCATTTCAGAAGCCTGGGAGTCTTTTAAAATAGAGACTTCTTTACTTAGCTTTTTGGAGAAAAAGAATAGCATTTAACTGTATCATTTTCCACACTTCTAATATGAAATGTTAGAAAAGTAACTCACCTCAGTGGATAAGAATGACTAGTCCTTCAAAAATAGACATACAGAAAATGGAAAATGGTAAGAATGAGGATGTTAAATAAAGTATCACCTATGCTATTTAGTAAAATTTAAGAATTGTAACACAGTTCAAGTACTTTTCTAATTATGAAAATAAAGTGTGTGATTTTAATAACATACTGAAAAGGCCTCCAGAATTTTTAGAAAACAACATGCAAGCTTTATGAGAGGGCAGTCCCCGTGACTTTGTTATAAGTACATGGTATATATGAATATACATAAATACTGTTTCTCATATTGTTTTTAAAACTACATTTATTATCTCAGATATATTTTGAATTATCCTTACACAAAAGATAATAATGTGAGTAGGTAGTTCCCATAGCAATGACAGAGAAACACACAGTAAAAAATGAAATGAAAAAAAAATACAGGTGGGAAGGAGTAACTTTCCACAGAGCGTTAAGTCCCTGTGGCAAAATATTGAGGGGGCAATCAGGAAAGCACCAGTCGAGGATGTTAATGCAGCAGCTCACACTTTTTCAGGTCACTGAAAGAATGGACCTTTTAAGATGAGTGAATGCAAGACAAGACAGTCACATGCATCAGGAATGGCAAGTTGTCAGCATGTTCTCCTAGAGGCAGATCACACGTTTATAAAAGCCGCAACTCAATTCAGAGTGCAAGAAGCCATAAAGCATCAACAGTGTAATTTATATACTAGCAGCAGAGAAGACACCACAGGAGATAGCCCTGATATAGGAAAAATGAGAAAGGCAAYGCCAAGAGGAGCAGCAGCCCCGGAGAGCTGTAACAGAGGAGCCCAAATTGTCTTTGTAAGAGAAAAGAACACAGAGACTGTGGAAAATGCAGCAAGGCATCAAGCTGGGGGAGAAAGCAAATGTCCAACGAGAGAGGGGGATTTAGCAAGTGTTACAAAAACAATATTTTCCAAATAGCACTYAGGTCACCAAGAACAGTCTCTGATGGGATGTAATCATAAGATAATGAACTCCTGGGAAATAATATCATTAGTACAGAGCGCAGAACACAGGGACAACTCTGAACAGACAAAATATTACATTTCAGGTTGATTCAATGCAGTAAAGATTTCTTTATTGCCAGTCTCTTTCTGTCCCATTTCCCACCACCATAATCAGAATAATCTTGCTGTGTACCGTATAGGATAACACTCCTATACAGAGCCCTTGCTGGGAAACGAGATTCTAGCAGCAGTTACTGTAAGTGACTGTTTCCTCATTACTACTCGACTTAGATACTTTCCCACAACCCTGACCCCAATCCTTAGGCCATACCTAACAAAAGTATTAATCTAATAGACACGTAAGCAATCTGCTGAAGCCCATGTATTGCAGGAACCATCTGAAAGCTAACTCTACACTTTAACAATAGTTAAAAAAGCAAAATTGTCACAGTTCGGATGCAAGGTGGATACTGGTGGATTTATATATATAAGATATATATATATATTTATTTTAAAGGCATAGGATTATTTGTAAAGCTCCTCACATTTTTGGTGATTTCTCCCAGATTCTTCTCCTCAAACATTTCCACAATATTTTAAAGGCACTGGTTATCATTTATGCAAGTCACTGTAATTTAAAGCTCTAACACGGATAAAAGGCATGGGAAATGACTCTCCCATAGTCATGCCACATGCACATATGTGCTTTTCCACTCTTCCCAGCGCGGGGGTCTAAATTCCAAACAGCAGGTTCTGAAACAGGCACAGCTCCTTCTCAGTGGTTTCCACATTGAACTTCCTTGTCCATGGCTATATGATACTACACTTGAAAAAACACCAACAAAGATATCACACAGAATGGCTTAGTTGGTTAAATATGTAACTTCTCGGTTTAATAAGTTGCTTTTATTTTCCAGTAAAAAGGAAAAACTGAAGACAATTATATTAATGTCCCTGTTCAGGCTACCGAGGAATTCTGACCATACAGTTACTGGAATTCATTACTAATGCTTTAAAATGCTTATGCTTTTTATTGTTGTTTTCCCTTATCTCATTGCAGGGCTTTATACTTTGTTTTGACATTTTGACCTACATGTATAAAGTGATTTTCTTAAAGGCCAAGAGAAACCAGATGAATAAGCATGGATATATTTCATCATTTATGTTAACAATCCTTTTAAATATACTTTTAAAGATTACTACAGATCAGTATCTTTACTCAGAAATGTTAACTACTGAAATATTAACTACTCATATTGAGGAAAGAAAAAACATTGAATCTAAAACCTAACATACGCTAAAATTTCATATAAAAAAAAGAACTTGTCTTTTCTTGAGGCTTCACCACCACACAAGAAAGGAATTATACTGAGTGGTCTGAGCATGCATTCAAAAATTACATCTCCGAGGAAACTGAAAGGTGAGCCAGAACATCCACTGTGAAGGGAGACTGAATTCTTCCTGTCCACATGCTAGCTTCCACTCTCATCAATGAAATTAAATGTACTGATGAGTTCTTAATTATTAATTTGCTCTGGATGTTGGCGTCAGGAAGACAGAAAGCTGAACAGTCCTACCACATAATGTACATGGGTTCACGGGGGTCACTCTTGCAAGAGGGTCGGGAAGGATTGTTTTGCATTTTAGGAGGCACATTTGCAGAATGGAATAACTATGACATTGTGCTGTCTCATTTTTAAAAGACTTGGAAAAAAATACAAAATGTTTTATAATGCAGAAAATGCATATTACTACTGGCTTCCCATTAGCTAGCTTGCTTTATATATTTAAAATGCATACCAACATGTATTGAAGTGTGCTCTGGTATAAAACTTTCTCCTGCATGAAGTTGATAAGTGATTTTTGCAAGTTCTTATGAATTCTAGAAGAGTTTATTCTGCTGAGCCACATTATAAATACAAATTAAAAGGAAACAAAAAAGCACAACAATCTAAATATTCAAGAAATAAAAACAGATGCATCAGTATGAAAAAGAAACAGAGGGAAGAGGAAAGAGGAATAAATACAGTCACAAAATACCTTAGACTCAGACTTAAAAATAAAATATGCAGAAGGGTGAAGCATGGGCATACAGGTATTTCTGTCACAGTTTAAGCCTGTATCATAAGAACAAGCTCCAGCTCCAAAATGGTTTTATGATAGAACTCCTAGATTATCATTATCTGACCTCCTAATAAGCTGAGGACCCATCAAAGCAAGATTTAATGTTTGGGGTTTACATTTTGCCAAATCCTCTACCACAGGAGTTTTCCATTAACATCACCTGCCAATACAGAATCCAACCAGTATTATATATCTCAAGTCATTCAATGAACTTGCTATAACAAGGACTAACTCCAAGAAGGAGAATTTATAGTAATTAAACCTAACGATGGTGGCAAGGATCATATTTCTGCTATCGTCTCACCAAAGTATAAATACAAACATAGGTTTCAATGCTGAGTAAAGAAAACATTTTTTAAAATATCTTTTTTTAAAATATCTTTTTGCCAAGGGCTGGCAATATTCCTATCATTCCTCTATCGTGACTTTGTGCTCTTCATTTACCTGTAAACCTCAGGCTTCTTTCCTGAAGAAAGACTTCAGAAATACCAGTCTGAAGGCACCCCTAAAAATATGGCACTGTTCAAAAACCACTTTGTTCTAACTTTTTTTTTCCTGTGAGTACAACCCGTGACCACTGGTAGGAAATAGAATAGTCTGTGCCATATGAAATTTGTTTTTAAATACAGAGATTATGTAGGGTCCTTGCACCTCTATAAATCTTTGTTACTGATTATCTATTTTCCACCATTATAAGCAAACACTCCAAAGTGCTCTTCCTTAACATGGCCCTGCATTAACATGACTTCCACATCTTTTTCCCTCCCACACTCACTGGATTCATATCTGAAGAGCTTTCCATCAGCAAAGTTCATTTTTTTCCTGGTTTTCCTAATAAGCCTGAGAAAAGAAATTAAAGTTTCCCAGTTTTTGTAAAAATTCTCAGATGAATTTTACAAACATAGAAGTAAGATGCACAACTGATGGGCAGCCACCCACAAACCTAAATCACTGTCTCCAAGGAATGTCTGCTAATGATTATTGCTTTTAAAATTAAGATAAACAAAAACTATTTTAATTCTAATTTTAATGTGTTTTTATTTTGAAAATGAAAAAAAAGAAATCCTGTAACTATAATCACATTTGTAACATCCTTAACAGATCAGCAAAGATCTATGACGACTGGAGCCCAGGTGAGGACAATTGAGCAGACACCTGAATAGGCTAATAAGAAAAAACAATTTTATACTGCCACAGTATGCTTTTTTTTCCTAACTTTTTTTTTTAAAGATGAATTATAGATTTGGAATTACTGTAATTTTTTTTGAAAGTGCAGACATTTAAGGGAAACTGTTAACAAAGAGTATAATGTTGGGGTTTGGAGCTTTACAAAGGAGAAATCAAAATAGAGCATAAAATGGGACAGAGAGCAGCAGCTGCAACAAATCAGCAGTATGTAATGCTATCATTTATATACGGTTTTCTGGGACACTGAGGCAGAGAAAGAGAGAAGTGCTAATTTACTCTTTTTTCTTTTCTTCAACGTATTCATTGCCATTTGTCAGTATATGACATATATTTCCTGCTATTTTTCTTTCCTTTTTGCTGCTAGATACAGTATTCATTCAGGACTGCAGTTTACAGCCATTTAGATTTGTTGTTGAATGAAAAATACTTGGATGCAAAAGCAGTTCTAAAAAATACAATGCTCATTACTATAATAATTACTGGAAACAGCCCAGAGAAGTTGTGGAGCCTCCATTTTTTGGAGATATTGAAGAGTTATCTGGCCAGAAAATAGTCCTGGGTGACCTGGGAAACCTGCTCTAGGTGCCATTTCTTGAGCAGGGGAGGGATGGACTAAATGGTCTCCAAAGATCTCTTCCAATATCAATTGTGTGATTCTGCAAACTTTAAGATTTCCACATTTTCACAAAAGTGCATTTGTGACTCTCCCATCTAACCCTCATAAAAAATACTGATTTAAAAGAAATTTGAATTCTATAACAATATGAAATGTTGTCTGCTTTATTTATGCAATGATTCATAGCTAGGAACACTCCAGATACTGGTTCTCAATGGCTGGATCAAAAGTATAACACCTWGAGATCCTTAAGTTGTCTGCAACGATATCCTCACCTTTAAAGTCTGAACTAGAAAAACTGCACACCTGGCAAAGAATAATGAATTCCATCAGAAGCATAAAAATATAAAATCATCTTTCTCCTACTGTGGCCTTCATTGTTCGTTCACAACCACTGCAGCTCTTCCCAGCTTTCTGCTGGATAGTCATACCTCCTAGAAAAGCAGGTCTTGGTGTAACACAAGATCCTGGAGGTGAAGTCAAAGAGCAGYGATACTGAAAATGTCTACTGGATTTGCAGTAGGAATATAATCTTTCTTCTTTTCTTCCCTAACAATGGCACTCCTTAACAATATCACAAATCATATTCCTACTATCACAACCAATTCCTACTAAACAATGTTTCGTACTAATGAAAGCCTTGGGCTCTTTGCTGCCCCAGGCAAGCCATAAGTCTTCTTACCCCCATCTTACTGATCTGGACCTTGTTAACATTTAAAAACAGATAAAACATATTTGCCTCAAGCTTTCTTTCAACAGACTTTTTTTTTTTCCCTAACTCTAACCATATCTCTTTGAATGTTTTATTTTATTCTTTCTCATGTTTTACTTTGTTAACCTTCTCTTTTTATCTTCACTGCTGTTTTCCCTTCAAATTTATATCGCTCTAACTTTTTTTATCATATCATCTTTTTCCATCTATTTTGTTTCTCCCTTTTCTTCTCATTTCCCACACAGCTTGCTTTCACTCCCTTCCTTCCACACCAATCACCCTCTCCTTTCTATCCTTTTGTCAGTTCCTGGCAGGACTCTGCAGACTTAAAAAAACACAGCTGTCCCACCACTCCCTCCTACCATTAACTTGCTAAGTTCCCTTCTTTCTCCTATCCGTGCCTATCTGCATGCATGTGTGTGCACACACCAATACTTACGGACACAGGGAACCTCCAAGAGCAGATTTTCCTGAAGTTCACGTCTGCATCCCACTATCCCACTGTATTTAATTAAGATCAGCACCTCTCTGTCCAGCATACGCAGGCTGCCACGCAGGGATTTGAGGCTGTCACCTATAGGACCTGGGATTACGATGCTGGAGTTGGCTGACAGTTTATGATCAGGAATTCCAAGTGCTTTTAACTGTTTTTAGAGAGATTTCCACAAAAAGACAACACTTGTTAGCCCACAAAAGCTTCCTGTCTTATATAATGTGTTTGTATGAGTAATTTGAGATAAATAAGTTACTTGGGCATTTCTCTACAATGATTTTTCCAGGCCTGCAATAAGCTAAGATACGTGCCTCTGAACACCTTAGCAGTGTCATTTATTTTGACAAAGTGTAATAGAAGTTATTTCGATGAAAGAGAGTGAACCAAATTAAAACTGGACAATCTGGTCTCAGCTGTGACAGGTTTCAACATGCCATGCAGAATAAAAATAATTGGAAGTAGAAACAGATCTATTTTTCCTTTCCAAACTTTGGAGATGTCCAATTGATCTTCTAGCTTAAAAAAATATATAGAAGAAAAGTAAACTGTCAATTACGGTGTCATCCATCTCTGTCAACTGCAAACATATTTGCCATGCATCGCTACAAACAGCTGTGCAAGATCAATCGCTTCATCCCAGGCTCCGCGCCCAATTAAAGAATCTGCTCGATGGATGAAGGTCTTTTTTTTCCCTTTTTTTTTTTTTCCTTACAGTAGAATGTAGCGCAGTCATATCAGGTGTTCAGAAACCTGTGTGTTTATTTATGCTCTGGCAGACTAAAGGGARGCTGTACATTTCTACAGTTCTTCTCCAGCGCAGAATAGTTGTTTCTCTGAGTTCCTTTAACTGTCATTTAGTCCGTACTCAAGAATAAATTTTCCGCTAATAGTTTCCTAACAGGAGGTCACTGAACCTGCTACAGAAAAATTTTGCAGCAAATAAGAAAAAAAAAACTTTTCTGATTCTACCTGTGAATAAAAGCACAGATAAAGTTCTGCTCCAATTAAAATTATGTGCCTCTCGTCCCCGTGATACAAAATCTGAGTCAGTCTGTCTCCACATTTTTAAAGGTGACATGGGAATTCAGCTGCCTGAAATCTATGAATAGTATGATTTTTATTTTTTAAGACAGATGCTCAGTCTTTGAACTGAGTCTGACTTTTTAAAAGAGCTCTGAATCCRCTCACTGAAAAGCAGGCTGGTAATAAATGGAACAAAGGAAAGTCTCAGGCTTGTAGAGATCWGCTATTTTATGCAAGTAAGTAGAATTTTTGGAGAAACATATTAGCAGATATTTCTGTTATTTAACTGGAATAGCTAGTGGAAATATTCAGTCCTTTGATGCTGTGGAAAAGGAAAGGAGAATCTAGGTGTTTTCCTTTATCTCTATTTTTCTAAATATMTTCCAACAAACAACTCAAAATGGTAAATCTTAAAAATCTAAGAAAACATGAATGTCCACTCTTGAAAATCAAAAATATTCCAAAGGCAGCCTACRCCTGTCAACTTCTTCTTCGTATGTTCAACGTATAAAAGGAATCACCCTAGGGAACTGCAGACAGATCAGTCTATMCCATATAAATTAATTAAGGATGACTTAATTAATAAGGTGACTAGATGGAATGTTGCTGAGAGGTATAAAACTGAGAGGAGAAGAGAAGGTGAAGAGAGATCAACTATTGACTGTATTTTCCAGGTTAAGAACTATTAAATGAAACTAGCAATTCACAATATGAAACAGTTTATAGCAAAACCTATCTTTAAACAATATAACTTCTCAGCAAAGTATTCTGTGTGTGGTAAAAGTCTATATACGTCCAAAAAACACTAGGGAAGTTCACCAAAGAAAAATGCAAGAAACTCTSTTACAGAAGTGGTATATTTAAGGTGTGAAATGCTGGAAACTTGGAGACTCTTCCAGAAAATTTGGAGACTMTTTCCAGAAAAATATTGCTGTTTTTGTACTGATGCCTGAGCATAAAGTATTTTATTTTGGCCTAGACACAGGATACTAGGCTGCAGGAACCATTGTCTCTCTCATGGCTTCCTATTGATCGGAATCACCTAGTGAAATGGTTGTCAATCCAACAAAAAACAAGCAAACAGAAATTACAAATAATACTTTAAAGATGTGAGTATACAGAAAGCAGTGTAAGAGAAGTTTTCATAAATGCATTTGCAGTACAATGCTGTGGAAAAAAAGGACAAGTGTTTCTGCTCGTGTGTATGAAGAGGGGAAAAAAGAAACAGAGGAAGAACAAGACCTACCTACCCAATCTTGGATACACCAGAATGTTAAACAATACACTTTTTACCTACACACTTTCATAAGGTTGTGATAATTTTACAAAAGATTTGCAGGACGTTTGCCCAGCTGTCCCCAGAGCTGGGTTTACAACGTTTGCTTCAGGAGCTCTGGTTATTCAGCTTGTTRTAAAGAAAGCTGAGAGGTAACGGAGCAGACAAACCCGCACACAGAAAGAAGCCTTGTAATGAGGAAAACCGCACGCTTGCTGGTGGGGACATAACAGGCACTTAAAATTGGATCATCAATAAGGTAACCATTTCCTAGCTGAGGCACAAACCAACACAGGCAGAGTTAGCAAGCGAATTCACAACCTGCTCATGTACTTTGAGTGCCTGGAGGTCAGTCCCAGCACGATCATCATTTCCGTGCCCTCCCTGATGCCTCAGACCCCACGATGACTACGGACCTGCAGATGCCRGGACTATAGCATGCACAAGCATCAGCTAATGACTGATGAGTTCAGTTCTTCTATCCAATCTGCTGGCTTTCTTACATGCTTACACTCTTATCTATATATAATCATTGTGCAGAAAGAACCTCCACTCTCCTGAGTTGGGGGAATATTCCTTATTCGTGTACTAAATGCATGTGGGGATCACAACTGATCCCCTCATTCGAACAACCAGGGCATTTTTGTTAGTCTCTGTATAAACACTGACTATGTGCTTTTGTGCCAGGAAGAAATTGCTCAGAAAGGAATTTTCACAGTGGAACAAAACCTGGAGGTTTCAAACCTACCCTGTATCATGGGATTGGCTTCCCAGCAGAAACCATCTAAGCACATCTCGCCTAACCAATTTCCTCCCGAGGCAGGTGCCTTGATGTCACCAAATCTCTGTGGCTTCTGTTGCCTCAGTTTAGTGTCCTGAGGAATGAATGCTTTAGTCTTATTAAGGTCTCTGGGCTTCATATAGTGTGAAACATCACGCCCTGTGATACCAAAAAGGTCAGATTAGATGAAACACTCCCTAGTGACCTTAAATTCTGTGAAATTATGAAAGTTTTGCAAACACCAATTAACACTTGTGTATCTCTATAACCCATGTCGTGAGATATGGCTCCCTGATTTCACCTTAGTTCTGCAGAGCCTTCTTTACTGAATTTGAACAGTAGCAGCTTGCACTTGATACTCTGGCCCTGTTTTAAAGGGCTTCAGAAAAATATTGTAAAAAAGCATGGATGGAGGGAAACTGAACCAGCTGAGACTCAGTGAAATAAGAAAGGAAGAATTGCCTCATTCTTTATACTTTTAGAGGATTGATCTTAGCAGGATGTTTGGTTTAGAAGTTTTATATCATAGCTTCAGGCCATGTGGGTAGGGATTTTTTTTAGATATTTTTACAGCTCCTACTCTGACGAATTAGGAAGCTGGAAGCAGGTGTTTTCTGCTTAATTCAGAAACATATTCACATTAATACACACTATTAGTTGGCATTTGCCGAGCTACATAGTGGAGCTTTGGGAGCTGAATGTCTCCAAAATGCACACCACATGAATATGCAGTCAGATATGTAAATCCACTCTGAGGTGGATTGAGCTATTATCTGAGATCAAGGCACAGATCACAAGAAAGACATATCAAAATATCAGCCCTTCTGTATTATTCTTATACAGAATATAGTGCATGTAGTCAAGCTTGTTTTCCATTCTTCTTGACAGTTTGCTTACTCTCTATAGGAAAAAATAAAATTTAAATGACTCGTAGTTTTGTCACTCCATATGCCGTCCTAAATTTCTTCATCACCAGGGTTTACAAATAGCCCTGTGCACTTCAAAGGCGGATTTTGATACTGTAACACCAAATCCACACAGAATCCCAAACCTAAGTATTACAGCTATGTATTGCAGCAAAATGCAGCTAAAAGCCTTGGAAAGTCAGGCTCAGTGCAACTCGCACACTTCTTCCCTACCTCGCCAGCTGTGTAATATATTCAGGTCGGTGAGAGAATGGGGATGATTGCTACCTTTTTTCTGGCACTGTAATGAAACAGGTGATTCACCAATTACTTTGGGTATATTTTTAGAACAAAATTTTGAATATGACTCCTGAAAATCCTTGG
This sequence comes from Nothoprocta perdicaria, assembly GCF_003342845.1. NCBI lineage: Eukaryota > Metazoa > Chordata > Aves > Tinamiformes > Tinamidae > Nothoprocta > Nothoprocta perdicaria. Next base: position 656,554 of record NW_020456099.1, read on the forward strand.
GAGAAGAATTTGAAATGTATCAGGGGAAGGAATTTAGCAAAGGTCAAAGAGAAAATAATTACTGGACATTAAATATATTTTTGATTAATTGATAGGAGACTAATATAAAGGTGCTGTAAATCTCCTGTTCAACACTTTACAATATTAATAACTCAGACCAGTTGATCAAATTTGCCAGGTTTCCTGAACTGAAGTTCTCCTGAAACTTCCCCTTTTCCAAACAGAACGAGGGACTTTTAATATTCCCTGTCCCCTCTTTTCTCACTCCTTCCACTCTCCACCCCATGCTTCTCACCCCTCCAAAAAAGAAATATACAACAGTCTTGTGTCCCAAAGCAGTCAAGGTCCTAACTAATGTCACCACCAAAATCCATAACCCAAGAAAACAGTTTTAAATAACTAAGCTTACAAAATCCTAGCTCTGATTGAGATTACTAGTGTATACATACATATTTATATATACATACATATATATATATATATATATATATATATATGGTTTGTCTCAGGTGCCTTCTCTACAGAGCATCTTGTGCAAATGAACAGTGTTCCTGGAATGATTTGTTTCAATTAGGAAACTCTCTTTAATTCCTTTCCATGTTAAGAGGCTGGTATTCCAAAAGAACAAACTACAGAGGAGATGTGATTTGCCACTGCACTTATCTGTTAGTCAGGCAACAAGCTCATCAATGATAATAAGCAAACAGGAACCAAAGACCAGAATGAAAAACACGAGAACTGAGGAGATGAGCAACTTCTTGAAGAGCAGTAAAAGAACTGCAGGGAGGCTCCCTAATTAGCTACCAGACTACCGAGTCCTAAATAAAGTGAAGAGCAGGAAAGACATTGCTAAAATACACATACAATTCCCTGTATTTACAGGGTGTGCTGGAGGGGAAAGGAATTTAAACAAATGGTAAATCCATTAAGCATACATTTTTTCATGTACTTTACACAATTCTATTTCCTATTCATACTAAAAAATATCTCTTAAAAATTAATACACTCTATTATGAATTAGTCTCCAAAGTTGACTAAAAACAGAATGACTTTCAAAATTTAATGGGTAAAAAGCATTGAAATCATTGAAATGATATCAGTCATATTCTGCACTTCCTTTAGTTCCAACTTTCTACATAAGCATGGCATAACTTTAATGAAAAATGCATGGTTTTATCAGAAGAGCTCATTAAAACTAATTTGAGATTACATCTAATCTAAATGAAGACTATCTGTGTGAAAAAAAAAATGACAGATTTGCTTCAGTCTCTGGATGTTTTAGCAACTGCTAGATCCTTTTTCTCAACTATAGTGGAGGAAAATAAAGGCAAGTAAAAGAAAAGAAAAAAAAACAAACTTAAAAGATTCTGAACATGAGCATGTTCAGAATCTGTCTGTCCCTGAAATCAGTAAGCGGGAAGTGTAGCTAGGAGTTACCTCCTGCAGCAGCAAATCTCCCCCCTGGGTGAGTCAGGGCATCCCAGGAGATCTGAATTCAGCAGGGCCTGGAAGCCAAGGGCCAGCAAGGCTCAGCCTCTGATGAGAGGCAGGACTTAYGGTTTACAGTTACTGCCCAGATTTGCTCAGTGGATCCCACTTTCAGGAGCAGCGGACAGCGATCCTGCTTTATCTCCAGGACCTGCGAGGGCAGTTCAGCTCCATATGGAAAGCTGGAAAATCACGAGTTTATCACACTGTTCCAGTTTCCCAGCTGCAGTTAACCTTGGAAGATTATGGTGAATTTTCAGCAATTCAAGCCTGGTGTCAGCAGTCTTAGAAAGAACTCCATGTACTCATTCTAAATCAAGTGGAATTAAATCTGTGTAAGACCTGAAGAGGTCTAAGTGCATTTTTTTAAGAGAGATTACTGCTGTTTTACCTTCCATGGCCTCTGAGGAACCACAACGTATAAATAACATTGCTGCTTAAAACTCATTTTCAGTCATTCAATTCTCTTTTTACTTGTGGGAATAATTTATGCAGTCTTATCTGGAAATAATATCTGAAGTGAGCCAATTCCAGAGCCCTATAAAAACATCACTGAATTCTCAGAACACTCTTACCAGGTCATCAGCTATCCAATTTCCCTGATTTTACAGGTCGAGAAATTGTGCCTTTGAGGAGCTACACAACATGCCTGAAGTTAGGCACCAAGATTTAGAGTTTCAGAAAGATTTGCCAGCTCTCAGAGCTCAGACTTGCTCAGTCTCACAAACAAAACAGCTACTAATCAATTAAGCAAAACTGCCTTAATTTGTATCACAATACAGGAACTGGTGTGAGAATGCAATTAACTAATGCACATCTAAAAACTTTGAAAGAAAATGGATGCTTTTGATCACAGGAAGAAAATATATCTTAAGGAGATCTGGAAGTGGGAAGAAAATATATCTTAAGGAGATTTGGAAGTGGGAAATTCAATATTTATATGAAGAGAGAGATCTTCATCAAAAGGGAGCTGCCTGTTAACAGTCATCATTCATGAGTGATGATTCAAAGGAATACTTCTTCTGTGTACGGTAACAGACTTCGAACTCGTGCACAGGCCATTGACATTCCCAGTCCTCCTAGAGACTGACATCATGAAGCCACATCTTGTCCTCTAGCCTCTATGGTTTCCACTATATGTGATGGAAACCAAGTTTTAACTAAGAGGTAATATATGACATKGCCCACATGGCAATTACAGGGAGGCTAAGCCTGTGGAAAGTGTCATTAGTACCACTTCCTGGGCAAGAAATGATATACATTTAAAACAGCCTTGAACGTGTGTTCCATAGTACTGCTCATTTGCAAAAACTAGATTAATATTATATTTTCAAAGCCAAGTAGAACTRAAAACGGTAGCTTTAGAAAGCCCTGGAAAAGAGGTACAGGTTAGAACTATGGGCTTCAATGTCTTATTTGGCTTTACTTTAGTAAATGCATTGCAGCAGATGGTCAATAGACAGGATTTCTATGCTGCTTCTTACAGACAGGCACCAGAAAGAAGTCATCTTAGAGTCACAAAGAATTCGATTATACAGTGATGGGAACTAAGGGAGGTCCTCTGAGCATGACAGAGCTGAAACAATAGTGTTGTAAAGGCTGGTGCTCAAGTATCAATTCAAGAGTAGTTAAGAACTTAAGTATGTTATGGCAGGAGAGTATTGAGTGACACATTACTGAATTCACTTGTTGGAACTTGCATTTGAGGGAGAGGAAGCTTCAACACAGATTGTACATGGGAGAAATGACTCTAGCAGGATAAAAAAAAAAGAAAAAATAAAATTATTATGCACAGAAAAAATATTATTTCCTGTCACAATAGATTTGGATAGGGTAAAACATGCACAATAGTTACAGCAGAATAAATAAAATATTCAAATGAATGCTCTAAGAGCACAGAGAGATGGTAAACACAGCAAAATTTGTTAGGCAAAAATAAACTCAAATGGGCAGCCTCTGAGCAGACTTACTCTCTATCTTTCTTTTCCCCAGGAGAATGCCTTTTCTTTCCTCTCTCTATGCAAAGTTTTTAGCCTGTTTCTTTATAAAGAACTAATCTACCTTTTTTTGAAAGTAGATGATGTGAATACACAGCTAATTATGCTGGAAAGAAAGCAAGGTCTTTGCAAGTTAGCTTTGCAAGTATCTTTAGGATATAAAAGTAAGAAGAAAACCCTGGATTAAGGCCTTAATCTTTCTACGCACAAACAGTGCCCAGATGAATTTAGGCTGGTCTTCCTCGCAGGCACTAGATGTGTGTCTGAACTCCCCAAGTCGCAAAGCTGCTTTGGTGCACAGTATATAATGAGGTTATTATCCCTTGAGTAGAAAATACGAGTTGGCAACAATGTCAATAATGTCATTAGCTCACAGTGTTAATCACTGTACATCGTTCTTGATCATGCTTCATGTCTCAAAGCTGCATTTTCCATTAGCATCCTTATTTCCAGTCAGTGACGTTTATGAAACATCTTATATGGAGCAGGATACGTTCCTATACATATTTTTTGGAATTAGATTAGTCCCRATAGTAATTGTCTGCCTCAGCAAGCAGAAGAGCTATAAAATTAAAATGCAGTAATTCATAAGGTTTAGGTCGAGAGGTTCCATTCCTCTCATTTCTTTTGAATAATCTACTGTGTGAATTCCTTCCTTCATTCAGAAAATTAACAGAATAAATAACCTTTTTGAATGGATAAAAYTATTTAAATTGAAATGTATAATAAAAACCATGTTTTTCAATTTTCATGAAGCTATTGTCTGTTTAAATCTAAAACCATAAAATCATATCAATTTTCCTTCAGAAAAGTTCATTTCCCTGTGATTGGGGGAAGGGTCAGAGAGAGGGGGAGAGAGGCTACTTTTGTTTTACTATCAATGGAGTTTTCAGGATACGGAAAAGAAGAAGTATGTTGGAGTATATGACTGTTTACATTTCTGCATTTCATATAACTACAGCTTAACGCAAAATATATAGTTATATGGATATAATTCARGTTTTTACTGAATACACACACATACATCCACATATATATGTATTTTTATATTTTTCCCAAAATCCCAGCAGGATTAAGGATTTGTTTTATGACCCATAAAGGACATCTGCCAATACTCAAATGACTTTCAAGACTCCGAGATTCTAGACTTTTATAACGTTACTAACTTGGCAACTCAGTGGCTGATTCTTTTTACTTCAGTGATATGGGACATGCAGAACTACACAAAATGTGCCTGACAGAAACAGTTTATCTCCAGGAATTAAGAAGTTTATAGACTATGCCATGCATGACCATTGCACTGAGGAAAGGAAGCTCTTTGTGCTGCTGAACCCAGTACACAGCACTGGAAAAGTTTAATGACCATTTCACCTTATGCAGCTATCAAATATTATACGTGAGATTTTTATTATGACTTATAAAACCTATTTCCAGTCCGTTGCAGATGGGCTGTATTTAATGATCACCTTCTTAATGTCATCATCTTTGCTGCTATTGTGTAAAATGTACAGATAATTCCATTGCAAAGAGCACAGTATCACTATCTGTAGATCAGATTATCTGGGTCAATTTAAATGTTATTACTGGGTCGATTAAATTGGCCTAAGGCACCATTGATTTAAAATAAATCTCCATATTGCTTTATTATACTGTAGAATTTATAACAAGTTTAATAAAGACTAAAACAAAAACTGTGTAAACCATATGTAGAAGATTAATCATAGGTTTATGGAGTTGTCATAGACTGCAGTATGGGAAAACAGCAAATAAAAGAACATTACAAATATGAATTCTAAAAGGCTCACGTGTACGATTCAATCAGTGACTAGTTTAGTCTTCGGTTGGAAAGTAAACAATACAGACATAAAATAGTAAGTTTCCTCTTTTCGATTCAAAGAGAATATTCCACAGCTTAAGTGCAGAAAATCATTTTCAAAGGACGATTTTTCCCCTTATAATTCCATACCACTTCTTACTCTTACCAATTGCCAGAGGAAGATACCTTTCAATTACACACATGAGGGCAGGGGTTAAAAATGAAGAAACTAAGAGAACAGTCTACTTTTACAGTAGTAATTCAGCTAGAGCCTGTTGCTTCAAAAAGAGTGTAAATTTCACATTAAATTGGACATCCAACGTAATTCGCAAAATGAGTCATTAGCCCCATGGTCTTGTTTAACTGCATTGTTTCTGCACCATCTTTGGAAAAAAACTTCTAATTTCTCAATGCTCAAGTAAGAGACATAAAGTAGCTGTATATTATATTTATGGAAATTCATTTCTACACTAGTATGCATAAAATAATTTTTGAACACGAATACCCAGAACATTAGGTATGCAACATTCTTCCACATACCATTTAGTTTTGCCTTGTTATTAATCCCATACTTCAGCAATACTGAAATAATGTCAAGCACTTCAGACATGCTCTCCAAATGACAGGAAAATGTATATTCCTGGGATCTCATTCCTGATGTCCATATAGAGCGTATCACTCACGAGTTTTTAAAAATACACACACAGTTTGAGTTTTATACACACACAGTTTGAGTTTTAGAGACACGTCGTCTCATGACGCCCATCTCCCAGAGATGCCAGTTCCAAAACCATCAGATCATACTGATGATCTGATGATCTCTAAAGATAGACATCTAGAAGTAAAGTATTGTTATCCACTTGTAAAGAGTCACCAGCATTCCCCTAGTAAATCAGCCAGAARAAGAAGAAGGAAACTGGAGTCATGCCATAAACATCCAGCAGTTATGGAATGTCCAATTTACATAAATGTTGCTTTACCTGTAGAAGAAAAAACTTGAAGGCATCAGCACAGGTGAAAGGCCATCTGGTTTCTATGCTGAAGCCATTAAACTGGGTGTCAGTTTAGAGCCATCGAAACCTGAAATAAAAATGCGACTATTGTATATGCAGTTGTAATAATAATAATAATACACAAATCTTGTGTATTCTATGTGGTAAACCTATATTATCTTATTTTTTAATCTATTCTGTTGTWTTGGCAGGCATGATTTATCTCATGTGTATGTTTATATATATATATATACACACATATAAATATATAACAATTCTTGGACCTTCTCTCTTTGTGAAATTATAGACACTTCATCATTTGTTCCATGTGCCACAATATAAATAGAAGCCTTGTACATTGTACACAAATTTTGTGCTACTGAGAAAGAATCTCTTCTTTCTCATCAGTCCCATTATAACAGCATACAGAACACACACGACAGATTACAGTTCTGCTGATCTCTGGTAAGTCAACCAAGTCAGTACTATATACTCAAGGGTTRGAAGAATTATATCTATAGCTTTTAAAGCATAGGGACATTTCTCTACACATCAAGCACAACTGTAATAATTCAAATCTAAATTAAATAATTTCTAAATAAAAATCCTTATTTATATTGCAAAGTATAGCTCGATTCTTAGGGAAGGACAGAATCATAGTTTAATAACCAAAGACCACTAATTTCATAACTAATATAAGCCACCAGAAATTTATATCCAGAAATACAGTCTAATTAGATATTACCACTATCAAAGTTACACATTAGAAATGAAACAATCATTGCTTTTCCTTGTGTTTCCTTTTAACAATGCCCATCTTGTTTATTCTAATAATACATTAAAACATTTTTAATCAATATTTCCTATCTCACAAGATTTGTAAATGCTTCATATGCCCCTTTAAATTTTAGCTATACTCAGTCACAGTCTGTCTGGGGCTCAGAGGCATTTTTATTATTATTATTATTTTTCCCCTTTTCGTTTTCTGCTCAATAAGTCTAAAAATTATGAAACAGTCATGTGCTTCTTCTTTTGATTCATTATTCTCCTTTTGTAATCTTCCCACACCAGTGACTAAGTATTATTAAATATTTAACAATAATTAATGGATCTCTCTCAACTTCTCTTCAGTAGAAAGGACATGCTAATTAAACTGCTGCCCACACAGAGCCAGACTGTGGTGGCTGTGATATCTGGGTGATTACACTTAGTATCCTTTTAAACACCTAGTTACACTTTGAAATGAAATATCTCACATACATTTCACTTCCTATTTGGTTTTAATATTTATTTTCTTTGTATGTGCTATAGCTAAGTCATAAAGCACATACCTAGCAACTAGGAATATGATTATTTTGCCATTCTGAGCGCTCATTAACACAAGCTTCTCAGCAATGCAGTCATTAGACAGCAGGATTATAAACATGACCTGAAAATAACTTATAATTAAATTTTATTTTTTTCTATAATTGTATAACTAAGAGAAGTTTAAGAATATTTCTGCTTTAAATTTGTACCCTTATTCCAAAAGAAACAGGTAAATAAGCAAGTAGAAAAGCATGAAGTGTATCGGGGCTGTGCACTGAGTCAACAAATCACCAGCAGAACAACTGTTTAGAGTTGCTCAAAAATCAATTATGAAGGTTAACTTGAACATTTGGTAGTGGGATACACTGGCTTGAGGATGTACACATAAAATAATATTCCCCTTTCATTGATCAACCACTACTAAATAAATTATACAGATCAATACTTATAGTAGAACAAGGAATCATCTTAGCTAGTAACCTGCCAAGGGCTGACATATCAGTGTGATCTATTTTCAGCAACAACACAAAATCTTTATAAAACATTCCAGGAAACTAATATTTGGAGGTGCTGACTTCATGTTAACTGCAGTGCACAATTAATAGCTAACTCCCYGACACCTATGAACTCAAAGACACACTACAAAATTATCTGGGGTATCTACACATGAATTGTTCATTTTGGTTGATATTACAAAGCCACCATGCAGCTCCAACTATGAAGACTGCTGTGCAATGAACACAGTTGGCACCAATTCACTGCTATTGACAAGACTTACATCAGATGCAGGGCCTGAACATCCCTCAGATCCCAAATGCCAACCTTCAAGAGGAAATGGCTTTAAACTGTTGATTACCTGAGGCTTGGGCAAACTCAGCTGCTAAACCTGCATTCGACTGCAGTCAGTAGAAGTGAAAGATTGTCCAAGGCCAAACAAAGAAGCCAACAGTTAGAGAAAAGCACTCCCTCACTGCTCCTTCAAGCATTCTTCTGATGGTACAGCTCACTTCTTCAGCTCTGGGACCCTTTTTTTTTTTTTTTTTTTAAATTCTTCTTGACCTGTGCACATCCATTTATTTCTATACCAATAACTATGCTAGTGCAACTATTGGCTTAGTTATCTTAACAGTTGTACCAGGGCACCATTTTAAGTCAGAAATTATTCCCATGTAATGGACAAGTAAAGACACAAACAGGACAACTGTTTGTTTTAATGCTGAAGAAGTTCAGAGGAAACTGTGTTTATAGTGACCCCATGACAYTTTGGTGGTACGCAAGCTATAAAGAAGATCTACAACTCCAAAATCAGCCTGCCCTCACTGGCAGCCCAAGAAAACCCACTAGGCTCAAGGAAATCAAAAGATGTGTGCAAGGTTCTTCACGCTTTGTGTTTTTACTTACAATATGAGTTTGAAAGAGAGCAGTATAATGGTCCAAAATTCTGGGCAGATCTTATGAATTCAGCAAAGACTGAATTTCTGTTTAGATCCACTGAGTGCTTGTCGGTATCCAAAAACTACTTTTAGTATGAGCTTAGTCACTATTTCTGCTCTACTGGATATTTCTTGTGGAATACATCAGGACTCTACATTACTGCAAAGACAGTGAATCTCCGAAGAACATCATCACTGGTAATTATTCCTGTAGCAGGGGCTTTTGGAAACTCAAGTGTGGGATGACAACCTAGACCCCAAGGGTATAAATATAAATCACAAGTGGTCAAATACTCACTAATAAGGGAAAGGAACTTTGAGAGCTGGAYAGAAATTCTTTTAGGCCATAATAAAGAGAACAAAGGAAATGTAGCCAGCGTATGTAAAATAACCCATAGATGATAAAAATGCAAGGATATTACAAGAAGGGATAAAAGGCAGTCACAACTCTTACAAGAACAGGAACAAAGAAAGAACAGAGAGAGACTTGCTCTATCGTTGTCATACCCAGTTAAGGATCCCACACCTGATCAATACAGTTGCTGTCTGCAGCAGGTCTTCCCTACCCTTTGGAGAGAAAGAGCACTGCTTTTTCATTTGCTGTCCACTGATTCTGCTATCACAGACTCAGCAATGCTATTTAAATTATTACCTTTTACTATGTCCTTGTAAAGCAAATGAGACCTCTAAAGAGCAGSACGCGTATCTTGTGCCCCCTTCCTTCATGGCAAGACAGTTGATATTGCAGCTCCAAGTCAGAGTAGACTCAAAGGCAGTAATCCTGAAAATATGAAAGTGATAAAAAATAAATAAATAAAAATGAGCTTTGTGCATTCTTTGCTGGGCACCAGCCATGGATTTTTCAGGATTTTATGTTCTCTTTGTGCCCTGTGAAAAGATGTTCTTGCCCAAAAAGTAATTCAAAGTACATGTATGCATACAGTAACAGTCATGGAAAAACTATGAACTGACCCAATGTTGTACATATTGTTCCTCACAATTCTTCAAGTACTCTGTTTAGAATGAGGTGGCATGCATATAAAAATGAGCACAGTTACATTGATTTTAATTGAGTCACACCAATTAACATGAGAGATTTTCCACAAGTTTTGACAGAACCAATACATTTTTTATTTTACTTCATTTTTTCTTTATTTTTACTTTTAGTGACCGATGATTCTAATTAACAAGGTCACAAATATCAGCATTTAAGGACCATACTGACATCTCATATTTTGCTTTTTCAGTTCTGTCTCTATTTGTGTGTATTTAACTGAGGTGTTAGCGTGATGAAACTCTACACGTCAGAAGAGTYAGACTTGACAGAAGCACAAGCAGCACACTGATTATAAGCAGTGATTTTTAGCATGCTGAAGGAAACGAGTATTAAGAACTAGCCCTAATACAAACTATCAATGTTTTGTCACACACAAATTTTGAGCAACAAAGACAAAATTTCAAGCTACTAGATACTGTAAGAGGAAGCGAGGAAGGGAAGAAGGGAGGGATGCAGGGAGGGAGGAAAATAGCTCTATGTGGCTAGATAGGCATTTTTAACAAAACAGAGCTCCTTCGTTCAGGTAATTCCTTTAAATTCTTTTTCATTATCACGTGCAATGCCCCTTGCATTCTTCTATACTCATACATCAGTGCAATAAGATCAGTGCATTTGCATATTTTTTTTAACTTTTTTTTTATTTGCATTTTTTTTTTAACTTTACAGATTGTCTGTAAACCTTGTCAGCCTCTCTGGAAGACTTTTCTTATTAGCATGCTTTTCACTTAGTCTGGGCCTTCTATATGGAAGAACCTTTATTAAAATCTTCAAAGCCGTTTCATTTTCCCCTTTAAATTCAACATTAAATTCTTCCATCTCATGGTCCATCATCACAATAGTTCACCTAAAGATCTAACTTATCAAAACTAAGGCACACCACCATTTCTGACATTTTACCTTCGTTCCTTCTGCCTCCTCAGCAGGAGGCCCCTTTAACATGAGCATTTGAAATGCAATCACTTGGAGGGGCCAGAGGCAGGAGCTGAGGAAAGGCTTCCACACGGATCCCAAGTCCTTCCAGCAGGCAGGCCTAGAGACAAGCTGCAATGTGCCTACAAGGGGCACGTCCAGGAGGCTCCCGCCTACAGCGCACGTTCTTCAAGGTCCATCCAGGGGAAGTGGCTCAAGAGAGGCCCAGCTACCCCCTGGCCCTGGCAGGGATGCAGGGACGTAGCCAAAAGGGGATCTTGAGCAGGAAGGGCATGTGCAGACCCCCAGCTGGTCAGCAACATTAGGGGACCTGACCCTTAAGGGCCCTGACAGTTGCTTCCATTCCTTTATTTCATTTTTTTTTCCCTCTTCTCCCATTTTTTTTTTTCCACAACAGGCCTAACAAAGGTGTTTCTCTGAGCTGCATGTCTACACATCCACAAATAAAACTTAAAAAGACAAAATGCTGAAAGTGTTTGCATACTTAAGGGAAATACAGATAATGTAATYGGATGTGCTGAGCTCTCAAGTGGCCTGCCGGAGTCTACATATCAGTGTATACAAGAGCTTTCTGGCATACATTTGGACATTTACGCTTACAATTTTGAACTCAAAATGCTAGTTTGCTTGCACAACACACCTCAGAGAGAAAAATTCTGGATCCTACTGAAAGTGGAGGGAAATTTGTTCAGTTGAGCTGGGATTTCAGCCCTCTTTCTCCTTTATTTTAAACAACTTCATCCACGAATGTTGTGGATGCTGAATAGCATGGATAAAGCCTGCAGATAACCATTGCAGAAGCCTTTCAAAACAGGTTGGTGAGGCCAGGTAGATTGAAGACACACAAGAAAGTGTAACAGCAGCTCCCTGGGTTCTTTTACTTAACTTAATACAGTGCTTTTAGGATTCATTTCTCGCTTACTCATGCTCCATGTGTTTGTCAGTCAAATTTTCTCAGTCATTAACCATTCATTTGCTACTCTGTAATTTATTATGTTATTCATTTTACAAGACAATGTTCAAGGTTTCTTGCTTGTCTGTTCAAGTCAGGCAGAATGCTTTATCCTAACCTTCACAAGTCATACTGAGCTTGTCAGGAATATTTATTATCTGAATTTAGGAGGTTATCTGCACATTTTTCTTTTTTTTTATATTGTTCATTAGCTTCATTTTTACTGATATTTCACTCTGTAGCAAAAAYAGGATTTGTGGCCCATGCAGTTTACATTACAGATTACACAATAGGATCGTGAGAAGCTGTTTATTGATTTGCACTGATTTATCAATTCTAATAAAAGCGCGCTGAGWGAACAGTTTCGAAAAATGGCAATGCAATGACAATGAACCCAGGTCTTGCCACAATACATTAGTGTTTCATTCATTTGAAGAATGTACCCGCAGAAAATGTGTGGAACTATTTAAACTTATCACCATGATATTAAAAACTTTTAAAAGGAGGTACTTATATATACTGATATAAAATCCTATCAATAGATGTGCAATTGAACAGGCATTGATGGTGCTCTTGAGAGCACTTACTGAATTCAGTTTTGGTTTTGTGTTAATATTGCAGCTTAAGTTGGACAAAACCCAAAACATTACATATTTGAAGATCTTTAGGAACTTCTCGTCTATTTAGTAGAAAGTCAGGTGCTTTGGCATATATATATAATGGGCAGTTTGGAAAATTGAGTCACTATATATCTTGAACAAGCTGTACTAATGTTTTACTTCCCTGCATTTCCAATTAACTTAAGCCTTAACTTAAATTTGAGAACCTGAAGATACACTTGTAAATCATCAATATATAGGGTGATTTAATTGCAACTCAGATTGACTTCAGTAATTCTAAAAATGCAGTCTATTTTTATTCAGAAATCTTTATCTCAAAAAGAAGCTTAAGTATACATATCTCAGCCCTCGTATATTTTATAGAATTAGTTGGTTTGTCATCAAATATCATAATCCTTTTCTTTTGACTTTATCCTTGATCAAACTGATAGTTCACATGAACTACTGAACAAGTGGGAAGCAGAATATGCAGGGTATACAGGATCCTGTAACACTTTGGCCCAAGAGGATTTTAGGTCAAAATAGGAATTGAATTAAATATAAATGCTGTTCTTTCCCTTCTCTTCTTGAAGAGTTCCTTCATTGGCTTACTTAGGTAGCCCAGTTTACTTGCAAAAACCTTTCTGGAATGAAAAAATCTCACAAAGGTATGTGGAAAAGTACTCACACTAACCATCTACAGACACTAATAAAAATGCCCAAAATACCATTATCTAAACAAGAGAGCCAACAGCTGCAAATACTCACAAATACAATTAAAAATATCGGGAATACTCATAGAAAAGAAAATTTCTATTTATAAAGCAAAGGCTTTGACAAAAATGCTAATTCACAGAGGCTGCTTTGTGGAGGAAACAGGGTAACATTTGTTTATAATAAATATTCAAACAATTGAAAATGAGAATTTTGTTAAAATAATACCAGAAAAATCCACTGAATCTATATATCATTCAGTCATAAAATTAGACATCACTTTTCAATAAACATCCAGACCAGCCAAACCCACAATGACACTTAAAAAATGGCAATGCACACCTATCAGTACTACCTCTACTGGAAAAAAAAGAAGTTTTGATAAATACGGGTACTTTTAGGAATTATTGTAATAGAGCAAATACAAATATTAACAAATATGACACCAATATCAGGATGATTCACATTGTCTAGTGGAAAAGATCAAAGATTACTGTAAGCCATAGTTTGCCGTAGGAGGCACTTGAACTAAGAAAAGTTTAATGCATTAGGCTGCCACTGCTTAAAGCAGTATTTCTTTCTCTTYTCTTTAATGTGTTTAAAACACACTTCAATAATTTCACTTTTTCTTGATGTGTATTTATGTGATTTATGGATACTAACTTGCACAGTTCTGAAAGTCAAAAGTATAACTGATCCCATTCTTCATTTTAGTAGTTTATTTCTTACAGAGAGTATATAAAGCATCAAAAAGGCTCTACTGCACATATGACCAGAAAGTCAGCCTTTTATTCATGGCATTCTTATCAGATGATGTAAGAAGTAAGAGATGAGAAACTGGACTCTTTCTTTTTATTCGATAATAAAAATTTTAATAAAACTGGAATTTTTCAGTTCCAGAAATGTAAGCAAGAAAGCTTCCACTATTTTCTCTGCAAAGGAAGGGAATTTCACCAGTGAACTCAATAAGGGTCTTCTGTATGCAACCAAGGCATGGTTATGATGGTTAGCAACGTACTTCTCTCTCTTATTTTATTGTAACTAGACTATAAATAATTGATAAATAACAAATGGACAGTATTGGTAAATATGCTGAACATTCAGAAAGATCTGTACTTTTACCTTAGAGCTGATAGTTGTAAGAAGTCTTTATTGCTGGCAGATGCATCTTCAGAAAATCATTTGATGCTGCAGGGGTTTTGGAAGCTGATGGAAAACAGCTCCTGGGAGAAAATCTAATGTGAAAGTCACTGGTGGGGAGTCTCCAAGTGTGGAGGTCTGTAAATACAAACAATACTGTTAGATTGCACATTCATTCTGTTATATGAAGTCATAGCAAAGAACTTCACCAACTGTATTTAACTGTATTTTGGCTCCAAAATTATTATTTTCCGAGCCTCATTGTTAAAGGTTCAGTTATCAGAGTTCTAGCTCTGGGGCTCTGAATTTGAAGTATATTACTTGAGTAACAGCAGATGCAGCCTGCATAAATAAGAGGAGTTGCTACTGTACAGAGTATAATACCTACTAGTTCCAGCACTCAGTTTTAGATTAGGCCATAGGCACTCTCCTCCAGGCTCATCAAACAGGACTCATAAATGCAAGTTGGGCATACACAGAAATACCTTTATTAAACTGCTCATCATAAATTTGAATTCAGAGATCCAGACAAGAGGTAATATAGATCTTTTTTTCCTGTGTGGGATCACTGGGGAGATAGGGTAGGTATCCTGCACCTACCAGGGAGATACCATAGCTGGCAATTTGATACGAAGCACTTCACCTGCAGGGAAGCTCAACTACACCTAGTTTTGAATGTCCCATGCAGTTAAATTACTTTTATGTTAGGACATATGCAATACTCATACACCATGCAGTGTCTCCGCAAGGAGAAATCAAGTCCATTCTTAAGCATTAGTCTCCCATATGCATTACATTATAAAATGATTCTAACAGCAGGGAGATTCATTCACCTCTTTGCTTTAGACTCTAATGCACAACATTTGTAACTGTTCATGTTTTTRGTGTACTCAATTACCAGCTTCATTATATGACTGCCCAGAAAACCCCAGCCATTATTTTCAATATGCAGTAACATGACTGATTTTAGATGGGTCTAGATAAGAAATTTAAAATTATGATGAAGGGATTTAAATGTGTAGGCTGACCCTAATACTGATTTCAATTTTATTGACCGTATACTAATTTAACGACATAGATTTAATGGAGGTATTATGATTAACACCACTGTCAGTGGCCTGTATTTCAAACACGGATCACAATTCCATACTTCAGTACCACCTATTCTCTCAGGGTAACAGGGAAATTCTTTTGTATCTTTTTGCAATATAAAAATACAGGACCCACAAAGAAAACAGTTTTTTTCCCATTCATGAGGTATTATGTGCCCTGTCTTTAAAACCTTGCTAGGATTACAACTTTCTTTGTTAGCTATAGCTAGAGTTTAGCTATTATATGCAAAGAGGAGAAAAATAAACAGTGAATACAGAAGAAGAGGGAGAGATTTTTAAAGAATGGGGAGAAAAGGCCTATAAACACCTAGCTTTAAGTAAAAGCAACTAAAACACAAATACTTCAGGGAATAATCATTAAAAAAGATTCAAGCAAATTGAAAAGTAATTTTCTTATATTAAATAGCCTGCTTAGATTCCCACATTTTTCATATCAATATTACAATGGCTCCATTAAACATACATATGTTTGTTTAAACACTTCCCACTGAAAAACTCACTTTATAGTCATAACTTACTTTTGGTGACTCGGTTCAATCCAAACAGATTTCCAATAGGAAAACTTACACATGTCAAATTTCAGCTGCCTCTTGTCTGAGGTCACCATTGACAATGAAACAAAAATAATTGTTTCCATGTGAAAAATAATGTAGCTTACTTCTAGACTGAAATAATGAAAAACTTTAATAAAACTTTAGGTTTTCTGTTTGACTATAAGTTATATATTCTCTTTGAATACATCAGTTCATAAAATAATGCTTCAGCAAGATCTGCTTTTCAGCATGTCAAAAGTTTTTCATATAATAAAACACTAAAAGTATGAAATCAGGGATACAGATAATAACTACAGTATCTTAACTTGCGATATTTCCTACCGACCTGGGTCTTCCACCTTCATAACCCAGGTTATCCACTTCTCATTCCTTTGCAGTCGAAAGATCTTCAGAGAGTGATAAAGACACAGTTGTCATAACAGACATAGGAGCTTCTTCAGCTGGAAACTCAGCACCCGGCTACAGCCAGGGCAGCAGCTCAATCTCATTATTCTAATCTTTGTGCAACATTTACAGTTGTCAGGAGAAGGGTTGTTTCTGTTGGCTCCATCTGCCAAGTCGCTTGTCAGTTTAATGGACACGCGTCCCAAATATTCTTCAGCCTGTGGCCATGTTTGAATTCATCTGCCTCAGTGGAATACTTAACAAGAGCAATGTTGAAAATACATGGTTTAATCAACTATCAAGCGAGGTCTTGAGAGTTAATTGATTATTTACCTAATCAAAACACTTGAAAAAACATTATTTCAGGCTTTCCGGGCTTATTAGCCTTTTGTTTGGATTTTTTTTTTTTTTTGTCCTTTTCCATTAGCTAGCTATTTTCTATAATCAAGAATAACTCCTGTTTCACCATAACTACAGAAAAAAAAATATGGTCTTGACAATCATCCTTTCAAGATTCATAAATGGAGGTAGCCACAGAATGGAGAACATGGCCAAGATTTACCCCATGAGTTAAACACTACTGCCCTCCCTTTCAGGAGCCTGAATCTTCTAGAACACTCAAGGCTTATTCGAAAAATATAACAGAATTCCACCATATTCATCCATTTTTAAATTCTTCTACATCTAGAAGCCTGGGAGAGAGCTTTCAGACTAAGATATTTTTACCACATCACACAACAAGTTTGGCATTTGTTGCCCTGAAACTCCGTTTCTTGCTAGAAGGGTGTTTTCTCCCAAATCAGGCATAGTACATACGTGTGCATGTCCTATGGTTTTGGAAGATATGTGGATTGTGAGAAGAGGACATGCAAAACCTCATCTGAATATACACTGATTTAACAGAAAGCTGCAAGGGTTTAAAAAAATACAAGAAAACAACAGACTCTCAAAAGAGAAACCAAAATGTAATAACTTATTTTAGTAATATAATGCCATTTGCAAGAYATGCGGTGATACAAAATAGCAATTTTTTCTAATCCACTTGCAAATTAATTTTAGGGTGAAAATGGAGGCTCAAAAAACAAATATTTGCACTAGTTGAAATGGTATGTTAATATATTTTATTGATCCCATTTGTCATTGCTCTTGTTCTGCAAACCTTTCGTGTACATTAACATACCTAAGATTAATAAAATTAATATATTTGGAAAATTGCAGTATCTCTGTAATTACCTTAGATACAAATGGCACACATTTCATTGCCTTCATTAAGTCTGTAGCTGAATGTGACTCAGAAGATTAGTAATTAGGCAGTTAACAGGCATTTTACTGTACTTTTCTAGTCTGCCTTCCAAATTTTATAAGTCATACCCTCATAGCTTCATGGAGGAATGGTAGCCTTAGCACACAGACATATCTCTTCCTCTCTGAATAAAGGAATTACCTGCATGAAGTTTTCATTTACTGATTCTTTTACTTTTATTTCTTTTGGCTACAGTCAATTCTAAAAAAAAAAAAAAAAAAATCACAAACATTGGTTTATCATTTTGCTTAAAATTCCTTTTAGAATTAAATGCTGCTGCATGCAGCAACAAAAATTGTGAGCTTCCTATAAACCATAATGTGCCTATTAACAATTAATGAAGAAGGTGAACATTTTAATTTCCTGCTATATTAACATAAGAACATATGTGGACTATATGAATATTCAGACTCTAGACTCCTAGCAGATAGTCCACAAGCTGTTGAGTTTTACCAGTAGTTTACAGAGAGGGATGTAAAGTATTTGCAGTAAGCCTGGAAGAGGCAAGAAATTCCACACGGAATTCCACAAACCAGGGAGCCATCATCTGCCTGAGCTTCTGCTTTGCATTGCTCAGTGCCATGTTCTTTACTAGACGAGGGCACCATTGCCCGTTACTAGCTGAGGGTCTACTCTGCCCAGGAGCTCCTGAGTGGAGAAACCAGCTGCCACGGAACTGAACCCTGTGGAAGTTGCAAGTTTTGCTTCGGAAAGGCCGGGGCTGAATCCAGGCCCACCTGAGGCCGTTCACAGCTACGAGAACACAGCTCTGTGCCTCAGTCTCAGTGCCAGGCCTAGGCGAGCATCAGAGGAGAGAGACCTGCAGCACAAGGCCAGCACCAGTAAAACACACGCACCCTCAGCCCACAAGCTGTGCCCGACTTACACGGGCAGTCCTACAGCTTACCCTAACTTCAAACCAAAGAACACGGGGCAATGCAGAAAGAAGATGTCCCTCTCCTTCCTAACCCTCCCCCCTTTCTGGGATTGCATAATTAAAAAAGAAGGGATTGGGTCAGCCAGGCCTACAGATTACATGGCTGTTATTCCACTATTTACTTTCAGGTGGCATGTGCAAGAGAAAGGAAGGAGAATGCAGAGGGAACTGGGCAGGTTTTTTTACACAGAAAAGCGTTACCAGATATCCTGCAGCATCAGGTGTTTTTTTCTCTACACATCCCCTGGGAATAATCAGATGTATAACACAGTGATTTCAAGTGTCCTGCTCACTGATTGTTTTGTTATCAGTTAGGTATGCTCTGTTTACAGTGCCAAAAAATGAAAAAAAAATAAAAATAAAAAGATGCAAAGTACCACAGTTTTCGAAAGGTGTGAGTTTTGTTTGTGTTTGGCAGTCAGGCTCCAAAATACCATAAAAATTAAACACTGCCTACAAATGGCTAAAGCCACTGAGGCCTTGAAATTGCATTAGATGCAAATCACCAGCCCTGGTACACAGAAGGTTAATACTGTGCTCCTTAGCCCCGGAGTGATGCACGAAAATATACAATCAGTGACTTCAAGAAACCCATCTAAGCCCTGCATGTACATTTTTCACTTCACCAGCTACTCCAGTGGTAGCCAGTAGATCTAATTTCAGCAAGTTTGTGCTCCTGACAGCAGTCACATCAAATTACAGAATCTTCCAGAGTTAGCTGGCACCTTCATCTCAGCCTTTCTGTCAAATAATATGCCTGTTGCCTTCATCATGCAATCCTTAATTATCCAAAAATCAGCAGACTGCAGCTTGTGCCAGCAAAGGAAATGAGGAAAGAATAATGTTCTTTCCAATGCACATGGCTGGACACCCTTCAGAGACATCTGATTTGATTGCCAGTAACAATATTCCATTGATGTTCTTTTTTACATCTATGGCTTAAGGCCCTTCTCCTAAAGAATTAGCTTATGCATGCACATATTAAAACCTGCATGACTTTTTCTTTTCCTTGGTGACAGAGGCGCTGTGAATTTTGGGTCTGATTTTCCAGCAGATGCTGCTTGGTGTGCAAGCATGATGTGTCCCTAGGGCCACGGCGCTGCGTGTATGAAAGATTAGGAGGAAGGGTGAAGACTGTTTACCAAAGCAGCATTCTGTGCATAAATCTCAGGGGAGACTCGCAGAATATTTTGTACTCGTCCAAGACGAAGGTGTTCTAATTCCCGGGAATCAGAGAAAAACCCCAAAGGGGATCAAGGTCGACACGGCAAACCGGGTGATCCGTCAGCAACCTAATTATGTTCTGTTGACCCAGAAGAAATTCTAGAAGCAACACAGATATCTYTGGATGCTGCAACAGAAATCTATCAATTTCTGGCCTCTGGGTCTTGTCATTACCTGACATCTCCACTGCTAAAATCACTCTTCAGGAATCTGCTCCTCATTTCTGTAACCTGATTATTTAGACTGAATGCCAGTACCTAACATAAACTGCTCTGGGCTATATTCTAGCAGGCTTCACACAAAGACGTTTGTTCCTTGTAATACGCTACCTCTCATTAACAATGTAAATATTTTAAATTTAAATTTCTTTGGAGATCACACTGTGATACTTCCTATTGCAACACATTTCAGGGAAGCTGGCCTGAAGGAAATTTTGAGTTATAAAAGGACCAAACCTCACCAACTTAGCAATGGGTAATTTCTTTTTTTTTTTTGAGAGGGGAAGAAAAAAGGAAAACTATGCATAGACAATTTGACCAGCTCTGTAACAGATATATTTGGATTTTTTTCCATTGATATGGTAACAATTCCATCTGTGTGTTGATTTGTCCATAGGAAACCAGCCCACTTTTATGTAAGGTATCAATTGCAAAAATGTAATCAATCTTATGCATGAGGAATCTGCTTTATAAATGCTTCTGGCGGCAACTCAGGAGAACTGCTCTTTTCAAGGGTGTCCACTTGTACACTGAGGACAGCTGAAGAATGAAAACAAGAAAACTGCACAGGAAAGATAAAAAGAAGATAAAAAGAAATGGAGTCTGAGAATTGTCTTTCTCCCACAGTCTGATGACTTTTCAGGGTGAGGGATGCCGAGAGTGCTACTGGCAAGAAATGAATATTAAAATATAAAATAAAAGGCAGGGTATGGTAGGTCAAGTCTCAGATTTGTGAAACACCACAAGCATGAACTTTAAAAGGCACTCAGTTGTTGCAACTGGATTGAACTGAACTTTCTGCATTTCTTTTTGTTTATTGTCTCACGCTACAAATATTCCCTAATTCCAAATCTCAGCCACATGCAGGAAAATATATTTGTGCTGCAATCTAAATGGACTAATAAAAACAAYATTCAGCCATTTGGAACTGAAATATTCATGAGATACTCAGGGAACAATGAAACTGAATTGCTTCAGCTATCCTAAAGGAACAAGAGTCAAAAAAACATAGGAGTAACTAAACCTATTCTACTGTGCCTTCAAAGTTTTCTTTATTTTTCTTTTGCTTCTCTTACTTCAAATCATGCACCTTCATTCCCATATAGTACATACAGTACCTGGTTCCTCAGCTGGCTCACATTCCTTTATTTAAATTTGGGACTGGGGAGTTAAATCACTGTGAAAACAGAACGGGAAGCTGCTCTGCTGTGCTGAGTGAGTTTCCTTTACCACAGCACAGGTGACAAATGCGTGAGAATGTCTGTGTCTTCACAGAAGCCCAAGTAATTGTGAAAATCAATATTAGAAGTTTACTAAAACCTAATGCCTGGCATCTCGTAGAAAATTGTGTCTCTCTTGCTCATTACAATTAAAGATAATATTGTGCTCAGAAGTAGAACTAGGCTCAAAGTACTTGAGAGGCTTTTTTAACTGATCATTTCCTATCTTAATGAAAGATACAACCTAGCTATGATAATCTTAGTTTGTTAATTAAAATCAGAAACAATATAACTAAGATATCTGAAGGCACTATTTAGAAATGTGGGTTAGCGCTATTCTTGCTAGGAGGGAACGTGCCAGTTCCAGAAATATTTCACACTGAGGGGGTTATCTTAAACTACTGTAGCTCTATGTCTGARGCTTGTATGACTTGCATGTTACCTGTGCCTCTTCAGCATCTGTCAGTCCGGGCAACCATTCCCAGCCTAGTGCAACACAAACACAGCTGCTGCCTATCCCTTTCCATGGGGGAAGATGGAACATGCTGGAYAGAAGAGGTCCCTCCATCCTCTGTTTGCTTCCTTTATTTGTTAACACACACATTTCCTCTCAATAACATGTGACCTATGGCAGGGAAAGAGCTAAAATATAAACACAAAGCAAAACAGATAATCAGCCTGGTAACTCTGCAGTAGATGCAATCTAATTTTTCAGCAGGCTGCTGATTAACCTTGAATATTTTAGATAAGATTTTTAAAATGAGATTTTAGATGAGGCTSCAACTCTTAACCCTTAACCCCTAGACTACAACCTCTGGTTTCCCAAATCTTTTCTGGTATCACAACCATCCAACTGCCRTATCATATGCCATACCACAACTGCCTACCCTAAACCTCTTTACAKGCCATATTACAGGTTGCTCCGGCTTGCGCCAGCCTACCTGCTCTCCTACCCTCACCCTGTATCACTGCACAGCCCGCTCTCCAACATCCAACTCAGGGCTTCTGCACCAACACTTTTCGTTTCCTTAAGCAACACTCCTACCATTCAACAGCACTGCTCTACACCCCCTGGCTGCTTCCAACTGTTGAAATTCTTGCCCACTATGAGACTCGAACACCAAAAAAAAAAAAAAAAAAACAGATCTGAAGTAAATGACTGTGTACACAACTGTACACAAACTTTAATTTTTAAATAAAGATGGGAAAAGAAAATAATAGTCAAGGGAACAATCTTTTTGTGTTTTTGCTTTAGAAGACTGGTTTTCACTATTGCCTTGCTACTGTCAAATGTTGACAACTTCATTAATGTCACTGATCATTGCTTTGTCAGTGTAAAATGTCTCCAGCCAATTTCTTACAGTTTTCAATCCTTAAATAATCCTCAGATAGAATGTACTATTCAGAGAAGTCTCATGGATACAAATATTAGCAGAGGATTTCAAAACTGCAGAACTAAAGAGAACTAGGTTACCAGTACTTACGTGCTACTTCGTTTCATATTGCACTGGCACATGCTTACAGCAGTACAGTTAAAACAAGATCTTAGCATTTTTGCATCAAAAACCATTGGTAAGTTGACTTGATCCAGACACAATTTATTTTTATCATATTTTTCTCCTTTTTTTGGAGGCAACTCAACTTGCCCCCAAAGCCCTTTATTTTATTTGCACAGAATCTAAGAATTAAACGTGTCCTGTAGGTACCTTTGTCTTTTAGGTATCTTTTGCTATTTTTTAGCAGAGAGAGAGGCAGTTCTTCTTTACAACACATCTGGAATTGTAAGATACCTGTGTTGCATAGTGGAAGATGGACACTCTTTCTCTGCCTCATATCAGTAAATCAGCTCAATTACACCATGATTAATGTTTGGCTCACTGTCACATAAATTTGTCTAGCAGCTGACACTACATAAATCAGGACGTCTGGGTGCCAGTTCTCTCAAAACACTGCACGCCACACATCCCACCCCCAATASACGTTTGATTTCTCTCAGTGTAGAAGTTCATTTACAGAAGTATGAAGACCTAGAAACATCCTTCCTGCCTTTTCATGGAGCTTGCTATTAAGCCTAGCAAAGAATTAAGCCATTAAATAAGATTATGGCACAAATTACAATTTACAGAACACAGTTCAGAGTTTACACTCTATTTACTACTATTTATTTACATTTAACACATAAGGAACAAACTGGAAGATCAATAAAGCTGAATGTTCTTTCAAAATATGACTTCTAGATCTATCTCTGACACTTCCATTAACATTTCACTTGGTCTGAGTCATTCATTTCTAGCATTTGGCTTGCACTGTCTTTACACACAATCAAGTCATCTATCTCTACACCAGGAAGAGTGGCCAAGGCTGTGAGGAGCTCCATAAGATTTTCTTTACAAAAAAAGTAATATGTGGATTGCTACTTTGCAATGTCAACCAGGAAAGACAAAACCTTCTATATATTATAAATAAGCTAAATAATTTCCAGTTCCAGACATGCAGGAAGAACCTGCATAATAAGTAAAATATAGAACTGTTAAAACAATTAACATGCACAAACAAACCAATTACAAAACACTACGTTTTTCATATACAAAGAATAGACAGAGTACAGGCTACTTTTACAAATACATGCCCTCAGCAGTTGCAGTATCAACTAGGTTAAACTAACCTATCTTATAGGTTCTACTAACAGGCTGCAGTAATAAGAACAAAAATGCACTGATATTGAAAGAGTCTTTCTAGAATTAGGATATCATTATAAAGCAAGTGAAAATAACTAGTAAAAACAACTGTACTTTATGTAACGTGTTGCATTCAGCACTTCTCACAAAGCATCRTTCTGTCAAGTTCTGTGCCATCTCTATCATTACCATTGGGTTAATGGGTATCATCCAGTTGTAGATAAATGCTACCTGTAATTAAAATAAGTCGAAATTCCCCTCCCACAATGGCACTGATTTATAGGTTGACTAGATCTCTCAGTTGTTAAAGATGACTTCTCTCAAAATGTTTGTCTGTTTACCAATTAACTTATTTAGGTTTGAGCTGTATATGCATCAGGTAATTCAATATTTGAAGTAGCTGCAAGAATCGTTAGCTAGCTCCTTCTTCTCAAAAGGCCGAAGTAGCTGACAATGGCTAATGACTAAATATTTCATATGAAAAAGGATAAGCAGACATAATTACTGTTGCAACCTCATCAAACCAAGCAAGTCTAATTAAGTGTCAAGCTGGAGTTACAAAAGGGTTATGGTATTTCCCTTAAAAACAGGAACTCAATGATAGTGACATAAACAATAAGAGAACCTCAATAAGGTTTACGTTGGTCTACGAGTAATGTTATGAAAAATAAAGTCTATTTATGTAATTCACATTACTGGAATTAAAGCACTATTGATTTATTTGGCCTGCAACCAAGAAAGAAAATTTGGAGAATATTTCCTCCTTTATTAGCATGTACTTACAGTAATTAACATCCCTTTTTTTTTTACCTCTGAATCAAATATGTGAGGATCTCAAATTTGTCTCTTTTCTTCTGCAGTTATGTGTTTTTTTTCTAATTACTAGCATTACTATTTTGATTATTATTACATCCTTATCCATTTCATCCTTAAAAATGAATCTTCTGGATTCTATTTATAGGAACAATGTAACTACATGGGCCAATGAAAGCAAAAGATTGTTAGATATGCAAAAATAAAGGTAAGCAGGAAATAGTATTATTGATTTATCAATTTTCTAAATTTCAAATGGCTTTCCTCATTCCAAATTACCCCAAGACAGACATTTCAAGGTTCTCTAAAAGACTCACCAGAGGGGAAAAAAAAAAACCTGTTTCTTATCTATCTTATTTCAGAGATGATGTCAGCCTCTTAGATGTCAGCATATATTAAAGCAAAAGTCTGATTCCTAAGAATAAAAGATATGAAGATGATACAGACCCATCTTCTGTTCTGCTTAGCATCCTGCGTATGCACACCAACCGTTTTCATAATTTCTTCTTTAATGCAGCAATGACTTTTTTTTTTTTCATTTGGAAGCATCTCTCAAAAAGAAAAAAATAATCAGCCCAGCATTGCCASGTCTCATTATTTCTAGAAGTAGCGCTACCCATCTTAAGTTAGAACAAGGATTCTTCTTTCACCTCTGTCATTTCTGATATATTTATGTTGAATACTATTGATTCTTTTTTAATCTAAAAATGTAATGGTGTTTCAAATCTATTCCTGCCACATTACTTCCTATGTAGAGTAACAGAGCTATGTTAATGCCTACTGTGGGAACAATGCAGATTTTGCTCAGATTTTACTATTAAGAGACACTAAACTCTTCAAGTGTAGCATGCTAATCATGTTCTAATTCTTCATCCCTCTCTTTTGAACTTTCCTCCGTTCCTCCCTCTGAATCTGCTGACAATCCCATGCTGCTGAATATAATTACAGTTCCTCAAAACGTTCAGGATATATTTTATCTTGCTAAGGGAGTCCTCCTAATAATATAATACAGGGAATATCTTAAACTGATTGGCAGCCAGGCACCTTTTCCTCAGCCAAGACAGCTATTTAGTATTTTAATAGCTTCTTTTAAAAATACAAGAAAATGCAAAAATTTTAAAAAGCCTTTAACCCAACCACAGTTTTGATCTTCCCTTCCACTAAAGCAATGGTGGCTGTGCCATGTGCTATTCAAATGCCATTCAAGAGAGGGTGGGCAGTAAGCTACACTATGTCTCAGAAATATTTTTAATGCATAAAAATTCAACAATATCAAATAAAAGCAGAAAAAGAAAAAAAAAGGTTCATTTGAACGTTATATGATGGAAATTTTCTGGAATTTATATGATGGAAACTGATTTTTTCAGTTGGAAACTGAAAAAAAAATCTTCCTTACATGCTGTATTATGTCTTCTCTCTTTTTGCATGCAACTTCATTTTGCTGTTTATACCACTTGCATATTTTTTTCAGTATCACTCACATGAATGGGTTGAATTCGGGAAGCTCCAACTAATGGTTTAAACCATATGTATGAGAATACATTTCATCTATAAAAATCACAATACTCCATAAAAAGAAAATCACTAGATTCTAAATGCCTTCTCAGACTTTATTTTCCACATAACTTTGCCCATGCCAAAGCTCACAGGTTTATCATAAAATACAGAAAGAAAGCCTACAGTGCTAGCCACAATAATCCAAGGAGTGTTGAGAACTGGAAATATATCAGACAGAAGATAAACGATTGAGGTGACCATCCGATTTCTGAAACGTTTGTGGGGGGAAAGATTAATTTTGAAAAATTCCCAGACATTTTTGGAAAAAAAATGACGTGGTGATTTCACTGAAGTGTTCCAAAAAACTAAGTATAAATTCACTGCAATGAAAATATAATACTTACAATAAGAGTAAGTTTTCAGAACCATGCCATATTTCAAATACTTAAAAATTGGTTTTCATTTATAGACGGTGCTTCTTAAAAGTTAACAACTTTAAAACATAAAATGGCATAATATTTCACATTGTTTCTCTAGATATGCCTAACTGACTGCTTGAACTAGGCTGTAGCAAAAGCATCACTGAAATAAAAGCTTCAGTATTGTCAAACCTTTTATAACTACTTCATATTTTAAGTAGATCACTCAGCATCCCTGCCATTAGTTATTTTTAGCACAGTTAATTATGGAAAAAAATGCCAAAACTTGAAAAATATTTTTGTATTATAGAAACTGCTATAGAAACATCATTCTCCATTTTTAATTTATATTYTGCTCTCAAGTACCAGAATAAAAAATTCTGGACACTCATGTACACTGTAAGAAACAGAAAGTGCTGCATAGCTTAAATCCCTAAATGAAAATGCTCTCCTTATGTGCATTCCACAAATAAACTATCAGCCCATTCCATACACAAGCAAAAATCTCTGGAGTGAAAATCCCATTAGAAATCCAACAAAACAGTTTGGAAAGTTGAACAGCATCTATCAAATCTTAATTTAGAAATAGAACTCCAGTGTTGCAATGACCCAAGGACACTTCATATAAATACAATTTTGAGCAAACATTTATGAATTATTTCTATATTAACATTCTACTAGCCTACTAGAGTCAAAGTAATACAACCACACTATGTAGGCATTTGAATCACATAGGAAATATGTGAATTAACTAATCTGCAGTCAGAAAATGGCCCTTTTACATAGTTTTGTTAAAGCATGAGTAGAATATCAAGTGGAAAAATGTACACTGAATATCACAATTTGGTATTACAACCGAGTATCACCATTCCATATTAAATGGTTTTCCATAGCACAGTTTTGGTCTGAAATCATGGCCAACAGATAGTCTTTGCATCTGCCAATATTAATACCATCTACTGGGATGCAGCAAGAAGGTGGCCTTGAAGAGACCTTCCTCTAACGTGTCACACTGCTTTTCATCCTCTTTTCTTTTTTTTTTTTTTTTTTAAGTATATATTTAGAAATTACTATAGATCAGACAGACTCCTTATTTCAAAAATCCCATGAGACTTTTGGGGGAAAAATTGGACTATTTATAAATTCAAGCATTCATTCTGGCAGTCAAGCACCATCAGTCAAATTTAGCTCACAAAGCACTAAGCACCAAGATTATAAATTTAAAACATGCTTCATCCTTAATATCTACTTACTGCAAAGATCTCAGTACAAAAAGATCAATAATATTTTAGGGGGGTGTCAGCAAAGGAGATCAAGGATCAAACTACAGATTCTTCAGACAATTGAACAATTGTTCCCCAATGCAATAAAAGTGTTACCACTTTAGTGGCATAGATTAGAACAGAGTGCATCTTTCTCCTACGTCCATCTTATATCTGCAGAAAAACTTCTCTSAGACCATAACTAAAAACGTACTTTAATAAATTTATCCTTAACGGTTCAGTGACAGCCATCCCCATGGTATGGAGTGCTGTCTTCACAGTGAGACTTGCTTWATTTTTATTACATATGGATACAGAAGTAAGGGAAAGATAAGTGTTCACGRGGGCAAGAATAGCAATGTTAGTAATTACTTTATCCTTGTTATGAAGGAAATAAAATCAGATCAAAGCCTATGCTAATGGTAAAAGCCATGTGGCTGCTTTATATATTTGCCCCAAATTTGGAATTTCTTCAAATGTCAAATATTTTACGAAATGATGTCCAGGTATGAGAAATTATAGAAAATCAAAGAACACCCTGATTTCAAAAATAGAAAACAATGAAAAAAGCAAGTTTCTCTCTCTGGTAATGCCTGTTGTTATATCAATCCAATAAGGAGTTTATAGGTCCAAGTGTTTGGGGTGACGAGAGTGGAGGGTGATTTTAAGTATTTTAAATACTTAAGTATTTAAGTATTAAAACTTGTAACATTTATGTTGTTGTGAAGCAGTTTAGTGCAGCTTCTGTAGCTACGCAGTTTACTAGGAACTCCAGGRAAAAAAAACAGATCCTGAAACGGAGCAATAAATTCTCTACTGTCATTCACTGCCTCTCCAATTACCAAGCTTCAAGCCACTTCTCAGAGGAGTAAGAAACATGAAAGACAGCTATGTGAATGACTGATTAACATGGAAAAGATCATTTCATGAAGATTATATTGTATTCCTAACAAGATCAAAAGTGTGCACTAAATTATTGTTATGGTAATTACCTTTCACAGAATTTATCCTATTGTTGAAAAGCAATAATATGGTACCTTAAGAGGCAGAATAATTACACTTAACTGCTGTAATTAATAAGTTAGTTCTGAGGCAAAAATGATTCACATCATATTATGTAACTGTAGGCATTTTTTTGTAATATTTGAATGCATTTAAAATCAAACGTTTTTAATATCCCTAAAGCTTTGCATCAGTAAGGTCAGAGAATAAATTCAGTTCAGGAGAAAGACCATTTCATTTCTGCATCATGGGAGCAGACTAAAATTAGATGTTAGCAGAGGCTAAAGATTTGTACATACAGCTTTTGGGACTTTTTTTTTTTTTTTTTTTTTTTTTTTTTTTTTTTTTTTTTTTTTTTTTTTTTTTTTTTTTTTGAGTGTGTGTCATTCTGAAGTTTTCCCTCACTATCAAGGAAGTGTGGGAGGAAACATGAGAACTTTTGTTTCACTTCTTAGAGAGAGATTTTTTTTTTTTTTTTTTTGAGTGTGTGTCATTCTGAAGTTTTCCCTCACTATCAAGGAAGTGTGGGAGGAAACATGAGAACTTTTGTTTCACTTCTTAGAGAGAGATTTAATCTACCCTCCATTCTGYGCTTCAAGATAAGGTAGACTTTGTAATTTGATGTCATCATTTAAGCAGTAGATTTCATTAATTGCCTTACAATTTATTTTTCTCTGATGACTTACAATGCTACTTCTGGCTGATCTTCAGCAGGCCAGAAAATGCCAGAGTGATTTCAGTCATGTTTTTTAATAAACAGTTCATTAGAGGATTATGAGCATAAATCATCTGCCAGACCACCTGCATTYCACTGCCAGTAGTTTCAGAGGATGTCTAAATGACACAGCAGAGCTCTCAGTGTCCTTATTATATAGTAAGTCATACAGGTCACCATTTTTGTGAAGGCGATATGCACAAACAGTTTTTACTATGGCACATCTTGATATATAAAAGATTTACTGCAAATAAAAACCACTCGGCTTGTTAGCAGCTCAGAYATTTCATGGGTTTTGGATTCAATGGCTTTCGAAATGTCTTCATCAAACACTGAATACTGAAACACCCCTGCTTTGTTACTCCTTCAGAAACAAGAATCTTACTTTTTCCTTATGAAGTATGTTTTATATCATGTTTTTAATACCTAAGTAATTTTTTCCCAAAGAGTCTGCAGTAAATTTTGAATTTGAATTTTCATGGATCATCTTGATAAAGCACAATTCCTCGCTTACAATAAATTAGTGCTTTAAAAATACAATATTTCTTAAATATAGTCAGCAATAAATAAATAAATAATCCCTATGCAAATTATTCCACATCTGGAATTGCACACCACTCATATCTCTAGGCTCCATTTAAGAATTTAAAAATTGACAGTTAGGGCTATTCCTCTTATCTCTTCTTGCAAAGGTGCTGAATATTTAAATATTCGCAGTTGGAGTCAAACGTAATATAAGTAGATGAAGATTTATTTTAATGAATTGTGTATACCACTCGCTGCGCATATGGGTAAAAAATTGTCTTAATAAACTTATGGTTATAAAAGAAAATATATCATTATTAAAGAAGTCTTTTTAAAAATGAGACTGCCACAACATCCCTGCCTTATGCTGAAACCGTCAYGTTTCTTTCTCACAAGAACCTCTGCAGACCAGTCTAGTGAACTCCTCTGTGACTGTATACCTGGCAGAAAGGCCCCAAAACTGATTTTCATAACATTCAGATTTACTCAGATTTAAAGCAAATCAAGGAGTCACAGGAAATATATTTATCTTTTATAAGCTTCAGATACTTGTTTCTGCAAACAGAGTTTTCTTCCACAATAAATTAATTAAACTAATCAACGCCTTTCACTGTTAACATAGCCCATAGTGACTTTTAGATATAAACAAATTCGGCTTTGAATATTTCTCTAGTTTTTCAGTTGTAAGTTATAAAAGCCTGTGGATCCTTAGGCCATACAGACTGACTTGTAACTGAGGCAGCAATTAATCCAAAAATAACATATAGGAGTATTCATTATCTGCAAGAGCCTCAACTCTGCTCAACGCCTCTTCCCACCATAGCTACGAGGGGGTGCAGGACACTGATTATCACCTCAAGTAATTAAGAACATCCCAAAACACCACAGAATCAAGGGATGAGGATAAATATTTCAGATTGTGTCTACCAGGTTGTGCCTCCCCCTCAAAGGCCACTGGAGCTGCAGTGGTGATGCAAAGATGGTGATGCAGAGWGGGCCCTGCCCGAGCTTAAAGCAGAGTTTGAGAACAGGGAGACCTCGCAAGCTCGGGCAGAAACTCTCTGGGCCTGGATTGTCACATTAATTCTGCTGCTCAAGAACGCACGAGAAAATAAAAGCCAGTTTCAAGTTTCAAAATATCATTTCAGAAGAAAAAACAAACGTGTTCTCTTATTTGAGGGAAACAGTTCTGTTTGAACTATTTCCAGCACAGAGACGTCTTTCGCGCACGCAGTTTAGCTCCTGCATCAGTTGAGGGTGTTGGAACCTGCTTTTAGACTCAAACACGCCGCTCAGTTTGGTAAAGAACATGTCAAATAGATAGATGTAAACAAGAAAAATCCCAAAACACGAGTGTATTAGAAACCCTTCTTGAAGCAACACAAACAACGGTGCCCAGAATGAGTTAGATGAGATGGGCTCGGAGGTTGCAGTTGCATCAGTCACGGTTACGGTGAGGAGAACGGGCCTCGCGCCCTGTTCGGAGCTGCGTTTCCATTCCAGCCTCCCAGCCCATCCGCTGTCGTCTCGCTGCAGCCCACACGGTGCAGATCCCACCTCCTCCCACGTCGGAGCAGCCCAGATGGCCGGCAACCCGGCCCTGCAGCTGCTGCCATTACTAGCTAACCTTCCAGCTGTGTAATCACAGGCACCTCTTTCATTCCCTGCAGTGCCCACGAAACCACGCACGGCTCCAGTGTTAACAAACACGTATCCCAGAAAATAGCCAAAATGCCTTGTAAAATGGGAGTATTTCAACCCTTCGTCCAYGAGCATTAGAAAACTTTCATTCTCTTGCTCTTCCTGGAGGAGCACCTGCAAGCAATTGCTCCTGTTGGGAAAGGCCTGTGCTCCTGCCAAGCCTATCTGGATAAACACTCAGGAGGAGGTGCCCGATGAATGAATGCAGCTTTTGGTGAGGCACCGCTGTCCATCATCAAAAGCACCCGTTGGCAGACCCAGCATCACCTCTCCCTCCACAACACATGCTCAAGGCTCTGACTTTGTCATCAAGGCACCTTCGTAACTGGAAATCCGAGGTTGTCAGTAGAAAGCTTAAAATACCTTCGAGCTACCATCACAGAATCTAGTGCATGGAAAAGAGATTATGTTGTTTCCCTGAGACTTTCTTTGTGTGTGCAAACAGAACACAATGCCCATCTATGAAAAACCTTTTGGGAAGCTTCAGAGAAGCTCAAGGAAGAGCTCAAATGAGGTTCCTGCTCCTCTCTGCCTAGCTCTGAGGCCAGTTTTATCCACGTCCTCATGATTAAGTGCCTACAAACACACTAGCCAGTGAGTCCTTGGGTCGATTTCTAGGTGCATGAGAGGACCTGAGGGTTCCAGACTAATGTCTCAGCACTCCCTATGACTTCCGAAGGACCCTCTAAATGCCTGAAGCTCAACACACAAAATCTAGCTTTCAAAATGAATGATCAAGCCTCAATGTATTACTGATAAACAATGCTGCTGATATGATACTTTCATTCCTTTAAATATTTTTTTTTATCTCATTAAAATCCCTAAGAATCAATAAATAGATTTGAGGGTAAAATAAAGCAACTGTTACATGATAAATGAAGTAGGTTAYTACAAATATGATGAAGTTTAAAAATCATAAAGGGTTCTCTACAGGTGCTAATTTTACTACTTGAATGAAATTAATAAGACTCTCCATAAAACAGCAGGAGATCCTTAGATTACATGAGTAATCAGCAAGAAAATTTACTGTCGATTCGCGGAGCATGAAATGTTTGCGTAATGTATGCAAAAGTGGTACTTTATTCTCTGCAGTGAACAATTCTGAGTCGTTAAAATAGAAAAATATTTAACAGTTTGAAAACTCTTGAGGTATAGTTTTAAAAAGTTGTTCAAGTATAATTAATTCAACACAAACTAATAGTGAAAGAAGGCCCACCTTATTTCACATCCAGTAGAACCCATTATTAAAACAACTATTTAAAGAAAGCATATATAGACAACTGCAAATACAACTTGGTGACTACAGAGATAAGATTTAAGAGAGTAACTCTTACTAATTTGGTAGTACGTTAACCTGAAAAGCAAAAATATTATTTGCAAAGCAGCATACAGTTAAGTGGGAGATTAGCATTTGAACATAAAAATCTTCAAATTATTTAATGCAAATGTAGCCATTTTGATTCTTTAAGGAATGTCTCAGGTTATGGTGCAGTTTGAATGTGTTGTTTGCATAGCACATTCAGTGGGATAGGTATCAAATGGACTTMCATCACACACCGCTTCTTAGCCGCCTTGTGTATAATGTATTTATTTACATGACAGCTAGCAGGGTAAAACTCATGTATGTTTTAAAACCGTTTCAGATGAGGAAACTCTAATAGTCGTCTCAGAGAGGGAATTATCTCCCATTTGTACTATTACATTCTCAATAAATCATGCCCTCTAAAATACAGAGGACAGCCCAGGGTTCATCCTTTTTCAAAAACCTATTTTATTATTTGGCACTGTGGAATCATAAGTTTATTTGTGTTCAATACTTTATATTTAATATTTATTGATCTTTGTAATTAACTGCTTTTGTTTCATGCTTTTGGGTTTAACTAAGTGTCAATACAGTGCAGCTGTTCAACTGACTCACACCTGACACAAAATGATCCTTCAGCTTGACTAGTTATTAATGTTCTGTCAATGCAACAAGCAGGGGGACTGTGTGGGGCAGGGAACTAGTAATAACAACAGCACATAGAGTCTTTGATTATTAGAGTAACTGCCCCAGCTCAGCCTAGGTTAAATGCCTAAAATGTCTACAGTCTCAGGAGGCTCAGKTGCTTACATGGCCTATGCTACCCAAAAGGAGTTACCTTTTTGTAAGAGTACAGTGCATCTTGTGTGCACAGGACAAGAATCATCACCAAGTAACATCCTAGGTGGAACAGACCTAGCCAGGACCATGCGCAGAGACCTGAGCCTGCTGCTGCTCAGGTGCAGAGCAGAGGGAGCCAACTGCCCCCAGCCTCCCCGCTGGCTGAAAGAGCTTAAAAAATTAGGATTTATCCTAGCGGGAAGCAGTAAATAATGAGCATAAGAACATGTCCACGTGCTCTTTGGGCTGGACCAAAGAGGCCTACGGTGTGGGCAACGGCTTTGCAAATGCTCTCCCTGGTGCAGRGCTCATTCAGGCAACATGGACAGACTGATGGCTGCAGAGGATACCACATTTGCAAAGGGAAAAACAGGAGGATCTTCATACCCTAACTTCTCAGGAACATTATATTAAAATGTACTTAGAAAAAGTGACTATCTTAGTTCAAGTAATTTTGGATATCTTCTTTCATATTAATAGAAATTTGCAGTGACAGAGAAACACGGCCCAGAAATACTTATTAAAATCCACTTTCCTTAAAATATGATGCACATTGACACATGTTACTAATTCTAGCAAAARTATGTATTTATTTTCCATCTATTTTATGCAGGTTCTTCTACAGCCATCACTTGCCTGTCATCTGAGCATCTATTGCTTCTAATATCTAACTAGTTAACCTGCCCTAAACCGTGGAGTCCCACAAATTGTCCATCACTAACCAGAAGGCTTAAAATGAAGCTTCATTTGTCAGTGTTACAGACTACCCAGAAAGTTGCTGGCATCTTTTCAGGCATCCGCGGTAGCTGCTAACAAACCATCCTTTCCCAGATCCTCGCTGCTTTCCTTTCCTGCGCCAGGCAATTTGTCACTCATCAGCTCCCTTTCAAACTTCCCAGTCTCTCCCCTTATCTGAAGGCAGCTTTCAGCAACAAACATCCCCAAGCCACTTAATTTTCAGAAAGCTGCCTGACCTGGCTCTCAGGGCCTTACGGTAGTCTCAGAACTTTGGAAATACTCTTTTTTTTGCCGGGGTTTAGTGTTTTCTCGACTTATGTCTTCAAGTAGCCTGTCATACCGTGTCTCCTTTCAAAAGACTTCAGCATTATATTTTGCCTTCCTGCTGCACACATAAACACCCAAACACACAGACACCATGTGCATAGTTTCACCAGAGCTTATCTGATGCAGATTTCCTGTATTCCCTTTAACCATCTTCTCCCTGACTGGAGGCAAATCTGCCTCACTAATATTTCATTTATACAGTTCAAGCACATACACACAAATCTTGTGTTCTGGGCATTTAGAATTAAACCATGTTCAATATTAAAGCACAATATTTGCATTAGATGACATATGAAAAGATGGCTAACGTAGAAAAATAAGATTCTTTATTTGTAAAGGATTCCTCTTTTGGAATAATGTTTATGTTTTTTTTTATATTCTCTGCAAATACAAATGCTAGACATGAATCTTGCCCTTTAACATATTTTTGTGGGTTTTCTGAGACTAGATCAGATGGAACATTTCATCAGAATCCCTGATACCATGCAAACAACAGACACGAGCATCTGCATTTTAAGTATTAACTGCTAAAGCACCGTGAAAACCTCGGCGCCGGCAGATTTGCTTTGACTCCCCTGCCAAAGGGTGGGCTTCCTATCCTTTCCCCTGAAAGCATTCTGCACGAGAGATGAATGTGAAATTCAGCTTTCACAGACAAGGCACATGCCCAGAAGTGCCTTACTACAGCGTGCCTTGGTAGTGATAAGGATCATGGTAATTTCCATGCTACACTATTTATATATGACTTAAAGAGAATATTCAGTAGCCCAAACTGCAAGTAACTATATCCCCTCTAACAAAAACATACCTTTGAAACCTACTGATGTTAGTTCAGCATCCACAAGGTGACATTAATTATAAGCAAGCACATACACACGCTGCATAACGATGGGTCAGCTCCAGCCTTTAATGGCTCCTTACAACGCAACTGATCTTATCATCCCTTAGCTTTTTTGGCCACATGTTTATGCAGGTACTTGGCAAAAGCCAGGACACCACCACAGCAATAATCCTATTTGATCACAAAGCCTAAAATATGTTTGTTAAATGCCTGGCCAGGCTGCACAGTTTTATTCACTGCTCACATATTTTCAGACATCAATGCTGGGCAATGTAAGGCAAGTACATGCAAAGACTCCTGTGTCTGAGTCCTGCCAGTCTGGTACATCTGGAAAAGGTTTTCACATAGTGCCGCACCCAAACCTGTCTCCCTGAAAAAATGCCTAAGAAAGAGACAATGGAAAACAAATTGCACTTTGGCAGGATTGCCACTTTAATTTCTCCCTTTCTCACTCCCTTCCACCAAATATCGAGGCTGCTTTTGTGTGTATGGTGTGGTCAAATTCAAAACTGTACAAGCACTTTAAAGAAAAGAAAATAGGCCTAAGGGCTGAAGATTTTATAAGCAGCCTGAGATTCCAGTCTCTAAACTCCCCAGGGCCATTTTCAAAGTCTCAACCTAAATGTTTAGCTGAGTTACTATCTGCTTTGCTTTCAAACTGCAAATCCCAGTTGTTCTCTGAATTTCCAAATGCATAACACACTTACCCAGGAAACATCAGCTGTGGTTAGGATGAAACCTTGGCCCTGCGTTCCCTCCACAGCTCAGGGCTGCCTGTCAATATGCTCTGTAGCACTGTTACCGTTCAGTTCATATCACACGCAGGAATCCCAGCACTTCGGGAATTAGGAGCCTTGAGAAACCAGCTTTTCTTTTTTTTTTTTTTTTTAAACCATCTTCAACAAACTGCAATGTAAAACACATTCTTGGTTTATTCCACACTTTTTTAAACGCATGTAAAAGAATGTGAGGTGGTTGGAAACATCAAGCACTGTGGAAAGGAAGCAGGCAGTCTAGATAAAAGTACTTAAGATTAATTTAACATGCACAGGATTTCCCAATTAAAACTTTCACATTAGCACTGCATTTTAAACAGTTAATCTCCTAATGAGACATCCCCAGCAATGAGAAGTGAATTGCAGGACTGAATATGGCCCTGAGGCCTGCATCTGGAAAAGGCTGGAGCCSGTAGATGCTGGATTTATGCTTCTTTACCCAATTCAGAAAAGAAAGAGCTGCACTGCCACCTAATGCCTATTTGTTGCCTTTCCCCATCAGGAGCTGCTGCTTAAAGTGAGAAAGCCGACGTGCTCTCGCACAAAATGTTGAAAGCCATTGACCAAAACACAGGAAAGAAAATGGCATTACTTAATTCTTCACACACACAAAGGTCAGATGTTTTTTAACTCTGGTAGTTCTGAGAGCTTATTGCTTCTTTTTCTCTGTCTTTTCTTCACAATATAATAAAAAAGAGCACCATGTCGAGCCATGTGGGACGGCCTATGCTAAGGCCTCTAATTCTTCTCTTATTCCCAGCTCTCCACTGTCAACTCCTTGAAGATCTTGAGGAAGAGCAAGATCTGGAGTCATCTCAGCTGATGATACTCTGTGCCTGACTCATCAGAAAGAGGTATCTCATGGTTGACTTCTTCCCTGTCCTTTTTGTCCCTGTCCCAAAGCGTCACCTCTGTGATACCCCTGATCTTTGAGGGTCCCCATGCAAAGGAGCCTTTTGCTCAGCAGCCCAGGGCACCACCGAGAAAAGCTACTCCCTATCCTCCTGGAGGTATTCAGCTGCTCATGAAATCTGCAAACAAAAACAAACCAAATAAAAACTCCAAAATGCAAGGAAACAAGCTTACCTAATGGTGAAATAGGCAGGAAAGAACACAGGGACTAAAAGAAAAAAAGAGAAAAAAAAACAGTAATAATAAAAAAAAGCCAGCTATACTGTTTGTAAAGTCTAACCTCACCAACCATTTTTCTAGGATTTCAGATTCCCTAGCAGAAAACTGGCTGCTTTCTGTGAATGCTGTTAGCAATTTTCCTTAATTCTGCATGTAAATAGCATTGAAGACACATAGATGGGAGAAACCCTGTTCTTGTATTTGCAGCTGTTTGGCAACACTAAAGCACAGACCAATTTGAGCTTCTGCCGAGAAAAATCACAGAGTGACATATCAGCTGAGAGCACCCTGGGGGGAAAAAATCTCCAATTCAGAGTATGTCAAAAGGTGCCTCAGATGGCTGAATTTGTGAGCACAAGCTCAAAGAAACATGCCCTTCTTACACTGCCATCAGAATAAATCTTAAAAAAACCCCATGAGATAGCTTAATTGTATTCTCTCAAGATTTTTTCTTTTTTTTTTTTTTTTAATTTTTAATAGACATGACCTGCTTCAACTACAGCAGTGTTGAAAATCACTTTTTTAATAAGTTGGGAAAAAAAGAAGTCTGGACAAGCCTGACACTATCTCCTCTCCCCTGCCTTCAGGCCTAGCAGTACTCCACATTTCAAGGACAATACAAGATTGCTATTAAATTTCTATGTCTCTATTCTGTGTCTTTTTAGAGAGAGATAATATTGTCATAGCACCAAAGAGTTTATGCATTTGGACTCTAGAAAAGAGTTGTTTCTTTTAAAAGGCATAAATATCATACAATAATGCTCGCGTAAGCATAAGTTTCCAGATATTTGCATGTGAAATGGCTCTTTTCACTTTGCAATTATCAACAGAACACTTCTGAGGAATTCTTCATAGAAATTCAATTCTATCTTTTGTCTTAAAATTAAAAGCTTGTTCATTATTTACCTGCTGCAAGGCTTTTACTTCAGATAAATTAAGAAGTTTCATTTTCATTATATATCAGCACTGACAGAGCTTTGGAAAAAATATATATACACATATATATTTTGCCATTTTTATAGAAATTCTACTTTTTTTCCCAGCTGGCAATTTTTAAAGCTTTCCACCAATGACCCAGGTGATAATTTTTATAATGACATATTTTGTAGCATTAACAAAAGAAAGTTTATCTATTCTTTCTAACCGTTCTGTTTAAGTTATCTAACTACTGGAAATGTTTCAACCAGGAGCAGTAGAAATTCTAAGCATGTCTACAAAAGCCCTTTAGGTGATAATAATTTTAAGTGAATTTAATTAATCATATGTTTTCATCTCGTCCTTGCACTAAAGTGTCAGACAAGGCAAATGCATGACAACAGGAGACCAGAAACAAACTACTCTGCTCCCCTACACTTTCTGTAGCTGTTCTTTTGGGTCCTTATTTAGATCATTATCATACTTAGCCGGTTAGTTATAATGTTTTTCTTACGTTAGCAAAAGTTTCATCCAGGAGAGACAGCCGAGCAGAGCTAAAAGGCTGATGGTCTATAACAACAAAAGTATTTGAGCACTGCCCTATCCAAAAGCATTTTGGATTGCTACTGACAGCTAAAATATTGATTTTTTTCATATATGACTGTACTTAGTTGTGTGGCATTGTTTCTTTTTCACTGCTCTTTTCTCTTTTCCTTACCCCAAAACTCAGGCTCTTGATCTCCTTTTGCTTTGCATGAAAACAAAACAAAAAAAAATCCAATAGTACTTGAGCTGAACCTTCCAGTTTATGAAGTTAAGTTGTATCCATGGTAGGAAAAATAAAATTCCCATTTTTCAGAGAAATTACAGTGATTATGAGAATGAATGAAAGGCTGAAGGAAAACTTTCCAAAATGTACAAAGATTCTTTTGAGAAGTGAATAG
Organism: Nothoprocta perdicaria; assembly: GCF_003342845.1. Classification (NCBI taxonomy): domain Eukaryota; kingdom Metazoa; phylum Chordata; class Aves; order Tinamiformes; family Tinamidae; genus Nothoprocta; species Nothoprocta perdicaria. Next base: position 696,359 of record NW_020456099.1, read on the forward strand.
TTTTTAACAGCTATCCTGAAGTGCACTGGATTTAGGAAGTTACTCGTTTCAGGACTAAAAGAGCAAAGAACAAAGGCCAGAGGCTGAGATGCTGTGAACGATGCAGGTTCATGGAGACACAGAGCACCATTCTAGCAGCAAGCAAGAAGGAGCAGGATCCTGGGGCACGGCCGTGCAAAACCAGGACTTCCACTGTCTGCAGTGAGCTTAAGAATCCTCTTAACGAGCAAGTTCCATTAATGTAAAGGCGATATGTTTGATACAGTCTAGCAGAACAAGCCCCAGGCTTTCAAGCAGACAACGCAACCTTCCAGAAACCCTTTCTGAGAGAAACAGTGACCGAGTGCTCAGGTCCCTGGAGATGACACGATAGGCAGATGTCAATGCGGCAACTCTCTGAGCGAGACAAAGCAAAATAAAGACACAGATCCCCAAATGCCAGTGCTTAATCACAGACAGATAAACAACTAGGTTAACAGCAATGCCATATTCCAGTGCTTTAGTTATTCCCAACATTTGTTCACTGTTTATATCCCAGTTATAATAGTGAATATACCTACTGACGGTTAAAATAAAATATGCTGGCTAACTTGCAAAGTTTTCATGTCTTCTTCTGACTTCTTACAAACTATACTACTGGCACTCTGAGATGAGCACTAGGGGAACATCTGAAGGATCTCCATATGTAGTTAGCTCACTGCTGACCAATTCAGAATTTTGTTTAAAAATCCTCAGTGGCAAGCCCACTGTTTTTTTTAAAACGTCTTAAACTATGGAAGAAGTTGTACRAGAAGTAGCATCTCCTGCAGAAGTATGGAAAGAAAAGAGTCACACTATTATATAGTCTCAGTTTACTTGAAGATTCAGGCCAATGAAAGGCTTTTACTGCCCACCTCTAAGGAAACTATTTCACTTCACACATGGCTCCTGTGGATTAAAATAGGATTGCAGAAGAATTTTCTATTCAGAAGTTGATAGCTATTGAGGAAATTACTTATGTTTCCTGGTTATTTTGGTTTCAGTCAATTGAATAATCAGAGTGGATGGTTTCATCTGGTAGGAAAGATAAGGTATTGGATTCAGCAAAGAATACTGTCACTTATTTYCTACCAAGTGTTCTTTATATTTCCCACTTTTATGTTCTTGGGTGACCTTTTCRGGAAAGAAAGGAAAGAAAACAAACAAAAACAGTATGATTTCAATTTCAAGTATGAGTATAAAAGYGCAGTTCTGTTTCCTGAACACTTTGCAAGCAGGCCTCTGTGGTTTTATTCCAGCTTCTGATTTCTGTGATGAATAGAAAAATGTGTAAGTTCATTGTAGAATTGAAAATATTCCTAATATGCAATGCATTTTATGAAAGAAGAAAAAGAAGAATTCAGGTCAATTCTAGATATAAAAATATATTTGCTAAACTAATGCTTTGCCTTTGCTGAAATAATGTCTTTAAGTAAAGATGGCCAAGGTTAAACTGATAGAGTTCATGGAAATATGCTATTTTTCGGGTAGAAAYGAAGTCATAGAGTTGCAAGGGTACCAACTAATTGTTCTTGATGCTGAAGAGAACAAAGGTGTGCAGTAAAATGCACTTTGTGTTTTCCAAGTGCTGGAATAGTGGTGCAATGCAATGCACTGTGCATATTTGTGAATACTTGACAACACGTATATAGCTTATTCTAAATGAAGACAATCTCTGCCTGAAAGATCTTCCAGTCAAAGAAAACCAAAGGAAGCTGAGAGAAACAGACYGCTGCTGACCCAAGTAAAGCCTTAAAAGTGAAACCAAGTAAAACTGGAGTTGTTTATCCTCCTACAAGGGAATTACGCACTGATTATACATTCCAAGTAATTGTGCCTGTTTTACAATAGTGGTTCTTGCACAGTCAACTATGTCACGTTGCAACTGAACATCAGTGATCCACAGAGCATTCCCCACAAAATCCTTAACCTAAGTGGAATAACACAGCTGGATTTGAATTTAAGAAATTCTGTTCATTGTATACAGCCAACAATCAGATTTTTGATTTAGAGTTTACAACTATGTTGTAACAAAGCTTATTTTCCTCTTTCTTGGTTAAGCAGCAGATTTATTTCTTTCAGAGTTCAATTATTTCAGATTTGGTGTCAAGTTGACCCACTGAGACACTTTCTCCCACTTTCTCTATGGAGCTGCATGTGACCAGGCAGTCTTAAGGTTTTATAACTCCTGGCACAGGCTGCCACCGCTGCTGCATATGTGCTGCATAAGCACAGCTGATGAAGGCTTTCTTAAATATCTTCTCTGTTAAACAAAACTGTTAAGTTTCTGGCTGTTGTTTCAGTTTGCTGAAGAGAACTTTAAGATATTGGAAACTGAAAGATCTCTCAAGCTACTAAAAGAAAAAAACATTTTTAAACAAGAGGGTAGTCAGAGGYTCTAAAGATGTGTTTCTCTCCTAAAAAAAAAGCTTAATATTTTAGAAACCACAATACAGAACCTTAAATATAGCAGGAACCTATTTCCGTGTACATGAGAAACTCATAGATAGATTTCATGCACACACAAAGGTTATTTCTGTTCTATGATCTAAACTAGGTGAGCCATCTTCTGGTTAAAGTGCAGTAACGGGATCCGTTGTACCCAAGAAATTACCAACACTTCTGTGGGTTACAAGCCACGAAGATTATTTAGCAGATAAATTATGACCTGGAGTGACAAGGTACCAAAGTCTGTAGATCAGCAGAACAAGTTCTTTTTGCCTCATTCTTCAACCTTAAAACTATTCAGTTATTTCTGAAGGAATGAAGTAAAGATTTTAAGAAAGTTTGCCAGAATTTCTCCTAGAAAGATCAGCTCCTTTCTTTGATGATTCATCTGGAAAGACCACAGACTTTCTGATGTGTCTTATCTATGAGTAGAGATAAAAGGTAGCAAGTCACACTTTCAGATTAGTCTAAGCACGTGCTTCACAAGTGATCCGAGGGTTATGTTCTGGTGATAATCCACAACAGAAAACTAAAAAAGAAATAACCAACAAAAATAAGTGATAGGTACTGTCATTTACAAGATAAAGAAATCTTGAAACACGCACCTGTCATTTTATATTTGACAGTGGAAAACTCCGAGCTCAAGGTGAGGTGAAAAGCCACATATTGACAAAAGTATCTTTCTTTCAGCCTTTGCAGTAAAATGTTCTTCAGAGTTTTACTGAGCTAAACACAGTTCAGAAAATGTTCTGTTATTTCAGTGWTGCTGCTCTTGTGAGCAGCTGCTGCAACGGGCTGAGGGAACCTAAAGGCCTCTAATGCCAGAGGGCACCAGAGGGACCAGAGTAATTCCGGGGCATTGGCTGAAATAGGAACAAGATCTATTGGCAAACACATGGACAAACACGTGCCTAATGAGCAGAGGTGGAAACGAAGCTGTTTGGTCTGCTGGCAGGAACTCCAACAGGCAGCAACRGTGCCACAGCCAACCTCCACTCAGGTAAGTCTCCACAACCCATGTGTCTTTGAAAGGCACCCCCTGCTCTGGCACCCTTGCACACAATTTTACTGTCTGCTTGCCKTTCACAGATTGCAATGCATTGTAGAGGTATATGTGCCCAGGTTAGCAGCTGTTCCTAACAAGAAAACCTACTCTGTGTTGGAAGYGCAGTGGAGCATCTGTCCTCTGGCAAGAAACACGAGCAAGCTCTGTTCTCAATAACKCAGGGGTCCATCACACTATTACATAAGCACGGTTTCTAGGTATTTGTATAGAAAAACTCTTCAGCATTATCAAAGATAATTTTGATCCGCACCATACCCTCTTCAGGGTAAGCTGTAGATTTTTAAAAACAATAGATAAAGCATAGTTAATGAAAAAGGCATTAAATAAGTCCATTCATTTTATGAAGCTCTACAATGCAGCATGTTTTTTCAAAATTAGAAACAATAAAGGAGTTTGAGATGCATTGACATACTAAAGATCTACCCCTTACTACCCCTGCATTTTAACTAAAACTCACTGCAATCTTAAATGAGAAGCTATTAGCACAAAGTAAAGTTCAGTGGCACTTTACCAAATTCCTCATCTAACTTTCTGGTTCTTTCACTTCACTTCTTCCTCCTTATGCACAAATGTATTTATTTACATTCCTACATTCTGGCAACAAAAGTATCTTAGGCAGAGATTAGATTTAATAAGTGCTTGGAGGAAAAAAAAAATCTATCCCAAATATGCAGGTTCATAAAGTTCAGTAAGAATCTGGACTCCTGAGTCCTGTGATAAATGTGGTGTTATCTCTGTTAATTATTAATATTCTGTGTGGATTTGTATTTAACATGATATTCCTGTATCATTCCAGGGGATGGGAATTATAGCTCTGAGGTCTGCTTGAGGCCACTCTTCATACCAGGTAGATTTACCAACAGCAATAAGCCAATAAACTCTCCTGTTTTGCTCATATAGCTTAAAACAACTATTCAAAAAAATATTTTAAATGGCCATGATCTGCATGAGATAGAATCTGATCCCAGTGTAATACAGTGTAAACAGATATTAGTACATAAATAGTTGTGTTGTATGTACGTGCATGRGCAACAGGGCATTTGCTGGCTTAATTTATATAAGCTTTCCTAGCTTATATAAGCTTTTCCAGCATTACCTTGTGCTTAGGATGTAGAAGAGCACACAGCCTTTTAGTGGGAAATAGATGACAAATGGAATTTGATGCCTTTTCCCCTTATACTATATAAATAGTAAGCTGGTTTGGATTCTGGTCTGAAGCCTCCTTTTGGAAGCGATATAATCTTTTCTCAAAGTACTATATGTACAGAGCAATATGAGGAAAGAAAACCATAATGGTTTGAATTAATGAACATTTTATATAAAGTTATTACTATCTGTGAAAAAACTCCATTACTTTAATGTTCCTTGATAATATTGATAATATTAAAACTGAAAGTATACATAGTTATTAATACAGGATGACAAATCAAACACCACTAACACCACTAGGCAATAGCAAAAGCATTTGCAAATGTTCACTTGTGAGTGTACAATATGCATGTCACCAGTTGTGACTTATTTCTGGCACTTTCTGTAAACATTCACACAAAAATATGCATTGAAAAATAAAGTTATGTGAGTAGTCATATTGTCACGCAGCTGTTCAAGTCCTTATATTGGATATGTTTGTGGGTATTTTGAGAGCTTTCTGCAGGACTACCCAACACTCAATCAGGGAACATAAAAAATAGTATATAGTAACTTGATATTTAATGATTACAGCTCTAACATAATTGTMTGCTTCAAAGTCAATGGAAACCAAAAGAGTAGCTTGATACACTCTATTACTCAAGTTCATTTGTAGTGGAGAATTTAGATAGGTGAACTACAATTTGGAATGTGACTAGGATACTGCAGCTAATAATTACTTTTAACCTTTTTTTCAATAATGCATGAATTTATTCCATCTACAAGCTTGTCATTTTATGTCATACTATCTACGCATGTTTCAAATTCAATTTTTAAAATTGCTTAATATATTTTATTATCGATTCAAAGGATGTAAACTTAACATGCCTTTAAAACATATATAATTTTCTCATATTTTCAAGTTGATAAATTTAAAATTAATAAGATATTTTTTCTCAAAATACTTAACAACAATTTGATGAGCTAGTCAGAATAATTAATTTTGCAAAATCATTCATTGAAAGCACAGTAAAGCAGATGAATGTATTCTCTTCCATTTTACTCTTTAAAAAAAAAGAACCAATCCAGTATTGCCTAACATGAAGCTGACAATATTATTGTCCAAAAATTACTGTCGAATAAAAATCAAATAAGATGCAAACTTAGCCCTTCATCCAACAAAATACGTCAAGAAACATGAATTTGAGCATRCAGGTTTCTTCATGGAAGTCATTATGGATACTCACATGATTAAATCTAAACAGGCCATTAAGTGATGTACTGGATCAGGGCCCAAAGATTTATAGGAAAATTGATCCTTTGAAAGCCACCAAGAAATCAGAGTAGGGAAAGCCAGGACTTTGACTTACTAAGATTTAAGAGAACAGTCAAACATGATTAACTGGAATCAATTTGCACACGTTATATGTGCCATATTTAGATCACACAAATTACTTCATATTGGTGAATCGATAGTTACATTCATTGCAAGCTCTAAGACTGATTATCCTTTGCATCTCTGAAAAGACTATAGAGCATTTTTATGCATTAATAATTCATATAAGGATAAAGGCTTTCTCTGGGCATGTAGATTAAAACAGATACTTATAAATATATCTTTGATTAATATAAAAACTAAGCATGTTCTACAAACAGAAAAAAAAATCACATTATTGTACTTGCAGAACCTCATTCTTCTACTAAGCAATACATAGTTGAGTACCTTTCTCCACAGAAATCCAGTCTCATTGTAAACAATGATTACTATAAATAGATCATGTCCGCAGTATTTGTTTATTTATAAATAACCACTTGATCTAAGCAAAATATTTTAAAACAAAGTGACCTGCTTTTAGGCACATATCCAGCTGGAATAAATGGGCCACRATGACTGACACATAATCTATCCAGGTGGGGTGTGTGGTGAGATAGCTGGAATGAGATGGAGGAAATCTAGGTTCTCGAATGAATGCTGCCAGGGAGAATACAGTGTATATTTCGTTACAAAAGGGGAGGGTGCAGATTCATCCTGCTYGCTGGCAGCTTTGTGCTCTGCTGCAAACCTCTGTTACCAGAGACCTGAGCTACAGAGGCCAGGCTACAGAGAGCTAAGGCAAATCCCACCAATTCAGGTTTTGGCTTCCATGACTATGCAGCTTTTGGGCCCTGCTCCCCTCCTTCCCCACCGCCTTCGTGACGTGGTTCCCAGGCCTGGACCAGCCTCTTCATCTTTTCGTTTCCCCTCCCACTTCTTGCATCTTACTGCCTGAGAGCTCCGCGGAGCGATGTCGCCGCGATCTCAGTTGGGAATTCCAGATGCTTCTGCAATAGGAATGCTAGTAATAAATCAGGAGAGGATAATGGAAGTGTCAACTGCGTCCTAACTGTAGCAGCAGAGCTGTAATGTGCTGTACTATACTCTACATGTTAGACTATTCTTCAGGAAGGTCTTTGTAGAGCGTGGTTTATTCAGCTGCAATAGTAAATGCATTCGTGATGCATCTCCAAGCATTACCCACAGCACTAAAAATGAATCACTGTAACGTTACCTTCACTTCTCTCCAACAAGGAGATAGTACTTTTCATATGTGATGCCATTCTGTATAGGTTTTGACAAACTGGAAACGCTTTAATGAAGTAGTAACACCATACCAGCAGCATATGAATCATCTTGAGCGGGTAGTATATAAAAAAGAAAACTGGAATAAGAGAAGCAATTCAATTTATATTTGTTTAGCTGAGCTTGTTTGTACTGTTATTCCCAACTGTTCTAGATTCCAGCAGATACATCCTTGGCAGCTTCTCCCCTCTACCATGATCAATAGTTTCTAAGAGGCTTATGAGATGTTGCAAGATATACAGGAAATGAAGGCAAGTGTATGTGTCACTAACACACACACGAATCAGAAAGCAAATGATCTATTATTTAGTTCTCCAAATAAGGTAATGTTTTTATTATTATTATTATTCCTCTGTTCAGCTAATCTGCTCTCATCCCTCTCACCAAACAATAACCACAGTTACCGATAATCCCAGGAACGTAAGCGTAAAGAGCACGTGCAGATCATTGGCATTTTCTATTCCTTGTTGCTCTTCAGTAACAGATGCTTGCTCAGGCAGCCTCACTCGCTGTGTAATTTCAACAGGTTTGGCTGATTCAATATTTTTAGATTCTGTAAATCCATCTAAGCATATAATGTTTTTTTATTCTAAAACCCCAGTAAATTTTGCCTTGTAACTGCCCCACTGTTAAGTACCAATTGAGTACTGTTCAAACAAAGCACGTTTATCAGTTTCTGTATTTGCTTCCTGAATCGATGCCAAAAGACTTCTCACTAAATGGCATGTTTTGTGTCTAACTAATCTGTAATTTTGCCAGTATGCTCTGTATCTTCCCAAGGTAACTTAATGCATTCCCTTTTTTATTTCTATTGTACACAAACACCTTTCCCCTACTGCTGGCTAAATCTACTCACCTTGTTGGCAAAACGCTTTTTCTTAGGCATTCCTTCCTTCCTTCCTTCCAGTTTTTCAGTCTTGATACACGGTTCTTCTGTGCCTGCTTCTTTGACAGCTTTTGATCATTCTAATTGCTGTATTATCACCTGCTTTCACAGCGCGATAAACTCTTTTAATGTTTCATGTGTTAGCAAGGAAGGGCAAAAACGTGAGCAAAATCATTCTTTGTTCCTGGGATGTTACCACCTCTACAGTTCATAATCATTAGGGTGAAGAATTCATTTTGGCCCTCGGATATTTCAAAGTTTTATCCTTGCAATGGCCCTGCTGTCTCTCTGCTGTTCTGTTCGCTTTGGCTGCAAAATGAATTGATCATTGCTGCTCCTCTTGCCAACTATTTCATGTASTACTTTAACAACCCAGAACAATGATTTGTACTCGATTCTTTAATTTTGCTATGAACTATGTGTCACATGCATATTTTTTAATATAGCTGCTTGTATCTGTGTTAGGAATTGTATAATGAAAAAAGCCCACCACTGTCATATTTCCCCTGGGCCTAAATCTTATAATCCCASGTTTAATGCCCTTCCTTCATTACAAGAGCAGGTATTATAGTGCAGAGATTTTAAAAATGAGACTCACCTTTGCAGASTTGCTCACGGTTTTGATTTCTGTCCTTTTGAGAATTAGAAATGGTTGGAAATAATATAATCTCCATCAGCCTCCAAGATATGCAGCCTTTGAATTTTCAGAATTCAGAAATACACCAGGATCTTCTACCAAGTTCTATCAAAGGCTAATGAAAACCCTTCAGATTACCTGCCAGTGATTTTGTGACCCAGTTAATTATAAATCAAACAATCACAACCTTACAARAGGAGATTTTATATCCCCTCTCTGTCCACTGAAGCCAAAACAGWCAGTGCTTGGTAGGAAAAGAGGGTTCCCGATATCCCTTTCTGTGTTCAGCCTGGTTCCTGCCTCAGAAGAAAACCACTCGTTACTCCAGGACGGCTCTTTCTCACTTCTGCTGTTCCCCTGGTATGAATAAGTATGAAGAAATCTGAKTACAGGTCTTCTGTGTCCCAGGTTTTCCTTCTGAATATTAGCCTCTGTGACCTCCTTGGCCAATCTAGCATTTTGGATCTTGGTCTACTTTATACACGTGTAATTTTGATAATATAGGTCAAATGAGACATGGACTGGTAGCTATGGCACTCACTTAGAAGACCTGAATTCAAGCACCTGTTTCAGAAGAGAGGACAAGCAGAAGTGATTTGATACCATTTTTCTCCATTTTTCTAATAYAGCAATTGTCTAGTTACTGAAGTACTGAAGGGCATAATAAGTCAATGATTCACTGGTTGGGAGAAGAGAAGAAATATCTCTAATACATTCTCCTAAAAGAAGCAGAAAAGATGTGAATTTGGGGTAAAATATTTCTACCCACTCCCTTGCTATCTATAGTGAAGATATTAACAGGATGTGCTCCCATTACTATCAAACTTCACATCTCTTCTTTTGGAACAAAACTGATGAACRCATCTGATACTAAAAGTAGGTTTACATTTCTACCAATGGTTTAGTCACAAAAAAAATATATCCAACATAAAAATTATCATGCATTTTGAAATTTCATTGACACTGTATTCCTTTGTTTAGTTCTTTTGTTTCATTATGTAAAAGAAATAGCTTTTCCTGTGTCTAATTGCCCAGGTGCCCATTTGATAGAAAAGCTGTAACTTGAAGTCTTTGTGTTTGAAAACAGCAGGTTCTATTCACTCCTGAAAGTGCCTGTGAAATGTGAAACGTGAAACACTCCTTAGAAGACTGTCCATTACAAAAAGAAGATTGTCCATTATAAAATATGGAATTTGTACAGGTATGTCTGCTTACATCGCAGCAAACTATCCGCTTCCAATTAAAAACAAAGTATTCCTTCACCAATGAGAAATTACATAAGAAATAACCAGTAAACATCCACTACGAGCCTCAGAAATGGCACTTGTATTCAACCCCATRTGAATGAATTAGACAACATCCACTGATCCGAACCGAACAGCCTGCACATTCTGAAAACCTACAGAAACTGTACAATTCACAAAGCCTGCATAAAACTCAAGTATGTTTATGGCTCACCATAAAGAGTTCTGATTCTCAAAAAACATCCAAATCACACTTTCAAGCAGAAGCCTAAGAACTAAAAATGATGACTTTAAAGCACACTAGATACCAGAAAGTAGACAGGGAGGACACAGATTTCCCTCGCCTATTTGTCCATCAGCAGGTTCCCTTCAGTGACAACGTCCCCGTTCTTCTGGGGGCAAGTTCTGGGCAGACTGCTAGAAAGGACAGGTTTGAAGAAGAGACAAGATGCACAGCACAGCCTCACCTGCAAGCCTATGATCTTTACTCTATGAAGAGACCCACTGCACTAAATTAAGCCATCAGGGAGAACTCCAAATAACAGTTTACCAAGGTGGAAATCTAACCYGGGAGCTGTTCAAAAGCACCATCCATTCCCATGCATGTCGTGAAACATATGGCAAGTTTAGAGGACACAACCTTGAACAATAAAGGAGAAGCAAGGAAGAAAAATTGTGACTGTGGATTAAGGGAAGAAAGGCTGTGACCTTAAATGAAGCAACCTGTTATTTTCCTCGTGCACGTGTGTGTGCTTCTCCTGGTTTGCACTATTACATAATGGTCAAACTATTATGTAATGCACATTTAGGGTTGTTATGATTTTGGGATCACGGTATGCTAGACTCAATATTTATAGACARCTAGGTTAGTGGGTTTTTCAGTGAACACTGAATGATTGCATGAATTGCACATACAAAAACAACTGGAGATTAGTAGCAAAGAGGTAATGTATTAGCAGGTGTCTAGGTGTAGAGGGTGGGAAGGCAAATATTTACAAATACATGATGACAAAAGTAAATCTTGGATATTAAAGGACAAAAGCAAGTAAATGCATGCAAAATTTGKCAGTTACTTAGGACAAGTCTAACCAAAAAAAATTGCATTGTTCTAAATAAAAGTATTTTGCAGGTCTATTTAATTAAACAGTACAAACTCTTGTGAACACTCATGCTGGTCTACAACAGGCTTCTTTTGATTTAGCTTAAGTCAGTAAGAAATCTACTTAAGGTAAATCAATATATGTCTTTTGTAAAACAATTTAAGAGTAGCCATATGAGGCCTTCAGGACTGTGGCTAAATCGATTTATTTAAATGTGAGCTCTGTTAAACAGGTACAGATTTGTGGGTGCACAAGGCCTAAGGGTATGACATCTTTCTTGTCTGTAGCTACTCCATACCTACTTTTAGTGTCTGTCAGATTTTTAATCTTGTGAAAGTGATCTTCCAGAAAGTCAGAATGCAACCAAATTTATACAGACTGTGATCTATCGTTTGCTCAAAAAGTACTGCTTGTTGGTAATCCCTTAAATGTCTTCCCTCAAATCCCCAGGTAAAGGTTTCTGTGTAAGGTTTACTGGCCACAAAACCTTTTAGTCCCCTTAGCTGTTAAGTCGCCAAAGTTGCACATTGTTGAAGGCTGCAAGGAGAAAATAAATATCCAGCCTACGAATAGTAGGCCCACTGGTCATGATGAGCTGTTCACTGCTGTACAGAGCCCAGCAGACCTGACAGGAGAAGAGCAATCAGCAGCTATTCTTAGCTAGCTGGGGAGAGCTAGCAAGGCTAGCTAGTTAAGGCTGTTCTCCCCAAATCCAACAAACCTGTGGGATTTCATAGGACACTGAATGAAAATTAACACATAAATGAAGAAATGCACTTTTTAGTTATTTATTTATTTTGATACTATCATCAGAATGCTGATGGACCTCAAATACTCAGGATCTTTTTCTCTCAGCRTGCAGTTAGCTGCTTAATATATAGCTGATTATGCTTTCCATTAGTGTTGAGACCAGAAAAATAGGAATTTATTACAAAAAACTTACCTAAAATTTGGAAGAAGTATGAGGCTCTACTGCTTCTGGAGTCTGTACTGGACTGTCCTTAGCTGATTSTTTCTCAAAAGAGAGGGTAATCAMCTTTCCACTTGYAACATCAAAAGACGTGAGGTGCCAYTCTTGATATCTTTTAAAAATAATAACCTATGTAAAGAAAATCTGCATTGAATTGTGTGTCCTKCAAGTAAGAAAATCCTTGATTCTCAAGACAAGGTTGTGAGTTTTTTGTTTTGTCTTTTGGATTTACACTAAAAATTTATACTAAAAATAATGCAAAACCAGAATGATTTTAAGAGAGTCCTATGTTGTACTTTGTGCCTTTAAAAAGACAGTCTTTGATCGTGACCTTCAAATCCCCTAGGCCTCAAATCTGGAGAACTCTCTCTAACAGACTTGAGCTGAAATGATCTGAATGCTATCTAGCACCTTTACGTGAAATGAAATGGCTGTTGTGCCTTATAAACAGATTTACTGAAGYATTGCTGCTCCTTTTCCAAGCACACTGCCATTACTAGCATGTGATTCTATGCAACAGCATAAGAAATAAACATTCTTCTAACATTAGGTTAAATTCAGAGGATAAATATGAGGATAGAAACCACAGGGGCAGCTGTGGTTTTGCAAGAAAAACTCAAATACTAAATTATTTCTCACTTATACCTTTAATAACAGATAGCCATGGAGCCAGCTTATTATGGAGCCAATGGGGAGGGGGAAAAAAAAAAGAAAAAAAAAGAAAAAATACAAGTAATCCATGGCTGTGCTATATATTGTAAATTAAGGGGTTTAATCATATTTAAACCAAGTAATCTTCCAAGTAATAACTATTTATACATCCCTGTTAATATATGCAATATATTACAAAAATCTAAAGACATATTTATTCCCTTGTCTGATTGCTTACAAGCTCCCAGTTATAAATATTCTAATCAGGCTTTTGTACCTCTCCTGTCACTGTGGTACCGGAGCGCTGCTCTATTAGTGCACTAAGCTACATGACTAGCAWCCTTCTGTCTTTTTGTCCCCAGGAGGGAAAACTGTGTGCATTTAAAAGTAATTAATATTTTATTTTTTATCTATAGTGCACATGCACTTTTACTAGCAAATGCAGGCAGAAAAATACATATTATGTTTCACCATGTAGAATATATAGTAGGAGGTGAGACTTTTGTATTAAAATAAGTATATCTATATGCTGAACTGGAGGAGAACAACACTTGATAATGTCCTGAGGAAGAGGTTTTATATCCCTAGCAGCAAATATTTTTCACTGTGCACATTCCAGTGTAATCACTGCTGGGGCTCTTTGGATGGATAAGCGCAGCATTTGCCCAAACTTTAAGTTTTATCACGTAGTTTAATGGGAGCAGAGTCAGGCCACTGTTTAGTGCATCTGCAAATTCCAGGCTCTGACCAGAGTACGGGAAGCTTAAGCACACGGGAGATTCCCAACTCCCTGCCTGCCTGCTCAGGGACCTAATTAATCTGCCCCAGTTCACTTCCCATCGGAGGGAGCTCTTTGTTCCCCTCCATATGCAGGAACCACAAACACCTTTCCCAGAACCTTGAYTGTCGTTGCCAGCAGAAGTTTGCTGGCTCTTACAGACAGCTACAGTTAACTTCACCATAGGAATTCTTGCCCCTTTTCTGTTTACAAAATGCCTGGAATACAGAAAATTTCAAATACTAAAATATTACACTGAAATCATCAGTTTTTGGAAGAGAAAAAAATTGCATCACCTCCTAGACAAAAACAATTCTTTTAGTGAGCTACCAAAAGATTCCTATGCCTATATTATATTGCATATTTTATATATTACACTGGCTATTACTGCCAGTACTTTTTAATAACAATCTCTTACTTCTCCTTCCCTCTCCAAAACAAAACCCTTTGGAGTTTTTAAATTTCAGTTACCTCTAGAATAAAAATTCAAATCAGATCTGAAAGGAAAATGCTGACTCCAAAAACATTTTATATGGAGGTTTCAATCAAAAGAATGTTTTCATAAAGAGGCTACTAATGAACCTGGAATAATCTGTACAAGTATTGTGGCATCTCAAGGCACTTTTTTTTTAAAGTAGCAAGCTTTTTTTTTTCTTTTCAAAAACAGAAAAAAATATATAGGTTTAGAAAAGCATCACAAACCCTAAAGGAGAAGGATGTGAAGAGCCCCATTAAGAAGAAACTTTTTAAAAAAAGAGAAATCTGATTTCTGCAGCACAAGTTCACAGTGAATTCCCATACACAGTAGATACTTTCTCACCAGCCTGCAAAACCCAACAGTCATTCCACACAGAATCTCTCTCTCTTGAAGCCGAGTTCACTAAATCCTGTTGCCCCAGTCTCTACAGTATCCAACATCCAAACACTCTCCCCCTTCTCCTGCCAGCTCCTGCTTGCAGAATCCTGTTTTCCCTTTGCGCTCTCAGGCTGCATTCCCGGAGCATCCAAGCTGTGCTACAAACCCGTCATTACTAACACTTGCAGGGAACAACTTCTGAGCTCAGAGAGATTAATGAGGCATATTCTCCTAGGGATGAGCAGCTTATTTCCTACTGCTTTCACCACCACAAGGTCATCTCCCGTCTCCTCTCTTCCCTTTCCTCACTCCACCCTACGAGGGTCCCTGTGAGTCTTCTGGTGACCACCAGGCAACCACATGTGTCTGGAAAGTTATTGAGCTGCTGGCTGGTGGGGKTTTGTGAGTTTTTGGCAGCTGATGGAAGAGGGTAGTGCTCAGCACCCAGGGAAGGCGACAGCAAACACACCAGGGCAGGAGCACGGGGGTGCTGCTGGTAGCGTTGGATTGCACAGTCAATGCTCAGAGAAAACCCTCCTTCGTTTAGTCCAAATACTCACTGCATCTGTGACAAGGCAACTTGGCAACTTTGGGCCAACTTTAGCACGTGATCAAAAAAAGCCAAGTGCAAAAATTCTCTAAACCATAGATCGATGGCAAATTAAGGTGATCTTCTTGAAGCAAAACAGTCATAAAATGTATGAAGAGAAGACTTTTGCTCTTTAGAGCAAATATTTAATGTGAGATTTGGATTTGTGTTCATATTCACCAGCAACAAAACCAAGACAAAAAGAATGACAAGAAAAATCACAGATTTCTTCAATGAACACAGTAAGTTTCCTTTGCTGATCCATTAAATGTGTGCAGTACTCATTAAATTTGAAAATATTTTTTCTGTTTTGACAATATACTCTAAATACAGAGGGGCACAGAAAATTTAAAAATCAACATTAATAAGCAGTCTCACAGACTCTCATTTAATAAACAGAAGTCCTTATTATACATTAAAACGCCATGGTTCAGTAGGTTATTTAAAGCATATTTGGACTGGAAGAAATATTGTTATTTTAAAAGATAAAACTGATTTTTCAACCTTGGTTTAAATTCATTAGTGCATTTTTGGCAATTACACTCCAAAAGCTACAATAATTAAAACCATATGTAGAGCAGAACTGTCTCATTTTTTATGTTATATTACTTCTTCAGCACTATTATAAGCTCAGCCTGCCTGATGTGAGTCTAATTTTCTACTCAATCTTAGGCTGAGTCCCACTGGGAAAGTGAGATATTGTGATTATTAAAAAAAGCACAGAAAGAAGAGATTAAAGACTCCCTGCTAATAAGTAGGAGAAAAAAGAGAGAGAGATGCCAATCCACAGCGTAGTCCCTCCAAATTGCACTGCCAGACAATAAATAACAATAGGAAGTAAACAATTCTTCATCACAGACAGAAATTTTAGATGTTCATGGGCAATAAGACTGGAATGCAAAGAAAAAAAGATACAAAGAGAAAAAGCACTAGAACAGTCATGTACAAATTGAAATTTGTAATATTTTGACTACCTCCCTTGCAACCTTTAAGAGAGTTGGTATACTTGGCACCTAGTATATCTACTAAATACCTCAAGAGGCAAATGAATCATGAAGGTTCAAGAAAATACTGCTAGTTTTATTAATTTTCCTCTTCTTAGCTTATAAAGGAACAGGATTTACCTTCACTGAAAGGTAAAGGTACTACACTGAAAGGTAAAGGTACTACACAGTTCCACTGTGTAGTAGAGTCCAATCACAAAAGGGTTGAATTGACCAAAATGATCAACAGCTGTACAGGCACTGTATTTAAAAATAGTGGTTCTCCAAAGTTAAATCTGAGGCAGTTATTGGGGTTTTTAACCTCTAGCAGTTCTCCTTCTCCCTGTAAAAATACAGAATAGCAATTCCAACCAGTCTAGAAAAAAGCACTACTGCAAGGAAAAATGTCATCAAATGCTGTCTACAGTGCAGATTCTGCACCAGGTAAAATTTCTATTTATAATACTGTTGAATCTATTTGTAATATTGTTGCACAGCCCCCACCCYTTTTTTTTCCTTTTTTTTTCTTTTTTTTTMTTTTTTTTTATTTTCTGGTCAGGAGATCTAGAAACATTTTACAAAGAAGAAAACATAATTCTATATATTTATACCTCAGAGGGACTAGCAATAAATATTTATAAAATTCACATTTTACAAAGCAGTGTCTACAAATTACTAAAAGGAATTTCAGACTACTTAATGGAATCAACCAGTATCTATTAGATGATTAGAAAATATCCTTTAAAGCACTTTTGAGTATCTAGAAAACAGAGAGGATTCTGACTTTGCCTCARACAAACGCAAGATCTGTGAAGGCGGAATAAGCAAACACAAATTCTTCTCAGTAAGAACTAAAGCTAGTGGAGTATGACAAACTCTGTTTGCATGAAATTATTCTGGACAAGCACATCACTGTCACAATTAAATCAGATAATTTTGCTTATTTTGAGTAAAAGAATAGAAAAAAGGCTACCCATCATTACATACAAACAATCTCAGATCCTAARATCAAAGGAAACCCTTGTGGTCATTGAATAATGATCAACATACATACACACACTGACATAAAATAAACACTCTAATCCCACTCACTGTTTCTATTTAAGCTGTTAAGAAATTTGTCCACCCTGTTTAACAGAAGCCATTCATACTTCCCAGTCTGTTGTGCTATAAACACGGCCTGTGATGTTTATCGGTGTTGTTRTATGTCACAGCTCGCTGTGACACTGCATTGTCTGCACATTGTTTCAGCAATGATGGTSTTTACTACAGGCCCTTGATAAGCATTGAACCACTGCCTGGCCAACACTCATCCCTGGCCAGCATCACTAGTCCTCTGTCTTCTTGCWTGTTCATCATTCAGTTAACAGCTCTTCATTCTCACCATGGGTTCCATTAGGACTTGGTATTGTTCTAAGCTGCTTAATCAAAATTCTTTACCACCTCAATCCTTTAGCTTGCAAAAGCCTTCCTACATCAACAACACTCTTATATTTATCAATATTGTAACCTYATCTAAAGGATGACAGATCAGTTTTACAGTATCTGTGTTCTATGAGTCTAAAAATGATTATTACCCTTATTTCATTCTTTATAATTGAGTCCTATATCAGCCAGGCCATTATTTTGCCCAAGATGGATGGCAGTCTGACAGGCTTATAATTACCATTGTCACCTCTTTCACCCTGTCAAAATATTGGCTCAGCATCAGATTTCTTCTCATCTTCTGGAATTTTTTCAATGTCTCAGTTTTATTGAGCAAYAGTAATTGTCCACTGAGCTCCTCTGACAAACTTTCTGAGCATTTGAACGCTGAATATATAAGAATACTGATTTTAAAATGTTTAGCAGCCCATGTCCATTATCATCATATTAACTATTTTAAAAGGTATATCGTCATCATTATATGCCATATGATAAAGCTACAACATCCCATTTTTCCTTAGACGACTGAGAGGTGCATTTTCAATCACCACCTATAACATATAASAAGTCCTGCTTGGGAAAGGAGGCAAGTGAGGCCGAGACAATACAGAAAAAATAGATGTGAATGGGCACCTGTTCAAAGAATAAAAAGATCTGAAAGCAGAGAACAACAGAGAGCCCAAAAAAAATTGCTTGCCAAGGTGAGAATTGCTGAGGAATCCTAAAGGTTTGAAGGGASAGCAGTATTTTGGCAGCCCTTTAGCTAGACATCTCAGGATGAAGGCTTGCAAATCTAAACCATCTCTAGCCTAATTATTCTTCTTTCTCCTTTTGTCTCATCTCTACCTGTCTCTCTGCCACTCCTGGCCTTRCAATTCCTTTCCTGCTGGTAATCCCTGTCCTCTTCTGCTTAACCAGTAATTTCCCTCATACCACTCTCTTGTGGGCCTCTTGAAATCCACCTCAATGAGACTGAAACAAGTCTTAGATGCAAAACTAGCTTTCTTATCTAGGAAAGATGGAGCTGTTCACACAGAATTCAGGAATGCTGTTAAACATGAAATGGATACGTTTATTGCTCCTCTGTTGCTCCTGCGCTATGACACACAGTTCTGCCATCTTCACATAGTCASCAACTAATATTACTGTTATGATTTCTAAAGTCCTTAATTCTAATGGCCATAGTTTTCTCCTGGTGTCCTTCTGCTTCCTTTATAAATGTCTTGAATTCCTAACGTCTCATTTGTATTCATTTATTCATTGCTATCAACTTTCCTCTTTTTTTCCATTTGTTTCATTATATATTACAGCTCCTTTCACTTCTCCTATAAGCCAGTCTAGTTTTTAAGTGTTGGAAAATCTTTCATTAAAAAATGCCAATGAACTGACCCTGAAACAGTCTACTGAAGCCATCTCCAGTTTGATAAGACTTTGCAAAAAAAATAGTCTGGACTCAGAAAGGCCTCAGTACGAATTCCTTCCACTGCCAGGATGACAGACCAACTTCAAGTATCATGACACCACTACTTGGCTTGGATGGAATCCTTATTGTGTTCTCTGTAATCTTCCCATATTGTACATGTTGCTACATGCTTCTGTGACCTAGTTCATACTGACCAGGCTGATTAGTTTGTGTTGTTCCCAAGAATGTTTCATTTTAAATTATGAGCACCTAAAACCAAGGGAACGCCTCTGTCCATGTATCATAAAACACAAATATTTAAAAGGGAACTACAAAAACACAGGCACACAAAGCAGGTTAGGTCTTAATACGTGCTTGACTACATTATCAGTGCTTGTTATCCATGGCTCACTCAAGTCTGACATTTTTTATTTCAAAATTTGTCCATCTAACACATCCACTGTCTCAGAAAATGTTGGGTGTCTGTTTGGGTGAGAGTGACTGACGGGTGCTGTGCAGYCACATGTGTCATGGATGTCACAGGCAGCACAAGGGCCCCCTTAGAGAGCACTGTTGAAAGAGAGAGCTTGTGTTCTGGCACTTGACAAATAGAAATCCAGTGGGAATTATATAGATTCCCGTATAGTAGCTCGTAACTTCCCTCCTGACTGTTCTCCTCAGCAATATTCACCATGGTACATGCCATCCACAGCAGAAGATGGTGCTTGCTGAACACAAAACATTTCAAASGATATATCATGCATTTTGTTCTATCAACATTCAAGTCACATCATTGCAATTTTAATTATGGTCAGGCAATTACTGCAGGCCCAGACCTCCACAAAATGATTTGTAGGCTGTGTCTATTCTCCCCTCTTTCAAACGGAGTGTACCTGCCATATACAGCCAGTGCACCAGTGCCTGGTGAAAACAAAGTCCTTCAGAAAAGCAGTAACATGAACATGACTTCTACCGGGCATTTGAGTCAGCGACATCTGAGCAGATACTTAGTTCACCAAGTCCCATCTCTTACATGAACACAGAGAACAGGTTTTCAGTATCGACTGTTCCTATTCCATACAATGTCCTCTGGAGTCTATTGGACACGATCCCTTTATTCTTAGTGTCTCAAGTGAAATGTAGACACTGTGTCAGTGGCATCCAAGTGGATGTGTTCACACAACACAAYCAAATAACATCCTTCCTCCACTCAAATGCATTTCCTTCTTGTGTTCTTTACACCAATGCAATTTGCCTGTGCAAAGAAAGAGGTCTTTATATATGGTTACATTTCCCAAACTCACCAGGAAATAAATTCATTCTTATGTGATACAAACCTGCCAGAAAGAGATTGATTATGTTTTATTAGTGCCTTTGAAGTGCAGTGGTGAGATATGCTGAGTATCTGTATCACTACAAATCAAGCAAAGATGAACCATGCAATCCATTAGCTGTACCTGTTCACTGAGGAACATAACTAGTTTTCTAATATCTTTGTTATTTCTTTCATTTTCTTTCAATATGTGGCCATGTGCTAAAATTAGACACGTGTCCAAGCACAAAACTGAAGCCATCAACTTGAGTTGAAAAACTTCTTTATTAATTACTAATGTTCCTCCAGTTTATGAAAAGGCATCACTAATGGTCACCAGCCTTCTCTGTCAGTAAATAAAAAGAAGTCGGTGCTGCTTGTCATTCCTGAAAGACTGAATCCAAGCCTGCCGCTTTAAGCATAYCTCTTATTATTTATTCCCTTTCTACTACACAGCCCGATATCGAAATAGACTTCCTTTCATATTTCAGATTTTAAAAGTTTAAAACTCGACATTTATAGACTTCTTTTTTCCCCTAAAAAAGACTTCCTGAAGAAAGCACTTTAAAAATTTTTGTGAGGTTTGATCTTTCGGCAAAAATTGTCATTCCTGTATTTGTATAGTTCCAAGGTTTTATCCTAGAATTTTCTTAGGATCCCTTATAAGGGTTATTAAGAACAAAGCCAACACTTAATACTCGATTTTACTTCTCAAAGGCTGGGCATAGAACTGCTTCCTAAATAAAACAGGGTCTTGAAAGCACCCAGACAGACAGACAAGAAAAAAAAAATTGGCTAGCAGCTCTTCTTTTAATGAAAATATGAGCCCTTATCCACTCTCCAAGCATATTCAGCACAAAATAAGCATATCCCTTCCTTGCTCACCAAGAAATCCAATAAGAACAAAACTCTTCCTTTAGCTATATACAGTTCATAGCTGGTGAGATAAAACCATAAGCTCAGACCTCCTTGAAGATGTAATAAAAATTCACACTGTGCTTTAAGACCCTTCATACTCCAACCACAAAGTCAGGGCTGCTGAGTAGGTCTCTTGATAAGTCAGAGAATGCTACATGCTCAGATTTAATTTTTTCATGACACATACCTTTATTTCGTTCCCTCTCAATGATCAGATGAGACATTACAGAGGTTCCTTTTTTTCTTTTCTCCTCATAGAAGAGGTAAGTATAACAGCAATTTTGTGGTTGTTTTTAAATAAATCAATATATATGTCCAGAAAGGCCTCAGCTTTTCAATAATTCTAGTTAAGAATCTCATRTAATTAATCAAACTTAAATCAATTTAAGGAATTTGTTATCTGGCTTTATAAAGCGCAGACCTTCTTTAGGTAAGCCAGAACCAAATTTTACAAGTCCTGATTAAAYTACTCTCAACCGTAAGATCATTTTCTTCATCATTGACTGGCATAATAGTCAGACAGTAGGATTTCGAAGGTAATGCTCAGAAACAGCCAGCCTGCATGAAATGCTCTTATGTAGTTCAGACTCCATGTTTTGCAAGTTTTGATGTAAAAATGTAGTACTGATTCAGTTACTCTGATGCTATTTTTCATGTAATTTTTATATTTAGTAAAAAGTAAAACAAAGGGAGAGTGAAATATTTATTTTAATTACAAAAAAAAAGCGTGAAAGTTGAAAAGTTGTGGTTTATATTTCCGCTTTCCCATGATTTCATGCAGGCAGATTTTTTTTCCATGGAGAAATCATTCAGATGACTATCGGCTACCTACTTTGTTTATAGYCATAAATTAAGTATTAAGTAAAAGCAAACTGCATTTTAAACATTAATTAAAAATCACTTATTGTATAGTGGATGGCATAAAGGACTATATTAATCTGACTGTTTTAACGAATTCTGACTTAATTAGATCAGTCTTAGTTAAACAAAGTATTTTTTCTATTGTAGCTGTACAATAAATCTTCCAAAATTATGCCTCTTTCATGAGATTAAAAAAATATGATTAGTTACATATACATTAGTGAATTAAGATGCAGTATTAGCAASTCTCAGAGAACACAGCATAACTAGGCATGCTGCTGATAAAGTCACTTCTGTGGGAAAAACAAAACAGAATCAACTTGACTTGTCCTTCTTCTGGACTCCTACGTTTGTAGAAAATTCAAATTAAAGCTCCTCCATTTAGGTCCATTGAAAATTCAGACAAACAGAATCATTCATATACACACATACAGAAAAACATGTGTGCACACAGACATKCACACAGGTATGTATATTCACAGGCGCACACACACACATATATGTATATTTACAAAATACAGTATTTGTACATGTAAAAAAAGTTATCTATTTGCACTAGTCCGTATATCCACAAAACCAAAGCCTTTGGACAGACACTTCCTTGGGCATGTGGATATTTACAGACCAGGAGAAGCAAAAAGTTTTCACAACTTCCAGGGAAAAAAGCTCCAAGACTGGCTCCTCTTTTCCTTGATAAATGCGAATTGTCATTGAAGGCATCACCATTTTTATGACGGGCACTCTTGATCTGACAAGCAGGAGCCCAGCATAACCCAGACCCTGGCASAGTAAATTTAATTAGTAGGTTGGGGTACCTCATGAGAGAAAGAGGATGTTTTTCTTCAGTTAGAAATTACTGCAAGCGCATGATACATAGGCTTACGGAATTCCAGAATGGAAAGCCTTTTTTAGAAGTTACAAAACAGATAGCACTATTAGAATGTATTAGACTGTTCCTTTGCCTGAGAAGATCAGCACTTGCTAGTGTTTATTTCTGTATTTTTTTCTATAGAAAGCCTTGTTAGCCTTAGACAGACTCAGTAGATGACACAGGTGTCAGAAGACTTTCACACAGGCTGTGACTTTACATAAAGTGTTGACATTTGGAAAAATACTGATTCTTTTAATCAGAGCTTTATCAAAGAACTAGAGGCCTTCATTCTAAGATGAGTGACTATAATTAGATGGTTCCCTAACCAAATCCTCCCACTCTCCCAGCTTTTGATACAATCGTAAGTTATTTACTCATAGACTAAGCCCTGCCACCRACTGAATGAGATACATAATAAATGCATCATTAATTTACGCTAGATATTATTCTGTTCCCTTCATATCTATTGTCATTATCCTCCCACAGCACTCAAGCTAATTCTAATTGATGGTTTTCAACAGCAAATTAAAAAACAATATAGTCCAGACTGCAGCGAGGAAAAACATACAGAATAAAACAATACGTTCTAAGAGAACATCGCACTTTGTTATCTTTATGGTGCAGAGTGAAAGACAAATTAGGGAAGGAATGCTGTGCAAGGCTTTTTATTGCTTTTATGATAATAAGAGATAGTCCTTATTTGTTTTGATTGGGTGGTACAAATTCACTGCCCTGTTACAAATTATTGATTTGGGTGAAAATCAGTAGTTGCCCGATTTAACACTTACAGGTGTTTTTCTCTGATAGTTTACATTTGCAATTTAAATTGTATTCACAAAGCTTAAATGACTAATCCTCAACTCCTAGACACACTTCTCTTAGGAAAAATATAAAACCACTGTCAAACACCTTTTTTTTTTTGTTAAATTCGTTATTGATGAAAAATTCATCGCTTGGCCTGACAAATGGAGAATCACAAAGCCTTTGTAGGCACKATAGAAGGTGGGGATGGGGAAAAAGTGTTTTTTATGTTATGTTAAAAGGTGTTTTACAGTGCTTCCAAATTATTCCTGTGCCTGCCACCAATACCTTGACCTKCCTATTGACTTTTGGCCTGACCTTTACCCTGTCTTGTGCAATTGCTCGGTGATTCCTTGACTATGTCTAACCTGGATTACAGGATATTGTACCTTTATATAAACTATCCTCTGCTAATACTAAATGCTTAATTTTGCAGGACAGAGGTTCTCATGTATTACAACATGCAATGCAGGTTAACTTTTTGGACCAAAAGTCCTTTCTGAGTGAAATAASATGTGCAACCTGCAGTTACTTRGGAGAAATTAGTTTATTTTGAATTCTGTTATAGAAGCAGTTACCTTTTAAGTGGGGGAATTTAGCACCTCTTTGCCTAAGAGCCATAACTTCAGCAGACAATGCCCTACTCTAGGAAAAGATTTGGAAAATTTTTCATATGGCCAYCTCTTACCTCGCTGATTCTACCTACCACCTCCCTATCACATTGAAATTTCAGATTTTTCTTATATATTTCACAAATAACATTGACAAAGTAACCTCTAAATAAACAACAGAGACTTGGGTTCCACCTTCAATAAAAGCATCCAGTATTTTCTGGCAACAATTTTGCATTTACTACCACTATTGTTTGGCATGTATCTGATCAACAGAAGAGGCTAAACCGCCTTATGAACTTATTTAACACCTGCAGTCTAATTGCACAAGAAAATATCATCCAGTGCAAACAGCTCTGAYATAATCTACTCCCTTTTTAATGAACAAAGTGTGTAGATTATGGAAAACTACTTTCTATTTAATGTCTGTTGACTTCTGCAGCTTTTGTAAATGAAGAGATCCTATTCTTTTCTGAAACRACTGGGGATATTTAGCAATTTTCCTAATTCCCTCAAATCTCTGGTTTGTAGATATTCATTATATTCAATTCAAATCATGATTAGTTATTTACCYTTAGTTATTGTTTACAAATTAACTTAAAACACAATTCAGGAGAGACAAGTTCTCCATACTACTCTTCACTAAACATCTTTGCATGAGGAATGATTTAAGGATTTGGCCCATATGCTGTATAAGACCACTTTTCAGTATTAACCCCAAGCTTTCTAAAAACAGAACAGAACAAAACAAAAGCCTCCCTCCCACCTTTAACAGATGGAATTACTACTTTCAAACTCCTTCATGTGACAAGTCTCTTTTCTGGTTTCCCCCAGAACAGCTGGGGCCCAGTTTCCTGGGCCCAAAGGATCGAGGCGTCACGGCGCCTCCTCGGCTAACGTGTGGCCACTTTCTTTGCCCTTCAGCTTAGCAATTCCATTTTGGGCGCGATTTATCTGTGGCTGCAGGCTCAGTGCTCTTTTCCCTTACCTGGTGGTCTGTCACCTCTGTGCACCTCGGAGCAGAGCGTGTGTGATGGAGCGTTTAACCTGAGGGAGCTGCGAGGAGCTATCAATCATATTAGCATACGGTGGCGCCGTGCATGCAAACCCGGCGCTCGACCTTCTCCAAGCGCCAATCCAATGACATATGGATATAACCTGCTGAGTGACATTATAAACCGGACTCTAGGGCTCTGTTTGAGAAAGGACGACCCTAAAAACTGCAGGTGAAWGAAAGGAGAGTAAAAGCACAGTTATTACCCAAGCGGAGTCTCCACCAAACCAACAGGAGAGCCCTAGACTTAGAGAACAACCAGCCGCCAGCCAAGAGGCTTGAGCAAACACCAGCAGGAGACCATTCGAGAGGAACAAATGCCATTTCTTAAAAAATAGATCACAGACTGATGGGGAGTCTGCAGCTACCAAGCCAAGCAGCGAGTAGCCACAGGCATCGATTCTGCTCTCAAAGTGCCTCAAAGGGAAGGAGGGGCAAAGGGGAAGAGCACTCTAAAGGCTGGCGCTGACACAAGGTGCTCGTTTCAAGTTACTGCTGTTGAGAGGAAGTATTGTATATGTGCCATTCGCTTTTAGTGTCCAATTAATGCTTTAAAGATATTCTCAAGCACTTCTCATAATTCTATTATTTTTTCACTTGTAGTGTTTTAATGCCCTCTGAGAGCCTTGAGATTCCAGTGTCTTTCCCTATTAATTTTGTCCTTTTCTATCTGACACACACATTTATCTGAGTTTCTTAGCAAGGCTCAAATTATCATCTATTTCTTTTCCTTTCATTTCCTAGTTTGGAAAGTCTGATTTGCTTCATATGCAGAAGGTGAAATATCTGAAAGCAAGCTGTACTTCGCCCCACGAGGAACTGAGCACCTTCTACTCTAAGTTCTTAGACAATAATCATGAACTGAAGGATCAATCCCATAATGAGGTATGTTTGCCTCATGACCATGTAGTGGTCATGAAATACTGGATGAGAATGCTGGTTTAAGATAGTGCATGTCCAAACAACCTAGAGTCAAAATTTAGATTGCAATCCTAAGACATCAGAGCACACGAAGTCAGTTCCAGTAATCTAAAGCACCACCAAATGGAAGTGGAAATGTCACTTGGTTTCCAAGTTCCCACAAATGTTCACTGTACAGTCCAAACACTCAAACACACCAACTTGGATAATGGGTGAGAAGAGGATGCAGGTAACTTTGACAAACAAATTACCTGACAAATCTCCCACAACAGTCACTGAAAAAAAAAAAAAAAAAAAAAAAAAAAAAAAAAAGGCAATTCAAAGCAAAAGGCACACAGGCTTTGAACTGCATTCAGACTCTCTCTGCTGACAACAGCAGGATTCTAGCTAGATACCACTGCTGCCTAAATTAAATGCTTCCTGTAAAGCGCTGAAGCCGAGCGCTATGAATACTTCCCCTCCACCCTTACACGCAGAGATGGTGACGGTGACCACCGCGCTGAGCAACTTTTCCCCAGTCAACTCTCCCCGGGGCTCTTCAGGCYGCAGGCGCTGCCGGAGCAGGGGCTGCAGCCCCCCAGGCGGGAGCCCTCCGTCTGTGAGGAGCCGCCGTCTCGCTCTTGCCGCGCGACTGGCGAAGCGCTCCGACGCGCCTGATCCGCTCCAAGAGCGAGGCTGAAGGCTGCTGCTGAGATTTCACCCCCCACTCAGGCTACTTGATAATTCACAGCACTTTCCTGGTGCTAAAGAGAACACACGTGAGGAAAAGCAGTAGCTCTAGCCGCAGCGCTGTGACCAACATCACCCCTGCCCAGCTCTGCTTTAAAAACAGATAGACGTGCTCACTTCCGAGGGCTGTTAGTTAGAAGCAGTATCATTAGGATATATTTCAATGTGGGGCTATTGCTAATAGAGATGCCAGCTTAGAGGCTTGAGTAGCCTGGCAAAGAGTAAGAGGGATTTCAGGAACATCATCTATTTGGAATTTCCTGCTGACTAATTAAGCAGTTTCCTCCTCTCATTCTGCCCTTTTTTTTGTGGGTTTTTTTTTTTTTTTTTTTTTGGGATGACTGTTGAGCAACTTAACTCTCTACATGCAATATACAGGATGCTAGATTAGTTACCCAGGGATCTGTTTGCAGCATATGCCTTGCAGTTATTTATATTTTTTATCAGAGCTGCCCCCAGTAGAGGTAGTCACTGCAAGCAATCATGTTGTCAGAAATGGAAGACTGTAAAATAGCTAAAACATGGATAGGCATGAAGAAAAGGGGGTTGGCACAGTGACAAGGCTAGAAAGGGAGGCTCTTTAGGGTTGCTGAATTCCCCTGTAGCAAACGTTTTCATTTGAAGAAGAATGTGGATTTGCTAATCCCAGGTGGTCAAGAGAACCAGCAAAATAATCTAAATTCATTTAATATGGTAGCAAATCATGCATTCTCTAAGCTAGTACGTAATAATGTAACCAAACACCAAGACAGAGAGACCAGGARAGAGACCAGTAAAGGATTAAACTGGAAAAAAAAAAAATGTTTATGTTTATCACCCTCTCCCTTGGAGCATAAGGTCTAAGCCAACTATGAAATACCAATTCCATAAATTCTTGGAAAAGCATGTGGCTTCCCATCATTCACAARACTGTCTTCTATGTCATGTTTAGCCTTCCCTGAAGCTGTGACCCAAGAAAAACTACCTTAGCTTTAAGTCTAAGGGCTTCAGAGTTTAACATACCTCAGCAAGGTGGCAGACGTATGACTTAGTCTCCTTGCTCCCTAGAGCAAGAAGGGGATGCTTCACACCTGGGTTTTCCTCAACTCTCCTATTTTCATGTAAAAACAAAGCCTATTAATGTCTGTGTGTCATCTTTTAATGACACACATAGGCGATCACCAAACTTTACACACTCTCATTCTAACAGAACTACTGCTCTCTCCTGTAAGAAGCAAAATCACAGGTAGAGATTTCTACTGTTCTTCCATTYATTAAATAATTACAAGGTGGTGTTAATACATTCATTTCTTTTTTTTTTCCTTTTTTCTAATACTTACACCATGAAAGAGTTTATAATGTGCCATAATCTTAAATGTGACCTAACAATAATGGTTCTAAATGTTGTTTCTACAGGAGGCTTTAGTCCAAAAAACAATTTCTTAGAAATAATACTTCCACAAAAGCCAGCTATTACTATTTCTTTTCTGTAGGATATTTGGGTAGCAAGTATTTCTCTATGTTTTTATCTATCGTCTCCTTTTAAATACCATTATAAATTTTTAGATGTTTTTAAAACACTTAAGCCTCATTTTTACAAAATTTTTCCTATGCAGAAAATGAKAGTGGAGCTGTACCAGCTGCTATTTTTTAGGAAGGATCCAGCGTGTTGTACAGGGCCTATCTATTTTCAAACAGGTAACTGCGGTTCAGAAATGTGTTGCCCTGTATGCAGGAAGCCAATGGCTCTGCCACACATGGTGATGGCATTGATACTTTGGTTCAAATTTAAGCCAACAGAATTCAACCGGAAAGGTGAGGGAAAAAAAAACAAAAGCTACTATGTTTAGCAAACACACAGATCTGAATCTAAGCCTGTGTCCTTCTCTCCCCATTGCTTTTTGCCTCTATGCTGAAGGCTCATTTTATTCAAATGATTATTATTCTGTCTTATATGGCTGACATTACAAATTTTGCTTTAAGGGACAATTTTCTCCTTATGAATAAGTATACAGGTCGGTTTCTATCTTTATTGTCCTTTCTAAATTAAATAGAACAGATAAGTCGTTCTTCTAAGCCCATCAATACTCTTCTGATAGTACAAGAATTTATAAATACCCCCTGGAAATATCTTAGATTAAGGTATTGTGTGAGGAAAGAAGTAGTAATGGCAAGCAGGGGAGGGTTCATCTAGACACTTTAGTACTGTATTCCAGATATCCTGTGTTTCCCTTGGTCTCTGGAGTTTGCATTCCATTAGCTGAAATACTTACCTCACCCATCTTGCTTGAAATTACAACTGGGAGACAGTAGTGATGTTAGGAGGAATTAGTTTTATCACGAACCACATGATAAAATGAGTTTTCCTTTGCTCTTGTATTCAAATGGACACTTGAGAATATTGACTTTCATTTAAAAACAAAACAAACAAAAMCCCCATGAACTGTGGAATTAATGAAGCCTCGTCTGATACAGCTCCATGTCCTCAGGGTCTTCTCTGAACAGCACAATAAATTCAGATTCTTAGAGCAGCACACATAAAAGCACACATAAGATAGTGAGCTGACTGCTGCCACACGGGATGTATAACATGTCAGTGCTACCGGCCTTCCCTGCACTGCAGGCACAGACCTTTTTCTCCTCTTTGCATTCTGTTTACCAGTTGAAAAAGAAAAAAAAGGGGGGGGGAAAGAGAAAAAAAAAAAGGAAATTTGGGATTTAGACCCATMTTTCTAATCTGATTGAGACTCGACTGTAAGTTTCAAAGATCATGGAGAGAGACTGATAAACAGACAGAGGCGCCTTAAAACGTCATTCCCTTAAAAGTGGTAGCAAAAAGGTTTTACAGATACAAATAAAATGGCTTAAAATGTGGCTATATGCATAATAAGACCTCTAATGAGAGAAACACGTCACATCTTCYGAAGCCATTATGTATTTTATGTTTTTATTCTATATTCAAAGAAGAGAAGGTCTATTTTAAAAGTTGTTTAGGGCCTGCAACACTAAACCCAATTTATGAACATCTTAGTGAAATCTGACTGCCTGTTTTGCTCACAAGCAGCTTTATCACAAGCTCAGAGAGGCAGGATTGCAAAGCTGCTACTCCAAGTGGTTAGGTATCAAGAAAACGGCTACTAATAAATCTAGTTTRTGACTTCTTCCTGAAGACAGACCTTAAATTTCTAGTCCAGCTAAGTATTCAGCTAAATACAAAGTTCTTTCTGTACAAAAGATGAAAAGATAAAACTAAGGGTTTTAGCATTGACCATGCTTGCTTGTTTTCTCAGCCAGTAGCCTGTTTATAGAGATCCCATGTGTCCAACAGTGTTTTTGCTTGTAGACATGAGACCACCACTAACCAGAAAACTACCATGCCCTGTGACTTGGACAAGCAAGGCAAAGAGCAAACCACATGCACAGGAGCTCTACTGCAGAGTCCTACAAGCCCACTGTGATTGTAACACTACTTGATGGACTACATAAAACACACACATTCGTTTAAAAAAATCATTAGTGGGTCATATATAATTTACAGATAGAAAAATTCCAYAGCAGTTATATACAGTGAATAGCTTGACCTGCTCTATTCAGCACATGCATACGGCAGAAGTCAAGTAYATTGGCTCTTTCCTGACACTTCATAGATTTTTGTATATATTAATCCAACTACTCCATAGATTAGATCAGGAAAAAAATGTTAAGTTAGCATGCTGCTGGTGAAAAAAACATCAATTACAATGACTTGTGAGCCCAATTCTGAAAACTCTTCAGGCTGTATTAAAATGTACTTAAAATTTTTCCCTGGATAAGCTTAAGAATTTAAAACCGACAGTGTTTTGGAACAACACTGTTGTATTTGAAAAATGCAACATTTGTATTTGTATTTGGAAAAAATAGCTTTACACTTTAAAAATCGTAGTTGATAGATGCTCATTTGAATCTCTAGACAAATAAATTATTAYGAAGTTCTTTAGAGTCCTGTTCTAGAGAGCTAATCCATGTATGAATGCTTATTGATTTCAGTGGAAATTCCATTAAGCCATCTGTTTTGAAGTCTTGTTTTTTCCTCATTTAAATGCTCACTACTGGGTTTGCTCCTTTTATTTTATTATTGGCTCAAATCATTGTTAGGGTACAGCTAACATATCCAGAACACTAATGATAAAGATGGTCACTTACAAAAACACTTATTTTCTTTGAAGATTGYTAGGTATAAAGAAACCTAATCAGTAAATGAAATGACCCTTAATCTTTCTTAACTCTAATATACCGTATAATCTGATTTGTATCCCTTGTTTTTATGGAAGCCTCCTTCCATGTTAGCTTGACTCTATTTAATAATTAACATTACTTAAAAGCAAAATTGACTACTTACAGGTACAAGCACTGATTATGTTAATCTAAATTATAAATGCTTTCTCTTCAATGTGATCATGTATTTTTAAGTCTTTTAGACAATCATGCTTCAAGCACATTTGGCATGGTGTATGTGAACTGATAACTTTCATATGGTAATACGTTTCCAATTTCATGTAAATCTTTTTTTTTTTCTTTTAACTGGAAGCATTTTATCTTTTATTCATTACATAATCCTCTTTACATACAATGGCTCTATAAAATATCAGTAATAATCTGTTTCAACCTTCTGATTGTTTAACAATTTTATGCAGACCAAAATTTGATTTTCATGTTTTCTGTCTGCAAGGCCTATCCATATTTTGCTTGATTCATTTGCTGCTCACCCCCAAACACTGAAACTCTGCGCAAGGCCCCAGTTCAGTAAAAGTACTTAAAGCACATAGCTGTATTTAAGGCTGTGGTGCCTTAGGAACGTGCTTACCTCTGTGCTTGAAGGTAGGCAAATGCTTACGTTCTTTGCTGCATCTTAAGGCATTATAATCAGCCACAGAACTATGTGCTGAAGTAACCCCATGCTAATATCAGTCAGCCAGGCTCCAGGCATATGAARAGAGATGTGTGTAGAATCAGGTGTTTACAGATTATTTACAATCCAATCTGTAGATTTTTTTTCAGCCCTTCATGGAGTTAAAATAAGACCCTCAGTAGTTACTTTTAATCCACTCTGGATAACCATAATTGCTAAGTGCTAGACTTTGGGTATTCCAGCACTTGAGATGGATGCTTGAGGCTTCAAAGAAACTTGACAGCAGAGGTGGGATTCAACTCATCTCAGTGTAGACATCTATAACACAACAAATCACTTCTGACTTATAGTAACTGGAGAAGTAGATACTTGGACAGATTTTTTTATGTCATTGGAAGGCWGGTATCTGCCACGCATCCCTAAGCTGTGGGTCTGCTTCCCTCTCCTGACCACTGCAGCAGTGCCCACGGYCACAGGAGTCAAGGCCATGATCCTTCCAGGTATCTGATAGGAGATAGTGWGATGACTCACACTCCAGTGAGCCTCTCAACTTCTTTTCCTTAGAGCATGTAAGATCCTGGAAGTACCAGCCACTTTAAAAAAATGGGTGTACAAAATTGTTCTTTTGGTGGAGGGAGATCCATTTTAATAGTCAGCACCTCAGAAGGGTAATTTCTATTAATTTATCTTTGAGCATTAGGCCCAAAAGATAATACAACATGAGAAGCAATGCACTAGCACTAGGTTGGTTATGAGCTGCCTTGTAATTGGGAGCATGACAAGAATATCCTTGTTAGATCACAGCTCAGACGGACTAGAACAGAACCCGATCTGCTCAGCAGGCTAAGATAGTAGCTCATCATGAGAATTTCTCATTTACAGAAGGGCAAATACATAAGGAAATCACTAACATTGACTTTCCACCACAATTGCCTAAGATTTACCATCTCTATAGTSAACAAGTTGCCAAGCTATTTACTCTTTCTGTAAGGATACATAATATATTATCACTGCTTGAAGTTTTCCAAAAGAGAAGACAATTATTTCAGGCYACAGTGAGCTAACACACTGTGCAAAAGCTTCTGACATTATTTAAGTCTGTCATTTTATAACATTAGAACACCAAATAAAATTGTATTTCCATACAGCTTTAACTTTTTGTCTGTCCTGCTGTTTTTTGTGGAACAGATCCCACTGTGCTTTCAACATATTGCTCCGTACCTTGCTGCAGTGTGTGGTCTGGTTGCCATTACACAAGTTAGTGTCATATTTTGCACTAAACTTACAACTTGACATCTTACAAAACAGGAAAATTATCTGAATGGTAACTAGGGATGCTCAAATAAGAATGAAAAGGAAGGAAAGCAGGTGAACATGAACTCTGAAAAGATTTGGTTCTTTCTGATGTTTCCTTAATCTTGCGCTTTTCTGGTGGAGAATTTCTAACTGGAAAAAAAGTGTTTTCATTTGAGAACGTAACAAAGCAAACATGCTGCTAGCCAGTCCTAAAACAGATTGTGCTTTACAAATTGAAAAGCAATGGAAAACCACAAGACAAAGAAACACAAGTTTTTGCCCAAGTATTGACAAAGCAGAAAAAAAAAAAAAAAAAGAGTAAAAAAATATATATATATATCCAATAAATGAACCAAGAACACCAATATAGTACCTTGACGTTTAGGTGGACAGCCTTTCATCTGACACACAGTTCTAATAGAAGGACCACAGTTTTTGTTGTTTTAAGGCGAAAACAGATCTCACAGATAAGGTTGCCCTACTAGACCCAGAATCCCAGACAAATCACAATTCACCTAAGCAAACTGTGCTTCTAAATACGACTAGTGTCATCTGCAACTTCAGGGCATGTTTTTATTGTTCTGAGCAAATCCCTGCTCAGCTGCCCTGTTCCAGGCCCTGCACAGCCGGCATCCCATGGAAAGCAGGACCACTCTCCCATTAACAGAACAGCAGCTTCCAGAGGTCAAAGGAAGCGAAGTGCGATAAGCTGATGCCAAGTCATCTTGCACTGCAGAGAAGGCTGCCTTGAAAGGGCAAAGGCAAAAATCTCTTTGATGCCTGGATCACCCAATAGATCCTCCACAGCCCATTTCTCAAATACAATGCGGCAGCAGAAAAGCCACAGTGCCTGAATGCAGCTTAAGAAACTGGAAGAAATTCTGGAACTGCTTGTTTGCAAGAGGACTGTTTAACTGAAGACTCAGTTGTTTGTTTATATATGTATTTGTAATGCTTTTAAAAATGCAAAAGGCAATTGCTTAGCACTGTCTTTTCCCAAAAGTAAAATGTTTATTCATATGGCTATTTACAGTGTTACTTTGGGGTTGTTTTTTGATTGACCATTAAGAATCTTTCATCACATACTAAAATGGCTGATTCATTAGTGACACTAYAGCAACTGCTCCACCTCTTAATTCCCAGCTGCCCTCTCATTTATAGGAATCTGCCTCAGATTAGGGGCCTATGTTCTGCCCATAAATCATTACATAAGGTTCTTTTGTGGGAAAAGACACCAGGAGGCTGAGGATGGAAAATTAAACAGATTATCAGGGAGTGAAATACAGTTAAACAAGCATCAGCAGCAACATCTTTTCTATAGTTCACTGTGTAAACATGGTATTCCTATGCCTGAAAAACAAACGAGAAAGACTCTCTAAAATTGTTCATCATAGACATGCAGACAGCCATGCCCAGCACCCTGCCACATTTTATGAGCCAGTAGCCTCATGTGCATCAGGGGATGCAGAGACACATTAACATAGCACAAGTCTCAATATATTCCTGCGTAGGACTTTCTGTCCAGGTTACTGAAGGTAAAGTTCTCCTGTGAAACAAGCRGCACATGGCTCAAATTCCCCTCTCTGTGGCTTGGCCCCAGTCAGGCTCTGGTCGGCTCATTAGGAGTGGGACATTTTCAGCACATCGGACTTGAGGGCGTGCCCACAAGCAGAAACTGCTGGGTTCAGTAGCTGCAGAGCACGGGCTGAGCGTCCATCAGCAGCTCCTGCTTTATGTTCCCAAGTGCATTTATGGCCTGGATTTATATGACTGAAAAAAATCATTCTGGTTCTTCTTAGCATTTAAAAAAAAATACAGACTAAGCCACCTGTAGCACGAAATATTTCTTACCTCAGTCTGTCCTAATTCTGTCTGACAGATCAAAAAAGGCAAGTTTTGCCTTTCAACTTGCTACTGACATTACTGTCCAATGCTCACACACAACTGTTCTGATCGACATAGCTGATTTGGTTACAGAAAGGCTGTTCTGATTTGCCCCTATTGCACCTGAAGCAGATATTCTTGCAAAGGTCACTGCTCTGTTTTGTGATCATTAGGTGTATCAGTATCTCCTGTCAGTGGTGTGCTTAATGTTACCTGGTAGATGCCTTCTCAGACTGTCTGAATCTCCTATCAGTCKATGGAGACAGAAACCAGGCACTTCACAGTATTTGAACCTGTCACAACCATAAACAGCTTTTGGACTTACAAAGCTCCGGGAGGGAAGGCAACACCATCTTCACGTTACAAATGGAGAAGAAGGGCCCTGGGAAAAGGAGCTGACACATCCTCGGCCGCAAAGCAGAGGTGCCCCTCAGCTGAGCCTATCTTCCTTTGTGCCCAAGCCAGGGACCACAGCCAGTAGATCATCCTCCCAAGTGCAGAGACAACTGCATATTAATTAAATAAAATTATTAGATGTGCAAGTCTCCCTTGTGCACCCATCAGTGAGATTAGTAGGTTTAAAATACTGCATGTCACCCTAATCTTCAGAGAAAGTGATTTAAATATATTACCTCATCATATACACAGACAGCTTTTCCATGATCATCTTAGGGCAACTTTAACAAATGGAGGATGGGTGGGAGAAAGGTTATGTTGGTATTAAAACCATTGCTTTTCTAAGCATCTAGATAAACACCAACCAAGGATCTGTATTTAATGTATCCAATAGTGATGAACTATTACAGCAGATTTTCCCCCTTATTTTGTTCTTGAAGTTGTTAATAATTTGGCAGGTATCAGTTCTAATAAAGTTTTCACGTGTGGTCTGAAGTAATTTAATTATTTCCAGTCCAAGTAAAATGGCCATCTTAAAGAACTGTATTTAAGAACATGTATATTTTTGTTAACTACCCTCCTAAAATCAAACAGGAAGTCTCTTGAATCTGAATGATAAATTGAAGTCATTTAAATTATTAAAATACACACAACTCCAAAATCAAGCTTGTGTAGAGTCTAATAAAATAAATCTTAAAAAAATCAGATTATGTCTGTTGAACTATTTCACTGACATAAAATGAATATTCCAGCCTAGGAACTGGTTAAAAAGTGTTAAAGAAGGATGCTTCAGCAAAACTCTGTTTTGAGGCTTTAAAGACCAGACATTTTGAAAAGGTATCTCCTCTAACTTCAGCCTTGACTACATAGATTTTTCTTGTAAAATATATTAAAACCTTGCAATTATCAACTAACAACCTCAAGTTATAAGTCAAACAATCAGGGTTCAACTCCAAGGTCTTCTCTCACCAGAGGGGGAAAGAAAGAAAAAAGGCCCTGTAAAGGTGGTTTTACATTTCATTTAYGGTTCTATGACTATCCAGTTACCAATATAGCAATTTAGAACAGCCTGGAGGCTACACTAAATTGTACTTAACTGTCCATAGTCCCAAAAAAGCAGGTCGAGCTTCAGGAGACTAATGGAATACAGAGGTCCTTAACAACAGGCATTTTATCCAACAGTTTCCTCTATTCAGGGCAAAATCTTGCCTAGATGTATAAGCCAGTTTTTCAGCCTTTCTGTAAGGGAGAGTCAGTGCAAATACACTGAAAAATCAGTACCGGCAGACATGACAAGGTCACTAACATCTCAAGCAAATCTCTACATCTCTACATTTTCAAGCAAATGTAGAAGGATTTAACCGTGGGATTCTCTTCCCTCTCTTCCTCTCCTCCCCCCACAGTCCTTCCCCCATTCCCCTGCTTCCCCAAATCATTTTTTAAGCATCAATCAACAGTGAAATCCCCCAGCACAGTTTCAGCATTTTAGAGGAAAGCAATTCAGCCTATTAGAGTTATGTATAAGCATTTTTTTTTAAGTTCTGGTGTTTTGCTTTTTAAGTTAGTGAATGCTAACAGCAATTACTGTATACATCTAGATACCATCCATGTCGTATAAAAAATATAGCTACCTTGAAAAAGACAAACAAAAGAAAATAATGAATCCCAGATGGAAACCCACTTCTTTGTTAGCTAAGGAAAAAGCAGAAGCCCTTTCTGCTTAAACTACATTCCGTTTTTAATCTGTCTGTAAGATACTATAACGTAATTGGAGAGAAAACAAATGCCATTGCCCAACAAAAAGCAAACTTACTTAGAATAATTGAATTGAATTTCCATCCAATCTCCCTAACRGATCTCCTCAGCATAATTTATGAACATTTCATTTTGAAATATTTATTGCCATTTTTAAAGGTGGATTGGTAAAGATCACTTGAGCTCTCCACATTACTTCTCTAATGCTCAGGCTTTAATTGAGTTTATCCATCAATGTCGCATACGGTTTGGAGAATGGATGTAGGGCTAGAACTGTTAGCAGTGACTATGGAAAGGCCTTTGATTTAATTAAAAATAGTATCTTTGTAGTTAGAAGTTGTATTGTTCGGGGGTTTTTTGGCTTTTTTTTTTTTTTTAAATAAATTGGGCTCAGGCCTTTTGTTTGGATAGCAAGTGGTGAGCGGTGTTCAAGCCTGTTCCTTACAACTGGCAGCACACGAAGCAATGAGAGGCTGCAGCAGGGCAGCAAGCTCAAAATGTTTAGAAAAATGATTACTTCTCTTCATTATAAAAGTAGCAGCAGTGCTATGGTTTGCTTCTACTGTTCAACGAAACATTACTGTTTCATCTGTGTTGRCTTCACCTGCCAGGAGGAAATTTTTATTTCCAAACAAGACTGCAAATAGGTCTATGGATTTCTGCTTTGAACATGCAAGATATTCTTTGGATTTTTCAGCTTGGCGGTCAGCTCTCCGAAAAGGCTGAGTTAAGTTAATTACTCATGTGAGGAACATTCAGAGGAGATCAAGACACTTTGAATGCGTGTTGATACTGCCAAATGAGCCTCATTCAGCATCATTGTTTTCAATCCATCTTAATTTGTTTTGCATTTTGTACACACCACTGAGCATCCTTAAAATGATAACAAACAAAAAAAGCTTAAAAGAATTTAAAAAAAAAAAAGCCCTCTGGTTAATGCATGAAGCATGGAGTTGAGCTTGGACCAGGAAAAAAGAAAAAGAAATGGCTCCCTTTACTTCTTCCTTAATCTAGTTAAGGCTCACCACAGGCTGAAATGTTTTCCTACATCACCTGCATCACCAAGAAATATATCCTCTGCTTTTTACAGTAGTGCATGCCAACCTAGTGCATCAGAGAAGTGTATTTTGTATGTCGTACAGTTATTGAAATACTTTTAAAATAKACTTTCTGCATCTTATATAACACGGACTTCATCACTTTAAAACAGGTAGAAATACACAGGAAACTCACTGCTCTAGAGACAAAAATCAAAATATGTATGTGGACTAATCATGGCCCAGTGCTCAGCTGAATGACACCAACTGCAGTTCTGACCCTTAAATTCCAAAGAAGGGTTCATGTATGTATAACTACAGGGTTAAGCCCATGTGACTGAATACTACTGAACTACAGGGTTAAGCCCATGTGACTGAATACTACTGAACTTCATTTGCAATCATATCTATAAGTAAACAAGTTTAAACAGTAATAAGAAACTTCTGCTCTGGACTTGTTTTTTAAACAGTCAATCATGAAATCCCAGGTAACAGCAGGGAAAAGGTAATAACATGTGACAATAGCAGGAGTAAAAACAATAACAGTGGCTGTTCTGATCTTAATCCAGCAATCTTATTTTTTATGTCAAGCAAGGGAGAGCAAGAACCCTGCAGAAAGATAAATAGAAGCAAAAACAAACTATCAAAAAGGAGAGCTGGTGATGCTAAACCAGAAGAGCAACCTGAGGAAAGAGCAAGCACCAACAAGAAATGCTTTGGCAAAASCTGATAGGAAATCTTAAACTATTGAGTTTATCTTTTATCTTCCTAGATCTGTGGGCAAGCAAATAAATAAAARGACAACATCAAAAACAAACACAGCTATTCAACAGGGAGGACAAGGATCAGAGAGGTCTGGAAGGCATTTTGTCCTTGTTTCCTATTGTAAGTATTTTTAACCGGCAGCATAATACAAACGCATGAAGACACAATACTCTTGCGTTTTGTAGCAGAAGACCATCAAATCCACGTAATTATAGTAGCTAACAAAGTACTAGCGTTAAATTTAAAGTAAATATATGTATTGCATATATGCAGAAGTTGAGTCTGGTTGTAACCATTTATTTAAAGAATATCTCATGCCGTGACCTCTAAATGAGAGTTTTGTTTTTTTTTTAAACACTTTTACCATCAATAAATGCTGATGATTAGGTGCTTCTCTGCTGAACATGGTAATATTTAACCTGATACAGGAGACCTTTTGGAAATGAATAATCCTACACATCTAAGGCACTGCCTGATCAAAGGCAGTTGGAAGGAAGCAACAAGCACCACCTAAGAACACTTTCCTCTGGGCACCATGAGGTCAGTCCAGTTTCCAGAAGAAACCAAAGTAACTTTTATACTGCATTTAGCTGTCATCAGGTTTAAAACAGGGCAAAATGAATGCTATTTTATGTTACCTTTCACTGACTCACTTTTCTACTGGAAAGTTGCACACACAATTTATGAATCTATTCAACTGTACAAAACCAAGGAATGCTTTGTATCTCAAGGAGCATATAATAGAGTGTTCATGATGCCCTATATATACAAATTTAATTTTAGGATGTAGCTTTAACAGAGAAATCCCTTATTATCACAGGTAATTTACTTTTCTGCTGTCTGCACACATCTTTTTACTTTTTGAAGATTTTTCATGGACCATCTCTTCTAATAAGTGCAGGGATGTTTACCTTTTAAAGAAATGATTTAGGAATAATTCTGTGATTCAGAGAGGAAGAAAAGATTAAGATCGTTATAAACATTTAAGGAAAATCTGTAGGAAGATCTGTTAATTGTCAAAAGTTGTCAGGGGGTCTGTAGCATTTAATATCTACCAGGAATTTTTTTGTTCACATCCTTTTGGTTCAGTGTTTTTCAATGTTTTTAATCAGCAGCCTGGGATCTTTTCCAGTGAAGTTGGAGTTCATCCCCCAAGAAATCTCCCATAATTTCTTATGCTTTTTCAAATTGTGTTTTGCAAATCCCTTGGAAACAATCCACAGATCCTCAGTCTACAAAGTATGGACCACGGGTCAAATCAGTACAACGTCTCCGCTTTAGGCTTATCCAACAAGAAACCTCTAAGTGACTGGAGTGCAGGTACCATTTGGAAAACTGTTTTATTTACCTCAAGATTGCTAATGTTTTAAAGTTTTAGTATTATTCATATTTTTCATGCAAAGGAAGTTTAGAAACTGTTCAATTTCCCAAGGTTAAAGGAGTCATTATCTTTCAGAAGGAAATACCGAGGGTGAGGACCAGASTGACTGGAGGAGCTGGGGAATCTCCAACCATGGAGCTACTCAGAACTCAACCAGACATGGCCCAGAATAAAGCGGCTCTAACTGGGCCTACTTTGATCCAGTTGGACTTGATGGACCTCCAGAGGCCCTTTCCAACCAATGTGATYCTGTGATTCCGCTGCAGGTGACATTACAAGGGTGTGTTAATCACTTCTGAGACATTCAAAAACTGTGCACATTTCATCCACCATTTTCCAGTGTTCTTCAAGCTTCTATGGTTCTCTTTCTTACAATTTTTGTGTGGGCCCAGTAGCCTGCTTTTCTAAATTCGCCCAAACCAAATTTCCTCCAGCTGCACAGCCCCAGTAACTGCTCTTCTGGGCTAGATTCATTTTGAGCCAGTCCTATGTGTATCATTGTCCACCATTAAAATTCAATGGAGGTGGAGGTCACAGGCACGGTACTTGCAATAGGTAGATAATCATCCAATTACTGGAGATAGTGGCCATTCTAATGGACTCAGTGTAGCTGCCCAGAAAGCAATGAGCAGTCCCTGAGGGCCGCAGGAATTTGGCTTCCCTACAGTTCAAGTAAAATTCTTAGGGTTGCACAGAAGGTCTTGGAATAGCTCCCAGAAACTTCCAGGAGGTAGTGCCAGAAAAAGGAGATGAGTTCAAGGAGATGCCAAAGTGATCAAGGTGATAAAGTTAAGAAATGAAGCCATTCTGACCACAAAACAGCACAAATCTAATGCACATGATACTCTACATTTACTTCCACCAGTGCCATCCTAGTTATAGTCTAGGCAGTCCTAAGACATGGCAACCATGGCTTGGCAAAGTCAAGCCATGACTCAACTACGAACACTGTTTCATTTACAATACTACTTTTGCATGAAATTGTATAGTAATGAGGTGTTAAGCCTTAAAGAAACAATATGCT
Source organism: Nothoprocta perdicaria (assembly GCF_003342845.1). Lineage (NCBI taxonomy): Eukaryota > Metazoa > Chordata > Aves > Tinamiformes > Tinamidae > Nothoprocta > Nothoprocta perdicaria. Next base: position 737,643 of record NW_020456099.1, read on the forward strand.
AGGGATGAGTACGCATGGACAACTGCAATGACCAGTGAGTCCTTTTTTTTTCACTAAATTCTAGTTTAGATCATATATGTAAAAAAGTCATGTAAATTCACCCTGGTTTACAGTTTGAGTTTTTGCTCAAAAGTCTTTGTTTTCCAGCATACAATGTCACATTCTGTACAAACAATCTGAATTCTGTGTTTCTCAGGTATGGTTTTTCATTTGCTCAGTGACAGTTATGTACCTTAGCATTTACTATTCCATCAATCTTAGTTTCACCTGTAAATAAAATCAGAAATATTTTCCATTTCTTTTCAGAAAATAGCAAATAATGTGCTTCCCACACCAACCTCAAGCCCTGCTGAAAATATTTCCTCTGAACATTAAAACTGGTAAGTAYTGAGATGTACAAATTTTCATCCATCTAACAAAAACAGTATTTACAATACTGATATTAACTGATGTTGTTCTTTTAATGGGATGCTTTATCCTGGAAAATGCATGACAAAAGCCCACCATGCCTATACACGGGAATATGAGTCCCAACATTCCTTTACTGTGAGGAATTTGAAAATATCATTTGATATATAATATAATTTGAAAAGCTATCTTTGAAAACCTATCTGTAGTAGCTAGTCTACCTAAAACAAATCATAGCTTACCAAGTTGCTGAGTTAGATTAAGCAGTGCTATATACTTCAAGGCCTCACATGGAGACCAGTGTGGTTCCACATGACAGAATTTTTCTTTCTTCTGTTTACTTAAAAGCACAGTAGGAAATTTTAYACTAAATAATTACGTTAAATGTTAAGACCGGAAAAGCAAAGCACCCCAAAAGGCAGGAAATAAAATAAACGTGTATTGTGCAATGCAGCTTAAATCCCTTAGGCACCAGCAGTACAATCTCAGCCTTGCATGACATGCAAGGAACTGTGATCCTTTCCTTCCCTTCCTCCCCCTCATCCCAACAGGATCACTGTCTCTCAACACGGAAAGGTCGAGCACTGTGAATGGCTCAGTCCAAAGCTCTGTCTATCCCTGCATCTTGTCTCCCCCAACCCCAGTACTGACCAACAGTTGATGTTGCAGATAGTTGGCAAGAATAAAGCAAGTGTATGGTGAAAAAACCTCAGAATCTGGCAATTTGCAGCTCCAGGATTTGCTAAACCAGAAATGGTGACTGAGTAGTCAAAACAAGAGGAACTGAGCCTTGAATTCAGAATGCACTATATGAAAGTACTGTTTGAATATTAAGAAAAATTGGGACAAGATTGACATGTAAAATTACTGAAAAAATCCTCTTTAATTTTTTTTTTCTGTTTTGTACTAAAAAATTGGGTATTAAATGGGAAATAAAGGAACACTTGAAAAGACTGCTGTGAAGACAAATTCCTGAGGGTTTGTGAAGTATTCCAATGCTACAGCTAAAGTGTTTAACCAAGGAGCACATGAGTAAATTAGTAATTTTGCACTCTGTGGGGTTTGGATGGCAGAGTAAATAAGGCTTAGGGCCATGTACCATATGATCCAGTACAAAGCAATGCGGAACAATTGCCCCCATGGGGAACACCATACAGCTGTGTGTAAGTGCACAGATAAACTCTGTGTGTGTCTGTGTGTGTGTGTACCCAGTGTATACAAATGGTGTAAAAAGGCAGGGATCCTGCAGGAAAAAAAGATCCTCTATGTGGTCATGTAATAAAGTTCTTTATGGCAGCACACGCACTGAGGATTTGAATAAAGTTTGCATGGATATCCTGCATTCTGACACCTGAAAACTTGATATTCTACTTATGTTTCTATTTCTCTCACAGTGTTACTCTGGTATGCAAAATATACCTATCTAAATTTACAGAAAGACTGTAGATTGACTGAATTACTTTTCAACATCCCTTGATGCACAGCAAATACTTTTCCTTCACTTATATTGCTTTTAAAGATATACATGAAATATTTATGCATTTGAACTACTTGTTCTATTATTTCAAATAAATACATCATCATTTAAATAATTTTTGTTTTTTCCCTCTGCGTGTTCAAACTGACTGTATTAACATCTTGTAATTCRTAATCAATAAGCACAGCTCCTTCTCATGCCTACCAGCCAGCAATGAGGAAACTTACTCACTGAAAGCTCAGCCACTCAAATTCTGAAGAGATGAAGTACAAGAATAATAAGCAGATGAAACATGCTTCCTAATAGTAAGTGGGGTATTGAAAGAAAGATTAGTCTCTCCTTTCTCTTATAGGTCATTTCAACATATAGCTTGATTCCTTGATGCCTTCCAAAGGCATACTGAAACCTCCAGACATCTCAAATGTTAGGTCAGACCCTGCGTGCTGAGCCTTGACCTAGCCTGTCCCAGCTGTGCTATGGGCAAGAGCAGTTTATAGAAAACTGCCTTGGGGCCCAAGGTAAGTGGCAGCGCCTGCCACYGAAGTGAGCAAATCCCCACGGAAGAGCTGCACAAGCCCCAGGTCAGGGGGAAAGCCTTGCCCTAGATTTTGGTACTGAGATGAATTTCACTCTGAGCRGCAATATTGCTGAAAACAGTGACAAGCAGAAAGATGGCTCTTCAAGCAGTTTTATATAAAAGATATTGAATCATTACTTTATTTACAGGTCTTCTGAACTTCTATMTTTGAATGAGTGCTTATGTGTGTATCCTGCCTCGCGCCCACCCCTTTTCTAARTCACAAGAAAGAGTTTTTCCCCAGCTTCTGCTTGACAAGTTTACCTTCTCTGAAGTCTTGCTTCACCCCTTGGGAACTACAACAAAAGCTCATAACAACATATTGCAAATTTTTAAAACTGTTATTTAGATTGCTTAGGAGAAAAATCTGGGGTATAAAATACCTAATCCTTAGAAAGCCCTTGGGTATATTCTGATTCTAGTCTTGTTCCTGTGGCAAAAAAAAAAAAAACAAACAAAAAAAAAAACACACAACAAAGTTTCACTCCCAGAAAATGCAATAAACCAGAAACATCCAAGTACACAAGGCAGCAGCATCTTCCCAACCAGAATCAGCTTCGAAAGAAAAATGAAAACCAGTCTTCACTACATAGAGGGGCTAAGCAGCACCATCTACCTGTCCAGCTTTTATTCCGATACCAATTCTGCTTCCAGCATTTAGTAAATATTTGCTTTTACTACTRCTGTGCAGTAGTCACATGAAAACTCAAGTTGTCACTGAAGTCTCATTAAGAACCCAAGGCACATGTTTGAAAATTTGTCTGAAGGTATTACTGACTCAGTTAGACTTTTTGTATTAGCATAAATGCAGATATTCTAATAGCCAATTTAGGAAACTACTGCATGCTTCATGCTATACTTCTATATCCCTGTTTGTTTTAACCTTCCAATGCAAGTTTGCTTCCAAGTACCAAAATGCCAGTACCAAAGAAGGAAACCCACCCCAAAAACCTGGGCCATAATGCAAGCTATGATGAGATTTTCATTTACTTTCACGGCACTGATTAAAAGATTAAACCCTAGTTTTCCTAGGAGCTTACAAGATAAGCACACATACATATTCCTAGCGGAAGTCTATGCCACAGAATTGAGACCAATTTACAGGTAGTACTTAACCTTGCTTAAATGATCCAGTCTGGGTACCCAAGCCCTAGTAGCATGAAGCTCTGTGCAGACTCATTTGTCTTGCCAAAATGTGATTTATCTTGACCCAGTGTAGTCCAATGAAATAAGTGGTTCACCCTGTCCAGCAAAATACTACTCACTCTGTAATGGACATGAGAGCCTTTCCCTGTGTTCCTGCATTGCCACAACTCTGTTTAAAGTAAGAAGTCTCTCTTCTTTCTTCCTATTCTATATCAAAATTAGGTCTGACTACCATTTGCAGAAATCAGGACAGGTATGAAGACGGTCCCCTTCTATCCATAAAACACTTGTAGCTATACCTAGTAYTTAAGAGCATGTACTTTTTAAAAACATCACCACTGAAACATTATCAGTCCACCAGCACATTTCTGTATGTGGCTGTGGGCATGCTCTAGCTTGCTTAGGAGAAAGCACTTTCTCTGTAAATTAATTGCTTCTTCTTGAGCTGTCAAATGTACAAAGCATACAAAGCAGCCACAAACCAACCAATAATGGCAAATTATCTCATAAACCTGACCTTCATTTGGAACCATTCAGGAAAGCATTATGCTGCATGTAGAATAATTTAAACAGTGACTTTTTGATAAAATAATAGGGGTTTGTTATAATACATAGACAACAAAAAAAAAAATTTGGTCCCAAAATGTCCCATAGATAATTTAAATGCATATGATTTTTGCAGTTAAGAATTAAAGCTTGGAGACACTGCCAGTTTACAACTTGGTGTACAGGAGGAGACAGGGGAAGCTGACACTTCAAGCCATCTTCCCTAAAATGGTGTTCTCCAAAGAAGAGAAAAMGTTGTAATGATACTTCCCTATCTCAATATCAAATGCCAGTATCATATCTGATTACTTTATACTTAAGAAAGTYAACCTCCTTTAATCTACTAGACATGCTTTTCACTTGCTAGCACCGAATATAAGAGCAAAGTAGTGACTTCACTAAGCCATTGCAACAGACTTCACACTAGTTGGTAGTCAAAGGTTCACAGAAAGATGTGAAACACTGCAAAGAAAAACCATTGCATTAGTCTTAAACTGATCCATGAGCAGCTTTCAAAAGGCAGCCTCCTGATAACATAAGAGAAGATTCAACTCTCCTTCCCYCCTCAGCTGAAATTCCAGTCTGAAAAATATACCGGATTATTCCTCCCTTTGTATGGGATACGGTCAATTASGTTTTAGTCAGTACATCCTCAAATTCAGGAAATCTATCATTTTGCTAGGAGGCAGGGATGAGAATAGTAGCGAGATTAAGGATTTCACAAAACAATCAAACAAAAAACCCACATTGCTATTTAAAACTGTCTGCAGCTTCTATACACCTTTGCAAGTACAGAGTTCAGTCCTGTGAATACTTTTGAACTTATCACTGGGGCACCATTGACTTCTCCCAAATACTAACCCGGGGTGATAGACTAGTTTTTAGAGCCCAACTTCATGTCACCCATATTTTATGTTTCTTTAGTATTTTCCTTAATTAAAAATAAAAGACATAGAATATCCTCCATTAAAAGCATGATACTCTAATTGAATAACACTCATTCACTCATTCCTGGGGAAATGATACTTTTAAACTCTAATATTTGTTAGGCAGTAGGTAGTTCATTCCAGAGAGCAATACAGTTTCAGGGACTCTCAGCAGACCCCAAATCTTTGCCATCTGAGCACACAGAGCTCCAAGATATCAAATCTAATTAATGGCTATACTGTTATTSATAGCAAAGTTTTACTCTTTTAAAAAGGTTTCTTGAATTTAGCAAATTAAAACTGTTTTTACCCTCTGAGACTAGAACAATAGATTCACGTTACTAAGGAAACCTGTCTGTGTAACTCCCTAGATAAGAAAATAGCAACCAAAAATCTCTAAATCCATCCATAATAAGATTATTTTCTCTCATAATATTTGGAGTATATACAAAAGCATAACTGCATTTTACAAAGGAATTCATTGGGATGACCTACATAACTCATTCATGGCTTTGTTGCTTATGAATCTTTGATATATGTATCCAAAAGAGATGTCAGTAAAACATTTACACCACACCATCCTATCCAACATTCTGTATTTATGATAAATGCAAGTTGTACCTTCAAGTAGCCAGAATGTCAATACAGGAGCTTTTCCGTGCTGAATGGAATTTCTGCCACTATCTTCTCATAAAAGCAAATTGCAAGATCTGAAAACAAGAACAGACTATATTAAATCTCAAACATTCCTTAAGCAAATATGTAAGTATGTAATGGAGATCAAAGCTGAATATATAAATCCAAGATGTGAGAAAAAACAAAATAAGCTCAAAATCTTTTAAATCACTGGCAGACAATCTACCTGTCTGATGTCAGACTACCAAAAAGAGATAAAGAAGAGATAAAAAAAATCTTTTTTCCTAATACAGTAAAGGATATTCTCTCCCCTTCTCCCTCCCCACCAGCAAAAAGATTTGCTCATACTCTGCTCTTAATATGCAAAAAAAAGGAAAACAACTGAATGTGTGCAAGATATAGTACAAAAGTGAATGGAGTTTTTAAATTTAGGTAATTAAAAATTTTAAGTAATAAATWTTGATTTTTAGAATATTAAGCACGTTTCCACAACAATCTCAATGGAAAAATGAAGTGGTATACCAGCTAGCATAAACTTCAGATTATTAGCAGAATATCAACCCAATTTCAAAATAATAAAATAAAATCAATCATATGTGATTTTAGATAGAATCCATTTTGCATGAATTTTGACACATAGAAATAGTTTAGGCATTGACCCACTATAAATATATGGCTGACTAACTTCTGAAGCATTTTGGCCTCACTTAAAGACTGAGCTAAATACCTGCTTGACATTGAGCAAATTATGTTGTTTAACACAATCTTACAATAAACAGCATGTAAATAACAGCCAAATAATGCAATTCATGCAAATAAAGCTCTAGGTTACCTGAAGAAAGAAATCATTCCAAGTACAGATTATTTTGCCTGTTCTGTCTAGAAGATTATTGTTGGATCAATAGACCTCTTGGGAAAGTCTTTTTAAGGCAGAATTTTCATCACAAAAAAAGGAGGAGGTTTCAAACACATTTTTTAATGGAACAAGTACTAAGAGGCAGCCATTATGAGTAGGCTTTGGATATGTTGCATCAAAGAGAAGAGTGATAAAGAAAAAGAGAAGAAACAAAGCTCATATCTCACTTGTACAGAGTTTGAGACTGATGAAGAGAGGAAAAACTGAACAGATATTTCTGGAGAGGGTACAGACATCAAGAGTAATGATAGGAAAATGTGTTCTTAGTTTGACGTGAAAAGAAACTGTGTTAAAGGAGACTAGCAAGAAGGTAGCCTGAGCAGCTACACTGCAAGTTGAAGACAACACCACTTTAGCCAAGAGATGAGGATGACAAAGATTTTATATACACTGCAGAAGAAAACTTAAGAGGATTTAGCATTTGGCATTTAATTGTGTTTTACTTTCCTTTAAGCTATCTTTTCTAACATAGCAGTGATTGTTACAAACTTAAATCAGAGCAAAAGCCAAGCAGAACTGTTGTTGTGTATTATAATGTATCACATTGTATGATATATAACAGCAAAATTGTAGGTAAACCTGATGCAACAAATTGCTTGTAATATTTTTCCTAGAATGAAATGATACTTAGCTTCTCAAGATAGGATTAGTAATGGCAAATTAATTTATGCATCTTCTAAATCAGTAGGCAGAGATGCGCAGCCAGCACAGTCATGAAAATGTCTGACTCGCTTCTCTCCAGTGCAGTAAATTTAGATGAGGTATCCTCTACACAAATTGAAAACAGATATCAGATCCAAAAGAAAGTGATGTGCCATGAAACAATTTACAGGGCTGTGTCAGGCCATATTGAATAATGTTCCTTATGCTTTAAATTAATGTGATGCGAAATCTATCTAACTCAAAAGCATTCTCTCTTTGACCTAGACTATGAGATACAAGATTATATAAGTGATAAGACTGGTAATAAGTGTTTTAATTGTCCACATTTATTTCAAGCTGAAATTCCAATCAGAGGGCAGGTTAGAATTATGAATMCAGTGAATTATTTTTTACATATAGAAATGAATCGTAATAATAAAAAAAATGTAGCAATGGATGAACTCTAGAAAGCTTAGAGGCTGGTCCTGATTTAAGTATATAAAGTTTAAGCTACATACCWAAATGTTGACTATGCCAAATAAAGTGAAAATATTGCAGGCACAAACTCTTGAGACAATTCCTGTAAATTCTGCTTACAACACAACCCAGAAGTTCTGCAGGAGGGACCACTTTCATCCTTGCTTCCATTCTAAAATCATTAACCAAACTTCTTCAAATTCCAGATGAGAAAGATCTAGGGTCTTAAATGTGTAGAGCTTCTCCTGGAACAGTAATGGTCAAGCAGAAATTTATCAGAAGAAACAACAGCCATTCCCTGACTCTGTAAACCATTCTGAGCACTGWCATTATTTAGATCAGGCTGAAGGACACTAACAGCTATCAGCTGACTATGGTCCCTCGAGRACTGTATATCAAGTAAGCACTGCCAAAGTGCAGTGTCTTGTCCCTCTTCATGCCTCCTGCATCAAGGATGAGGACGGAAAACAACACAACACCTGCGAGGTCACCTTTCCAGCACTTTCATGAATTCAAGGCATGATCTGTACATTGATTAAAGTCCTGCTGCATTACCTGAGTGCTTGTCCTTCCAAAATTAAATTTGCATTTCATGAAATGACCAGAGCCAGCATGTAGCCCAATAAAATTCAATGTACGCAAGCACATAGAAAGCAGGTATGTCTACCAAAAGAAGGAGTATAATGGAGAAACTCATTTTTCAAATATATATGTATAAATATACACACACACATATATATACATATATAAACTTGATTTAGCATGCATTGATGAGTTCCTTCCATTGAGTCATATCTTAATCACAAAATGCTCTTATTGATTCCATGAATCTCTCAAGTGAGCAAGGCACCACCATTTACCATTTTGAGTACAGCACTCCGATCCAAGGTGTTGGAATTGGACATTTTTCCAGTACTTTGTTTTGCAAACCTAGACAAGTGCAGATAGTGCTGCACTGATAACGGGTAACTTTCAATGAAACAACATGGCAGGCAGMTTTGCATGCAGAAATTGAACGGGCTCTAAGATCACGGTACCATTAATTAAGCCACAGTTGAAGGAAACACAAAGGACTTTTTCATTACCCCATTTTAGCAGTAAGTTTATCAGTGATTCAGTAGTAGAGAATGGGTATCAGTTATGCTGGCACAGAAGACAAAATTTTACTTGGTTCCCAAAGTGCCTAGAAGATTCCACCAAGAGCTGAACATACAGTACAGATTTTTCATATTAAATGTGCAAATTTCACATGCCTTGATGTAAGTATGTACTCCTCACTCCATTTTATTTAATATTTAATAGGTACTTGTGGGCACATAGACATACTATCTCATTTCTTGTACTGAACTATGTGTCCTCAAATTGCAGAATCTAGCTAAAGGCATTACAACTTTAATAGCAGCACAAGCAATTCTATAAATATAATTCAAAATTACTGATAATATACTTAGGTAGTATTATGGACAGCAGTAAAGGTTAATGGGGATAGATTATTAAAAATACACAATATGAAAAAATATGACCAGCATTTCACATCATATGAACAGCCACGGAGAATCAATCCAAAGACGTCGCTAACTCAAGATTTTGTATTCAGCAAAGCAAAGTGAGAAGGAATATAAAACTAGAAACTTTATGGTAAACACATATGATACTTCCTTGAATACTCTCACAATTTGAGAAGATTTTAGACACAGATTACATAAATCAAAGTTTCTATGGATGAAGCGTTGTTAACAGATCCATTTTGTTATTTTTAACACTACCTTTTTTATTATTATTTTAGGTAAAGTGATTTCTGCAGTGTTTGTAGGTGAAATATGGCAACGCGTAGTGCATGAGTACCACAAAATGAAATGAGGGTGGAACATATTCAGGTCTAGCTGTCATCAAGCACATCTTTAAAGTGTTTTTCAGTTTCCTGGTGCTAAAATGTTGTATCCCGATGTTTACAAGCACGGCGTAAACTCATGTTCACGTCACCGCAAGTCCCGGGTTTACACTTGTGTCATGTACCATTTAGCAACACTAAGTGCCAACTGCTTGGCTGGAGCGGGCTGGGGGATCCCTGAGTTTGGGGGGCGGTTCTTTTTGTTTGTTTTTGTTTCGCTTTCACTCTGGGCCCTCGGGCCTTGTGTGAAACCMCCAGGAAGGCACCAGCCGGACACAGCAGCCACCACCACCACCTGCTGCGCAGTGCCCAGGGCTCGGGCTCCACGGCGCCTTCCAGAAAGTTCCGGGGCACCCAAAAGAACGCTCAGCACTTCTGGGATGTGGGCTTTGGAAGTGAAAAAAAGCAAGCAAGCAAGAAAAAAACCTCTCCGGCCTCTCCTTTTAAAATAAACAAAACCCCCTATTACGACTTTAAGGTTAAGAACTTCAGGCCTTATCACATCCTTAAGATTTGTTGCTCTGTGTTCGTACCAACTGCATTAGCTCAGTGGCATAAATACAGCACCACTAYGGCAACTCCTAGCAAGTGGTTAGATATCAATGTATATCTGCTCTGCAAGAGTCTTTAATAGATAAATAAATAAATAAACTTGGCTTTTTCAGAGCTTTGCACATCTTTGTCATTCAACATGACCCAAAATGATTGAAGTTGCACCTGAATACAGGAGAAATGCGACACATCGCAAATACGCTGTAAGCCTAGAAGTGTCAGTTCTGAATCCTGGGTTTCAACTTATTCAACATAAGATGAAAGCTGTCTTTTTTTTTTTTTTTTTTCCTCCCAACTGTATCTCTGATACCCTCAGGAACAACATGTACCTGCAGACGGTGACAGCGCAGGGCAGCATCCGTGACAGTTCACTAGAGTCTTTACTCCTCTCTTGCTGGGAAAATTTCTGTTTAGGTGAACTCACCAAAACCACTGTCTTTGCGACCTGGACAGAATTTGTGAACAGAAAAGTTTCTGGCATTTTTATGTTTCCAAATTTTCTTGAGCCTTCACTGGAATAAACTATCATAAACTCATTGATGAAGCTATGATAGTTTAAAACTCAGAATTTTCTGACATACATTTATCTCAAGTTCATATGTTCTGTCACTCCATGCTGAAATTCACGCTCAGCCTATAGGACTTTTGGAAAAAATCACATTTCCAGAAAAAAAAAAAATCCATTGCAAAAATATATTGAAAAACAATCCTTGGAATCCAAATTAATCTGTAGGCCACCATAAAAAGTAATAACGATCAAGGAAATTCCCCCTATCCTTTAGTATTTTCCATGCAAAAGTTTTACAGTTACTCTTTATTTTATAATTTTTTTTTTAATCTATCAGTGTGTTTGAAAATGCTCGAGACAGCTGGTTTCCTGAATACTTGGCAAAAGCTAAAAATCAAAGCATAGCATTGGGGAGTAACTTGAGTAACATACTCATTCATATACATGYCTTATATTGCTTCTCCAAAATTGAGATTACTGCCTTTTTAAGGGAGCACAAAGCAACAAAAGAAAAGGATTTTCATAAAATAATTTATGAATCATTTGCACAAAACTTTGTGTTTATTCCAGGTAGAGTTTTCCACTATGTTTTCTAAACTTGGGCTGATACTTGTTTTTGGCCTTCCAAGTATACATTTAGAGTCAATATAAACAAATCAAAGCATTTAATTTTCAACATGGAGTCCAAAACCATTTTTCAGTCTTAATAAATACCACTAACATCTTGTCTGTAATTCAAATCCAAAATCCATGCACTAATTTTAAAGTGGGTTTCTTATGAGTCCTCTTGTCTTTGAGATATTTTAATCTTACCTCATCTTCTTTCAAAAAGTCTCTAAATGAAACCTTTCTGTTGTGTTGAGAGAGCTGAAATTAGCAGTTTGAGCTTCTGTCTAACTTATTTCTATCCTTTTCTGTCAATTTTGACTTACTGTGTTTTATACCTGGGATGTTCACCCAAAATACTGCACAAACGTCCATTTTTCTGATCAATTGCATGTACCCTGTAAGCTCTGCTTTCTTTCAATATCTTCCTCTTCTCCCCAGATCAAATACAAATTTATCTTCTTCTATAACTGGTTCCCATATGTGCTACTGCGAAACCTCCTCTTCCCCCACCACTTCTCCATCTGCTGAATTTTCAAAAACAAAAAGCTAGAGTCTTTTTGAGGCTTTCTTTTTTTTTTTTTTTGTGAGGCTCTTTCATGGTTGGAACACTTGGAAATTTCTGAAGACCAGCTCATTATCTTCCATTCATCTTCCAAATTTTACCAAAACAGTCCTAGATCATGAAGATTATGAACCCTTTTTCCAGGAAGGCAGCAGTTGTGCTGTGAACACTATTTCCCACGCGGAATATAGGGTTGTTTCTTGTAGCTAACACTAATCCTATCACAAATTTTTGCTTCCTACAGGAGGAAAGGAATTTTCTAAGTTCTAGTACYGAGTGTTCAATCTTTTTCTATACAGTACAGGACAGCTGCACATAAGGCAAATATGCTAGAACAAAAATATTCARATCCATGAATAGTTTTCTGCTTCAAATGTGCATCGCTCAATAGATTCCCACAGGAATTTCAATTTTGAACCATTTATCATTTCAAAATCTCAATGTTACATCAGCCCAATTTACTGAAATTTCGTCTTTTTTTTCCTTTTATGTCCTTCAAAATAAGTCATTTTCAATTGAAATCACATAGAGGAATTACCCTTAAGAAACACTACAGTAGACTTTCATGAAACTTTGAAGAAGGATTCTCCAAGATGTTAAAATGACAAGCAAACTGAAGCCCTGTGCTTTTCCTCATCAGTAATTAGTATCCATCTTCTTCATTATTCACACACYGAGACTATCTGCAGCTTTCACTCCATGCATAAAAGCCATTTTCTTTTTTTTATTATTAGTTTCATGGTTGCTGTCAGCCTTTAAAAAATGCCCTCAAAAAATTCCTACCTCCCTTGGAAAGGGACACAAAATTATTTGGGTTTTTCTTCCTAATGTCTAACTTCCTAACGTACAACACTTTAAAGTTTTTGTTTTGCTTTTACTTTTAACCTCGCTGAACTCATTCTTTACTTAATTTAACTCTTCCCTTATTAATACTTTGTAACCAGTAAGCTATATACTGTCCAATACTTCAATACCACTTCTTCAGCATCYCATGGATTGTTTTTCAGAAAAGTGTAAAATGCTAAAGATTGCATTTTCTCTTGCATATTGGAATTATTTAATTAGGCTCCAGAGTTTGCAGTATGCAGTATTGATGTCTCTTTATCCAAAATTGCATTCTCTCATTAATTAATGCCTAATGAGATTCAACTTGCCTTTTAGCACCAAATTCATCATTACTCAAATTATCCTTGCAGTTGGTAGTTAAAACTGAAAAATGACCACAAGTAAAAATTTTGGTGATCACATAATTAACATTTTAGAGGTTCCCTTTTGAAAATGGCCAGTGACGAGCATCCTCAGACCTCCCTTAGAGCTTCACATGACCTCACTTAGGGGAACATGCAATTAGGCAAGATTTCGAAGATCCTACTGGCCACTTCAAGCTCTCTGATTGTTTCAGAGTGAAAACYAAAGCTATTTAAACTGTATTGGTTAGTTTTGTGACTGAGATTTCCTAATATTAACAGAGATGGAAATCCAAAGAAGCTTTAAACAACCAAGGAACAATGTAAAGCCAAAAATGAAAATATTTAAAGAGAAGTAAAGGGGATTTCAAATCCATTTTACACAGCTGCATCTACTGTGACAGTTTATTAGGCTGCAAGGCAAAAGATCTTTTTTTCGTGCTGAAATATTTACCATAAGCTAAACGGAATTGTCACAGTGTCTCAAGTCACTGCCACAGAAAGCTCAACATTAACATCCCACAATTTATACATTACTTGATTGATTGACTCACTGAGTAAAAGAGCAAAAGGAGATCAAAATGGAAGCCAATATGCAGCACTAGATCTATGGAGGAAGCTGGAGAAATGAGAAAAGTGGRTAGTCACATGGAGTAATATACTTTATATAGGTGTGGGTATGTAACAACTGAGAATTTGGCATCATTGAGCAGCTGCCAGGCTCTCATGGTGAACCAGCATGAACCCAGCAAAATCCATGTGTTTTTGAACCTTTATGCTGCTTAATTTCTTGAGAAAGGTGATTATTCTGCAGTGCTTTTTCTGCTTGGTTAAGATGACTGGTGTTTATCTTAACATGTTGATCATAGGTCTGCTTGATATTTCTGCTGCCATTAACATCAGGTAAGGTCATTTATAAACACGCTCTTCAAAAATGATATATTATTAGTTTTTGTAGAAACACAGAAGCACACAGCCCTTCATCCCTCTGCTACATTCCCATTGAAAATATCTCTCAAACCCACCTGCAAACTGCAACAAACTAAATCTGCTATTAAAAAAAAAATACTCAAAATAGTGGTATTTTTATTCCAGCTAAAACATTCCTCACTGAAACCTTGTAGGATTTTTAGACATKTGGGGTAAATTATTTTGGACAATAGCATGGGAAGGAAAAAAAAGTTTGGTCATTCAAACAGGACATTTACCTCAATGGGTYAGCTGCAGGATTAAACTGACCATGACACTACCCAATTTTTACTTTGCACATGTGAATCCAGCAACTAGAGCAAAACAGAAGAGGCCAAAGGAAAGACACAGAAGCAAGAGACAGATTTYGCTTGCTTTGCTCGTGCAAACTTCTGCAAAAGTCAATAGAAGTGTCTTTGTGAGTTAGGTAAGCAGGATATGACCCTTGCTTTTTCGCCTTTATTAAGCCTTGATATTTAGAGAGAAATCATTGCACTCTATGTGTGCCACACAGCTAGACCCAGGAATAAAAGATATTGACCTTTAAGAGGTAGTTCCTAATTAAAGTTATCCATTTGAAATCACACCAATAGTTCTGACACCTTTGGCCATTCATAGATACTAACTGTTACCTGAAAAAGCACCAAAATGCAGGCATTTAATGGAATTAAATGTYGTGTAATTTTTGAAGTTGTATAATTTTTCAAGAAGGACAAATTTGTGCACAACACTACTCCTTTTCTTTCAAATTGTCTGAAAATACTTCAAAGACTCTAGAAGCCTTTTTTTTTTTTYTATCATCTAGATACAATAAAAACTAAGTGAAAAAAAAATCATCATGTTGTTGCTAGGAAAATTTTGACATTAAACATGGCTTTCTTCCCCCAAATTTAACTCCACATTAACACTTAAAGCTTCCAGCATAGGATGTCTCATCTCTAAGAAACTATTAACATATGGTTAAGGAAACTGAGAAGTAGGCTATGTCATGACAACTTTCCTGGTACACTAATTTTGGCATCACATATTTACTTTACAAAATAAGATGCTCTGGAAAAAAAAACAAGCATTAGCCACTATATGTTCTTCTCACCTTAATAAGTGTATGCCCCTCCAATATTATTATGGTTCACATCATCACAAGACCTTCCATTTCCTCAGCTGAAGTTTAACTACATGATTTTTCTGATTCCCTTATTTTTTCTTTGAGGGAAAGAAAGGCGCACATGGAGAAGAAAGTCAAGAAGATTTTTCTTTTCCAACCCATGATCTTTTAGAAAGATTATGATCTTTCTGAAACTTGCACAGACTTTACATATTGTCTTTATATATAATCTCATCGAAAGTCACACGAGGAGGCAAGGAAGAAGCTCAGCAGTGTTTGACAGTTTGATCATACAAGACTACTGAACTCAGAATGTATTTTAAAATCAAAACTAAATTAATAAAATGAAAGGAAGAWCATGTCTTTTAGAAATATGATTTGCTGGTTGGTAAACCAGCTCTCCTTTGGAAAGGGAGAGGTTGACTCTCTCTTTCCAAACCAAATAATGAGGACACAGTAGGTGTCCTAAGGATACTAGACCCATCTGAAGAAAATAAACATGTTCTCATCCCTAACATACACAGTAGTTGAAAAGCACTAATATGGTGCATTTTAATGGGCAACTTAATTGATTTTTTTATATTTACATAGTAATAGAAGGCATATTCATTGGTCACAAGAGGAAGAATTAAGCAACTACATGGTGACAGAATGAAATAATTACCTAATCATGTCAAAACTGCAGGAAATTAGCCAAATTCATGAAATATGCATGGGTAATGGATCAGTATATTTTCCAGTTTTCTGCTCAGCTATTTCTATTTGCAATATGCATGGTAAAGGGTGGTGGGGAGGAGAGAAGAAGGAGCAGGAGTGAAAAAGGGAAGAAAAAAGGAAGGTCTATCTGTTGCATCTGCTTTGCAACTTAAGATAGCAGATCAGAATAGATTTCAAAATTGGTTAACATCACATGAGTGATATTGTTATTATATTCTCCTATTATCAAAAATTATTATTTTTACATATGCATACAGATCTGTTCATATATATACACACATATATATAAATATATATAGCAAGGGATCCAGTTCAGCTCTGATTTAATAACTAAGTGATTTAAAGCTGAGGTACACCAGTATCACACTTGACTTACTTAAGGAATCCTGATTACATTTACTCCGTGCCTATGTTTGCAATGTGGAAACAGAAGACCAGGTGGAATGCAAAAATCATTTCAGACTTTCTGTTTCTATATTCTGGGGTCCTGTTACTCTATAGTATAACCCTTACAATTGCTCTAAATTATTCTGTTTTTCATGACTCTCTCTAGAGTGCAGGAAACATGTAATTCAGTCTCACTGTGCTTATTCACTGAAGTAATAGCCAAATAAACGCTTGACTACTAACTTTAAACCTTCCAGAAAAGTTTTTAAGCATTATTCTCCTCATTAAAACCCCTCTGAATTGCCAAGAAATGCAGGGAAAAAAAGGGAAATCAGAAATTTGTGCTGAATTTCTGAGCCAAGGTGAAATGAAAATCATCACAGAAATTTCTGGACAGAAATAATTTATGAATGTGCCGCCAGCAAAGAGGTTTGTTCATATCTAAGAAGCTTATTTTGTATATAACACAACACCATCAACCTCAATAAACCACTGCATTTTATGAAAAGGAGACACATTAGCATTCAAACAAATTTCCTTGGATACTATRGCACTTTTGGTCATAGTATAGAGTCACAATTCTGCAGTCCTTTTCACACCTAACACAGCCACAAAGCACATAGCAATTTTTCACATATTTATCCTCAGGAAAAAAAAAAAAAAAGAAAAAAAACAGCATTATATCCAATAGCGAATTTATCTTGTAACAGGCAAGATACTTACCGTGGGTTCTGAAAGGAAATACATTTAGAGTGGATGTCCAGTGCTTCTTAGCTCTACAGTATCTCTTCTTGTCATTTCCTCTGTTTTTATAAATTATCAAATTAGCTGCACTTAAAACCATTCCATACATGGAATACTCCATCAGCTCAAAAGGTGATTCAGTTTACTCAGATGCTACTTTTATAAATGAGGTTCAGCAAGCTGACAAGATGGGAAAGAGCTGTGGTGCAACACTCAGCATAAAAATCTCAGAGGCCCTTCAGAACAGGGGTCTTGACCAAGGTATCCCACCTTTTCACCACCCTTTCAGSACGCACACCCAACCAAGCAAATTCAGACAGTTAAAAGCAATGCAAACTGAAGGCCTCATCTGTAAGAATTTTATATAAGATTATTAATACTACAAGGACCACAAAAGCGCAGCAGAGCGGTAGCTTCAAAGAAGGTCTCCATCTTTTTCCACTTCCTTCACTTGAAGCATTTTGCTAATTTTAGTTGTTTCACAGCAAAGCCCTCGGGTTGCAATTCAAGAAAAGAGAATAACAACCACAGAAAAGATTCCATGTTAAGCATACTCTTGGGTTCCACTTTCTTAGGGTTTGGCTTATGAATGTACAGGCACTGAAGTTGTTACTAAACCTTTTCCCTGTTGTTATTTAAGTTGATGCRTAATGCCTCCATAAAAACATATTTTTAGCCCTCTGAAGTGTTTTCCCCCTTCTCTGTTAATTATCAAGTACCTGGCTGATTGCTTATGATTGATGACTGATGGGGAGAAGGTTCAGCAGGTGTCAGTGGTTTGGTTAACATGAGTAGCACAGAGAGAGAAAGTTGCCTGTAATACTGATCAAACTGTGTTGGCTGGTGTTGCCTGTGAAAGATTCTCTGTGGTAGAGAGAGAAAGAAAAAGAAAAAAAAAAAAAGAAAAGAAAGAGATAAGGAAAGAAAAAGCACGTGGGCACATGTGTGTGAGACAAAGAGAATTTGTATGATAAGTAGAAAAATGACCCTTCTGTAGGGTGTTATTACTAAAAAAAAAGTGCTACTAAGACAATATGAGTATTTCTGATCTTTGCTTGTTGAAATTATTTAATTTTCAAGTGACGTAGAAGATTCAGCCAAGTGAAGAAAGAACAAGTGGGATAATCAAGCAAAATACTACAAAATGARTGTCAGGAAAAATATTTTGCAAAGTGATATAAAATCTATCCCAATCACTTCATGTAAATAAGGAGAGAAAAATATCTACAAAAAAGGCTTAGATCTAATTTAAAAATTCATAATTGAACAGGGAGTCATTTTGACAGAGCAATGGCTCCTTTTGAGAAACAGGAGTTGTGGCTAAGTTATTTAAATACGGATCAATTTAAATACAAATAACAAATGTGAAAGTAATTTCTAACTAACTCAAACAGACCTGTTTTCTGGTATGMTCTGTTCTGGCTGGACTCCATGCTCTCTTGGTTATTTTTATAACTTATCCATACTGTTTATGCTGTTTGCCACCTGCCCTTAGTTAGGTTTTTGTTTTTATTTTAYTTAGAAGCAGATCCTGAAACAAGTATCTGACCTTTCTGCTTTTCTAACCGAATTAGAAATTCATAGGAAATGTTTACAATCTTTATAAAAAAAATCTTAATAAATGAAAATGTAAGAAAAGATACTGTTGTTCTAAATTAATGCTTAAATCTAAACTCATGTCCCAGCTGATTCAACAAAGGTAGTCAGGATGCAAACACCGTTTTGAAATCACTGTTTTAAAGTGAAAGATGGAGACTGAAATATTTTGTAAGTGTTGATGTAACATAGTTACTTGTTTYACATGTGTACACACATGCATCTGAACATATTTATAGGTGAATTCTTTTCTACTGAAATAAAGCCTTTCTTCCAATAATACGTTTTCCAGGTGACAACTACGATATATAAAAATCACAATTATGAAACAAGGCAGAGAACCAGGCTAGTTCTGTGATTTTAAAAACTCATAGTTTAATGCTAAAATATAGATTTACATAAATATTTAAATAGAGATTATATAGTCTGTATCTTGAAATAAAAGTAAGATAAATTCCCTATCCGCATCTTATATGAACTCTTAAATAAAGACACTGTAATCTCCTGTCAGAAGACTTTGTTATTATGAGTCATTCAAATTCAAAGTCCTAATTCAGACTCTTCAGAGATTTTAAGTAAACTTTAGAGTTTTAAAGTGGTTTTTCTATTCAAATTGTGATATGATAAATAAATCTAAAACTCAAAATTTGAATCCTGCTAATCTGTTACTAGGAAAAAAGGARTTTTCCAAACAAAAGTGCAACACATACATAGCTGTAGTAATTGTATATATGAAGGTTCAAATGTAATGTCCTTTAGGTTTCAAAATTATGGATTTCAAACTTCAGAAGCATGAAATACCATGTGCTGCTTAYATTAAGACTTGTTTAGAAAATAACTTTATCAACAGAAGCTGCTGGGTTTTGAAAGCAGTTAAGATTTTAGGTACACAATCCCTGTCAAGTTCCAATAGGCTTTCTACTTGTAAATCCAGTAAGAGCCTTTGTAAAATCACACTAGCAAGGATTTCCTAAAAACATATTTGGTGAAAGTGATTCTTTTTGCTGGTGAAAGTTTTTGCCATTCCGACAGAATAGTCTTTTTCCTGAGCACAAGGAACAATTCATCTATAGGAACAAAATTCATTCATAGGAACAAAATTATTAAGTTTACTGTAATGAATTTGGAAGAGCTTTTACTCTGAAGAGGATCTGCAGTTTAAATATCTGCAAAATGCCTTTTACAAGACTGAATTTGTTCAAGGTGTAAATCCATGGCAGCTATGTCAAGGAAACTAGTTCCTACTTTGGAGTCACAATCAGCTCTTCTGTCTCTTGGAGCACAGATGTGCAGTGCATTCAGCTGTCCAATGTGAAGTGGGTAAAATGGGGTCTTTTAAAGTGATGTTTCAAAACAACAACAAGGTCTTTAGCAAAAGGTGGAAATTTGAGATGGATGAATACAAGATTCTCAGTAAAATGAAGGATTTTTAAATAACTGTCCCCCATACCAAGTTCTGATAAAGAAAAATATCTGCCTTTTTTTTTTTAGGCAGAAATATTCTGAAGTGTAAAAAAAAACAATTTCCTTCCTCTCCAACCCAGCTAAACCAATAATTCCTTACTCTTTAAAGCAATGAACAAACAGCTTAGTGAAGTATCAGCAAATATCCTTGTCACTTTCAGTACAGCTCCCTGAAAGTTCAATTCTTGCCATATTAACAAAACTCAGCAAGGAACTGAACAGAAATACAGACACTACCAGAACCACAAAGTGAATTTATTGCCAAGACCATGAACATGCCTCGCTGGGGTCAAAATGCAGGACTGTGCAGTAGGCTCACTGCTGCTGGTGCTGCATGCCAAGCAGCTCGGGTCACACATTTCTGGATTACAGATTTCTTTGAAGAGAAATTTTACAGCCTGCTCCTAAAGTGGCAGTCAGAAATGATGATTTTTCTGACAGTGAAATGTGACTGTCACAAATAGTGCATGCTGAAGGCAGTGCTTCCAGTAATGACGTACCACATCAAGGATGGCAGGTTTATAGGSGAAAACAGGAGAAGTTGAAACAAGTAAATATTGTGATAGAAACCACACATTTCACACGTTCAGGTTTGGTAATGGTCAAGCCAGGCATCCCTTGCATATAGTTTAAAGAAAAACATAGCAGGGCACATATCTGGCATTAATCTGTATGTTATCCTATCAGTAGGATACAAAGTAATTCCACTAGTTACTCCCCTAAGATTGCCATYATGACTTTCTTGCTTCATTAARACARAATTAAAAATAACATCACTTATATACACTATTTATGCTACCTATTAGTAGYGTTGCTCCTTTGTGAGAAGCTGATCACAAAGACAGAAAAAAAAAATCTCTTTTAGCAGCCTTTGAACTGGAGTTTTTTCAGCTGTATCATGGGAGTCTCCATGGCTTTTTTTGTGCAAAATATAAACTGTGTTCCACCTATATTCTACTTGAGGACCTGCACCTTGAGGGGARTAGGACCTCAGAACAGTTTTTAATGGTCTCATCTAGTACTCTGTACAGCTTTTAAGGTATAAAACTGCTGTGTAATATAACACATTGATATTTAAATTATTGGGAAATGCTGCACTTTGAAAAGTGCATACAGGTATTTAAGGAGTAAATAATAAAGCCAACTATTTAAATTCAAATATTCAAGCTTGAATATTTGAAGCCTGTTATATTTCTGGCAACAACACAACCCAGCATATCAGGACTATATTGTTTTCAGAACATGCTAGGGACAACAATAAATTGTAGTCAAGAGCAAGAACGTTACTCACAGGAGGTAAATTAGTTATATGTGCACAGCTTGAAAGAACAAGACAAAATCTTACTATAAAAGCTTTGTAGTGTCATCAGATGAAAGAAGGAATAGCATTAAGTTTAATGGGGTAAATACACACAGAATAAATTGTGAGTAAACTGGACTATCAAGAAGTCTAAAAATTCTCAACTATGCAAGTGAAAATGATTGAATGGCACTGTATTTTCAGTTTTAATAACATAGCTGTAAAGTGCTTACATACATCAAAAGAATGTATATATATATACACTCATTCTTGAGATCATATTTATAGAGCAATGCAAATCCAAGCTAAGCTTTGTTCTTTCAGTCTTATCAGTCCATTTTCTTTGTTTTGTTTCTCTTGAATTAACAGTCTGTAAATAACACTTATCACTCTTAGATGAATTGGAGACTTGTTAGTTCAACCAGAAAAGTGGAAAATTGATCAACAATGTAATGTGATGAACTTCCTACCAGTACCATTACCACTTTAGATGACCACAGTAAGTCTGGCATCAGATGTGGTTGTTGGAGCATCTATCTGTATAGTATGCCCAAGATTTTAGATTTATGTTAATCAAGGACCTATTAAGGCTAGATTTAAAATGTCAGTTTACCAAAATCATGTAAGTCTCATCATTCCAACTTGGCTTATGCCTAGAAGTTTGAGAGGTTTCAAGCTATAATTAATTTTACCCCATCTAATGTAAATGCAGATGTCCTCAATATCCACATAAATATATAATCTCAGTAAGTTTTTTACCTTTCTTGATATTATATTTCAAGGAAATAATTTCCATAAGATATTTATGTATTGGGTAGAAAAATATTTTCTTTTGCTTCCTTAGATTCTTTTTTCACCTCTTTCTACACAGTCATCCCTTAACCAAGATTATCATAGTAGAAAACAAGCTGGGAAAACTTCCTGGTTAGTACATGATAGTTCAAGTTGGGATTAATCTAGGAGACCTCCTAGTTTCTACCAACATCTATGCAGAACTAGTTTCACTTATGTGGGAAAGATGCATCACCATTAATCCAAGTCAGATTTTACATTACACATGTCCAAAATTATTGTTAAACTAATGGGTCTGGCCTAAAATTCCATCTGAAAAAAACCTTTCCACTCTCTTTACATAAGTATATATGGATATAATGTGCCTCTTCCCCCTCTAGAATTGGCTTCACATTTTCTCTCCACCTTTCCTTTTTGAAATGGCTAGTCTTGAGTGTATGCCACTAGAAAACAGTATCGTTCTGGCAAGAAAAATAAGATGAATATGATATGGAGATTCCAAGAAAGCTAGAGTGGAAAAAAATACACAGTTGTTCTGTCATCCAAGCATGCAAGTCACAACAGAATTCTGAACAGAGCAACGTAGGCAATGCTCTAAAATTCAATTCTTCTAGCTCAAATTGAGAAACTAAACAACACAGTCTTTGTAGTCATTCATATATGTCTCATTTTTTTCTCCACTTATTAGGATTTATTTGAAATGCTTTAATTGCTGTTATTTATAGTACATAATGCCCCTTTCCTAAAACAGAGTTTGAGATTGTATTTTTCAAAAACTTGAGGTTATCATCTCTGATGGTGAGATGCTAATTTAAAGTTGTTAGTTTCTTTTGTCATCTAATTTGTCAGAATGACACATCAAGTTAGGAATTTTTAAATAACACTTGACTGAAATACCACATTATAAGCACCTTTTAATTAAATAATTGTGGGCAAAGAGGGCTATACAAGTAGACCAAGACTATTACACTAATAATACCTATGTTTACTTGATAAAGACCCTTGATCTGGATCAAGCAGATCCTTGATTTTTTTTTTTTTTTTTTTTTTTTTTTTTTTTTTTTTTTTTTTTTTTTTTTTTTTTTTTTTTTTTTTTTTTTTTTTTTTTTTTTTTTTTGCCTCTTACAGATACGGAGACGCTAATATGTAGTTACCGGTTTCCAGCAACTTTTTCTTTTTCTTCCTTGTCTTTAAGAAGTCATCTTAAAAATATTTCAGAAATCCAGAAGATCAAATGTCAAAGCTCTATAAAGTATACTATTAAATACTATGACACAAATTTTATTCTTTTACTCTTTCTTTGTAGTTGTATCAAGATCCACGGCATTAACCACAGCACTAGATACTAATAAATTCAGCAAACGTAGGAGAAAGGCCAGTTTTTCAGAACAGATTAGTGTGCATGGAACATTTTAAATTCTTGATGAGCTGTACTCATCCAAATTAAACAACGTATCTTTCAAAGTGCTGTCAGTCATTTGACATAAATAGTGCTAGCAACAGATTTACAAGGACTGGAGTCCACTCTTTAAAAAACAATAAATTAGTTTTACCGTAAAGTTAAAACACGGCTGCTTGTAGTAGCTCAGTTTCAAAACAATAAACCATCTGCCTCATTAAATCATCAAGAGCACTCATCCTTTCCTTCCTCTTGGCTAAAGCTGTTCCCAAAGCTGTTGAGCTTTAGCCAGGCCTAATTCACAGTCCTTTCGAGAGCTGTTCCTCTGCGGAGCTGAGCATCCTCAGCTGGCTCACTCAGCTGCTGCCCCCTTTTCCCTCCAGAAATTCTTTATTGGTTTCCTGTTCAGGAAGGTGAACAATCTCTGTAGGAAGTAGCAGGGAGAAAAGCTTGTGGATACTCTAATTGTGGATACTCTAATTGAATAGTATCAACAGGTCTTTGTCACACACTCAAGCCTTCTTAAGAAAGGCATCTTTCTAGTTAGGTCTCATAAAGCAGTACAAAGATGACCTTGTGAAAACTGTAGCAAACATCTTGTTTTTTTTTCTTTTAACAGATACAGATCTGTCACATAATCATCACCTTTCCATCATTCTGTTAAAACAGGATGACAAGACAAATCAGACAAATATTGGAAAAAAACCTGTTTTCATGCAAATCCTAGCAAATTTGGTCCACACTGTGCCTGAGGGCAGACACCACCACTTTGTTTAAATTTTTCCTAACAGGTATTGGTCTAATAGCTGTTCAAAACCTCCAAGAAACAATGATTATGTCATCTCTGGGGATAGTCCAGGGCAGCCACATGTGCAAAAGGCCATCAGTGCTGGATGAAGCAAACAGTTTATAGGGGCAAATGTGTTATTTTGTATTTCTCCAATAACATAACACTGAGGATGCAGGTTCACGTTGTAAGTCTGAAGAATTATTCCCACCTACAGGATCCTAGCTATTCCTGTCTCCAGGAATGTAGCTATTCCTACCTACACAATRCTCCTGAGGGGCCATTTTTCTGGTATCAAGCAGTCCTACCTTTTAAACTCCGAATTAGCTGAAGCCGAGCCAGACTTCACGTTATGGGTGAAAGTAAGGCACRTACTTTCAACACCAGTGTAGATAGCATTAATAAAAACACCAAACAAATTCAGATAAAGGCTAGGCCTGCCCCACACAACACACCCACCCAGTTTGGCAGCCACTCATTATATTTGACATCCACTCATTATATTCTGTGAATATTATGTACCAACCAGTTACAAGCTGGTTGTACCAGTTACAAGCTAAGATTAGAGAAGTTCCATTTTATTTAATGAGTGAGATGCTGCTTAAATATTTCCCCTAGCTCAGAGAAAGCAGATTTCTTTGAGGAATCAAATCAAAACAAGGGGTGTTTACTAGTTCTTCCCTAATCTTTCCTTCTGAGGAGAAACGATGCCGAAATTGGTCATTTTTAAAGACAGTCACCATTGCCATTGACAGAGGGTTTCTGTGCCTGGTCTTTATTCTAAATGTTTAATCCTAAATATTGCTGTTTTCATCAAAAAATTTACCAAGCTAATTTATTCCAGAAGTCTTCATCTTCCCTGGGATACTCTCTTCCCTCCCTCTCCCTCATTTATAATAACTATTGTGCCATTTTGATACATAGTATCTTTTTTCCTCCTGATAATTCCAGTTCCTTCTTTCACAACAGTGATAGATGTGGCTTATAAATCATACAAAAGTAAACYTGACTCTATTTTCTACTTCCAGCTCAATTTCTAATCTGTTTCTACATTGACTCTTTTGCTCCAGTTAACAAAAAAAAAATGATGTCTCTGAGCTCATATCAATTTTAATATTTACAACCTGTCAAAATGATCCACACTACTCACTGAAGTATTAGCACAGGTGTTTCATTGATCAGGTCCAAATCCCTCTCTTGAATATGAGCCTTAAATCAATCTCTTACAGCTGGCARCATCCCTCACAGAACATAACAAAGACATTTTTAGTCCAGATAAAAGTGAAAACAAAAGGCCTGATTCCTGCTTGGCTACGTGCTGATCCGCAACAACCCTTTCCTGAAGTTTCAGAGAGTCTTATTCAAATAATCAGTTTGCACTAAAAGAAAATACTACAACAAGGTCTTTCTTGCTAAACATCTAGATATGAGCTGAATATTAATGAGAAATATGAGGGGGAGAGGAGAGTGATTTTATGATTCCCTTAATCATTTTTTGCTCCTTACAATCAGTCCCGTTTCATTGGTAAAAAACACATTAACACACACACACTTACCAAGTTCAGAAGGAAGGCCAGCCAGCAGGGTCCTCCAATTCATCAGGTGAGTTCTTCCATATTCAAATGACCACAGAGGTTTTGTGAGGCCATGAGTATCACAGCTGCATTAAATATCCTCAATATATATATCCTCAATATCCTTAGGCCAATTTCACTTCTAATTTCCCACTCTTATGAAGTTTGACTTTTCCACCTCAGCATACCTTAAAAATTGAAGACATTCTTTGCAATAATAAAATAACTTCTTTCAAGGATAAGGGAGATAATTTGATGATCATTTTGTAAAGCGGTAGGTTAAACCTTTTAACTGCAAAGCTGATAACATAAATTATATCAATACATAAATGCTCTACAGCAGCTCTAATATCATTTTGTAACACTGACTTTTCCCAGTTGTTCTGGAACTATGATGAGGTAAATCTCAAAGTCAAAACTTTGATAGTAGCATCTGTCTCTTCTCTCAGTCATTACCCAGGAAGAATCTTCAGATTGATTTTTACAGTAGTAATTTAAGGGCTAGGCTTAGTTTGAGGTTGTATCCAGTAATTCTGGCTTTATTTAATAAACTATTTTTTCATGATGACAGGAATAATAACTCCTGCTTCCAGAAGCTGATGGACTGGGATTCGTTTAAGTTTCATATTTTAGCACAGGAATATCTATCATTTTCCCCCTATTCTTTCAATGAAAGAGATATTGCCTTCTTTGGTGGATTCAAAACAGCAACAAGACCTGCTTTGCAAACAAACCCGGGTGAGTGTGCTTTTTTTGGGGGGCAATTCTTTAGATTTCAATAGAGCCAAAAAATAAAATAAGTTATTCACATATGCACACAATGAGTTCTTGTTAATACATATTTTCAAGGCCTGGGGATTCAAGAAGATGATGCCAAGTCAACTGAGCCTGAGATTTGTGATAAAACAGTAGAAGTTAGTAATATAAACGCAAACCAAAGGCAATCTGGATTGATTCACAAATTTCTGATTTTGCAGCTGTTAAAGCAGACACATTTCTTCTGGTTTCCTGCAGTTCTTAATCAAGCTAAGCATCAGCAAGAGGCACATTTGCAAAAGCATCCTAAAAATATGAATATGTAAAATGGCACACTTGTGGTTTTATACAGGCCTTGGTAACCGTCTTTTACTAACTAGGGAACTGCATACCCAACCTCCTGGGTTACTGCGTAGATACTGTTTAGACATCTCCTGTAGAGGTTTGTTGTCTGGTAATACAGGCTTTTTTACCATTTCCCAGAAGTCTTACTTAAAAATGAGCCTCAAAATTATTGTTCTATATACTCTGGCTGTCACTCTTTTCTTCCAACCGGCAAGTCGTTCACCACTGTAAAAGAAATGGCTGAAATTCTAAGAAGCGTATAAAAGTGTCTGAAAGTTGAAAGCTTCTTTTCTTTATCCTCCTTTGATTGAAAAAAAATGTTTGGGTTTTGTGTTTCTAAACTTAAAATCCAAACTATTCCCTTGATGTGTCTTTTATGACATGTTTCACCCTAGAGCAAACATACTACTAGGAACCAGGGATTGTAATGGAAATAGTAACAAACCTCTAAGCTGAAGCAGTGCTATCTGGCACGATTACAATTGGTTTAGGTTTGAACTGGGAGCTACCATCTTCAGTCCATCTATAAACTTTAAAGGCAGTGTCATGTTTACAAAGAGAGAGACAAGATAAATTCAAGCCTCAGTGCAAAATAATGGGCAACAGTATAGCTAGTCTTAAACAAGCCTGACAGGAATCTCATATCAAAAACTGGTGTAAAAAAAGGGTCAATGATAATTAAAATGAAACAGCTTTTCTAGCACAAGCATGCTCACCTGTACAGAAATATGGAGCAGCATGCGATTAGTAAAGAAGTATAGACTTCTGCATTTACCTTTAGGTGTCAAGTCTCAAAATCTTTGCAATATATAAAAAACATCTTCATATTAACTATAAATTCAGCTATAACCAAAGGAATTGGACTAATGTCCCATCRTAAATTTGGAATTTCTATTTTAACACCCTTCTGTACTAGAGCATGATTAGTGTTAGCTGAGTAACTTTTGTAAGTAAAAATTTATTCTGTACTCCAATACTATGGATTTTTTCAGTGCTACAGTCACAATTCATCATTCTCAGACTTAAGCCTGAGATGCCAATAATGAAGTCAAAACTTTGATGCACTAAACTCCATTACTAGTCCATTCTATATGACAGAATATTTGCTGCTGTATAATCTTGGAGAGGGGATAAATAAATAAAYAAACAAACAAACCACACACRCATTTTTCTAAACAGGTGAAAATACACAGATTGAAATGTTGGCTCTTAAAATCAGATCACCTTCCCATTGGCTTCAGTGAAGTCATAACTGCATCCAAAAGAGATTAGGATCTGCTGTGCACTTAGTAATTAAAACCTGACATGAATGTTGAATTCATCCCATAGTGCAAAGCATCTCTTTAGATGATACTCTAATAACTGAAAAACATTTGTCAGAACTAAAATATTAAAGCTCCAAACAAACTTCATCAGATAAAATATCTTTTATCTTTTACTGAAATTTCATCAGATAAAATATAGATGTAACAGTGAAATATAATCCTCTCTTCATTCAAAAACCTCATTTAAAATTCACCTCTTCTGTAAAGCTCRTATCTGCTCACTCACACTGATAAAAATTCATAGGACATTTATTCACATATATGTACAAATGAAAATGAGAAATAAAAAAATCAAGACTTTGGAACACCTTTTGCTAACTGCTTAGAAGTTTCAATTCCTATCTAATTCAGTTTATAAATTTGGCATAGAGGAAGAAAGAAAGATATCACTAATATGCACCTGCACAACATTTAAACTAAACATCTCCTTCCTGCATTTCATTTTAATTTAAAAGAAAAAAAAAAAAAAAAAAAAAAAAAAAAANAACCCAAAACACATACTGTTTTGGTAACCATTATTATCATACAGCGAAATACAAAAGCAGCTGGTCATATTCCACCCATTTTCACTACCTACTCTAACAGAAATGCCATTAGCTAACAGAAAAAATCTGCTTCTTATAATATCAGAAAATAATTTGTATAAGTGTGCACATTTACTGCACCTCATTTCATGTGCGTGGGGATGGTAGGCAGAGGTAGCACTAAAACTCTTCTTTCTCTTTAATCCCACTGCGCAAATAACATTCATCATTCTGATTCTAGTCAAATTCAAATCAAAACTAGACAAGACTAATTTATAGTCTCAAGTGTTCTTTGAAACCCTCCAGTGAATAATCTTCACTGCTCTGGTTAAGGAAATGTAGAAGAAAGATTTTAGTTCATGCAGGACTATGAAATTATTTCATTTTCTATTAGGAAACTATCTTTATTAGAGTTTGTATGACTGGACTTCTATTTGTTTCTGTCTTAAAAACAAAATTAAGGGAACAAATATCTCTTTAAAGGCACTATTAGAGAATATTTTTATAAAGAATTATATATCATAATATTATAGCATATGCCTATGTTCCATACAATTTAAAATTTTTATAAATACCCTTTTAATGAAAAATAAAAAGGTTGTACTTCAAAATTTTGAGGAAGAGAGGCTCAAAGGGGAAAGAAAAAGGACAAAGTTCTCTTATAACATAACGAAATGCAAGAGGTAAATTCATAATTTATTATGCTAGAAAAAAATGGGTGGGCTTTCCAGGACATCCTGATAAAATTGTTTCACCCAATGGCAATAAGAGCTTGAGAGATTTCACAGTAATTGTGGGACACATCATGTTCTCATCTTTCCTAGTCTTGGCCAGGGAATTTATAAAACTACTTATGAATAGCAAATATTTTTGGTTTTGGCCTATACAGGTTTGTATCAAATGTCAAGTGTTTTATATTTTTAAAAGGAATAGATCTCCAGCTCTTTGGCAAAATTTTCACATCTCTAAGTCTTATTTGAAAGGATGGAAACTTAACGCTCTGTAGCATAATCTATTTTGCAACAGCATGTTTTTCAGAGATCAAAACTATACATCTTTTATAATATTTTTAGAATAAGGCTAAGGATTTAGTACATCTTTGCCAAAAGTCATTGCAATCCTCTTCAGATGTAGAAGGAAAAAAGGACAAACTCAACTGCAATTTTCCTTTGAAGCAGTAATATGTCTTACCAGTACATGGAGTTTTCCATATGCTACAGAGAACTTTTTATAGGCACTCCCCATGCAGACCTGGTTACATCGGCTGCTGCTATCAGGAGCTGCCATCCTCGGCTCAGTTGCTACAACGTAAATTTAAATCAGAGGAGATGCAAGCAATGAGAATCACATGGAAGGGCTGCTAGGACCACCAGTCTTTTAAGCCTCTCACCCAACCCAGAAACAAATTCTTGCTTAGTGTAGAAAAAAAAACTGTTTTTTCTTTCAGCAGAAACTCTCCTAGGATCCSATTTTAGGCTACAACATTCTGAATTCTACTTTTAATAAGGTTTAGACCGCCCCACCGTACCGGGGAGGCAATCCCTGACGTGCCCACTCAAGGTTAGAATTTCAAAATCTTCATTAAAAATTTCGTTGCCGTACCATGCCGATTCATGGTACACTGCCTTTACTAATTAAATTAATAGCTACACTTGCTTACCGAAGAGATTAGCTTGTGCATTGCCCTCACTAGACGGGTTAGTTGCTAGGCAGCCCTCACTGGAGGCTCGGCACCGCGCTCCTTATCTCTGAGGACAAGGGCTGCGGAGCATCCTGCAGGAGGRGAAGGAAGGCTACGCTGCTCTCACTCACAGCATTCATCTCCGTCTTTATATCTCAATTGCTCTCCTTTAATTATTTTAATCACTTGGTGCATTCTAGTGTTGCGAGTCTATTTAATCTGGAGTGTATTTTGACTTATATGTTATGGAGTTGCTTCATTTTTTTTTTTTTCTCCCTCATCAGTTGACAACCTCAAAATATGTTCCAAGTCACATGTGAAGGTCTTGCACACCCGAGCATACCATCCCTGCTGCCTCAGTAATAGTCAGCCTGATATTTAAGCCCTTCTCAATATTTTTCTATCCACTGAACTGTTCATTGTCAAATATTTGTTTGTTTACCTCATTCACTTTATTCCACACTCCAGTTCATCTCTGGGAAGTCACAGCTTTTATTAACAGCCTCGTGCCAAATCCCTGGGCTCAGCTCCACCAGTGCCACTGGATTTACCCCCACTGGCAGCCTGGTCTCCTTTTTAACACAGCAACTGTACCTCCAGGTAGCCAGATATGCCTGGACCATCTCCCCCTTTGCAACACCCAGATGATTGCCAAACAAATATGTTGATTCCTGGCGTATTTTTCCTAGTGAATAGATCCTGTCTATTCACACAGCTCCTATCGTGCCATAACAACAGCTGGGGAAAATCAGCTTAGCTCCACAGATCTCAGCAAASCTGAGGAAGGGGCTTCGAACCTCCACAGCAAACCACGTCACAAGCAGGAACAGGTAAAAGCTTCATGTTTCACCTGCAATTAGAATTTGCTCCTGGAGTAACTTTATCACTTCATTTTTACTCAAACAAGCACAGAGCTTAAATGTGATATATCAGTGTCATACTTAAACGTGATATATCAGTGTCATTCAGGACATACTTCCARTGGCTCTAGATCTAAAATGACAGAGATTCCTGGGGGAGCGGATTTTGGCAGGAGGCAAATAGTAGCTGGGAAATACATTTTTTTCTACTGTTTGTATATTACTTCTAAATTAGACCACTTTTTAAATTGATTCTTTAACTGATTTCCAATATTTGTATGATGTGATAATCATATTCTGCAAGTTTATGCCAGCCTTTGTTTTGTTATTTTGGCTTTTCCAAGACTGCTGATTTTGCCCCTGTCCATGCATACTTGCTATACACTAGGTGTTACTTAGGTAATCTAATTAATCCAGAAAGCACTATGGCATTTGATGGGATGATCCCAACTCTAGAGCGCCAAACACATCAAATAAAAAAAATCATGAAAAATCCCTTGCTTAATAAGGAAAAAATATAATTCATATTCATAACAATGAAAACATGAGCACAGTCAAGTTGAAACATATTTTTACGGGTAATTTGTATACTTTTTTGCCCAGTTGCAAGAATTGGCAAGGTTTCTTGTGATATATAGAGTTCATATCTGTCAGCATCACTGGGCTTTCCAAGAATAAACAAATAATCTTATCTGCATTAAAGACAAGAAACGATAAAGACACCATAGGGAAACTTGGTCTATTCTCTCCCTAGAAACACTAAAACTTGGAGATTTTAAGGTCAGGTAAACAAAAAGGAAAGCAATAATACCTTTACAAATTGAGAAAAAAAATATTCTTATAAAAGAAAATGATGGTAATGTTGACTTTGTAAGAATAATATATCATGCCTCTGTTTTCAAACAAAGGCTAAGTGGTTTGTTTGGCTAACTGTTCAAGGATTTAAACCTTTTTTAATGTTTCAGGAAATTGCAAGGCAAAAAAAATAGAGATGTCATTTCTCTCCTGTAAAAAAAATCAAACTSATGACACTTCAGAGAAATATATGATCGCCCCCTTGCTTGAAGGCACTTCATTTCTTACAAGACGTCAGCTGCTTTTGACATTTCATGGAAAAAATATTGAATATTCAAAAAAAATCCTTCAAATTTACTTCTTCTAGGGCATCAGTTTGAAGCATAATCTGCTAATGATGCACTAGTTACTGGGAAATATTTGAGACTGACATAAATAATTTATATAGTAAAGTCATAGAGAAAATTAAGTCTTTCTTTTTATTAAGACATTAAAACTGCATCAGACAGATGTGTAAACATGTATAGAATAGACCACATAATTATTCCCTGAATCCACAAAAAAATGTTGCAATTTCTGAGAATCTCAAGTATCCAAGGGAGAAATTCTGTGGATAACCTCACAAAACAAATGCTATATCCTCCTGCCCTATGACATAATTATGTGTCAAACTTTATGTCCTACATCTGATAACTGTATGATAATTGTTAATAACTGTAATTGTAATGATAATTCCTGAAATATGCAGGTTCTGTATAGATTAGTGTAGCTTTTTAAATCCTTTCCCTTTGACCAAATGTTCTCTTTTTTTCTTTCACCTACACATCCACAGTCTTTGCTGCTGTTTTGGTTGCTTAATTCTTTCCAAAAGACTTTTCCCAGAGCTGTAAGTTTAAATACACTGATGAAACCTGGAAACTCAAGAAATTACAGCAAGTCCACCAAAGAAACCTGAAAGACTTTCTTCCACATTTCATATGGAAAATTTACTTTATGACCTGGTTAAAATGCTTACCAAGAAGCTCTGGACACTCTTAAAGTTCAGGAACAATGAAAAGGTCTTGTTCCAAATAAACAAGAAAAGGTGAAATGTTAAACAATATACTATCCAGTACTGAGAAACCGCTGTTCTCTTTAATATATATGGAACTTGACACGTACCAATTCAACATTTTTGTTGTTGGCTCTCTGGAAATGAAAAACAACATATTTAAATTAGACACTAGTGCACAGAAAGGACAAAAATGCTCCTTTTTCCCAGACAGAATTAACTTTCACCCTAAGAGACACTAAAAAAAACAGACACTAAACAGACACTAAAAAAAACACTCTAGCCTGCAGGAAGGAAGGAACACTTTCTTCCCAAACCAAAGCAGTTCAGCACTACCAAATTTTAAGTTACTAGTCTATGAATAACTTAACAAATTTAAGGAGATTTTACCATACACAGTCACTAAGATGAAAATGTTAGAAAGATACAGACAAGGCATTTATGAGGATGAATTAACATCCACCTAAACACTTGCATCCATACCAATAACATCCCTAAATCTCATCCACGTATCAACAGAGAAAAAGCAAAACAAACAAGCAAACAAAACCTATTTGCACTGTTTTAAGCAGAAAACTCACTCTGTCTGCTGTGGGACCCCCAAAATGTCATGTTAGCATTTTGTGTGTATTTGTATGCAGCCAGTTATAGAGAGCTCTTTCTGAATTCATATGCCGATCCAGCTCTACCAACTTGACAAGAATTATTGCTGATCCTGTTCAGGCCAATGGCAATTTTGCCTTTGCCTTAGATAGCCAAGATTTTATTTAAACACTTTCTAATAGAACTTTCTCTCTCTTTTGCCCCTGTTGCTTATCTTCACTCTAAATCCCTGCTGATGCCATTCACGTTTCAAAGGTTATAGGTTTTTGCATAGACATAGTAGACCTTAAAATTTGCACTGAGAACTGATGATTAYATTCTTAAAGTGCATTAGTGCAAGAACAGTTAGCCACTTCTAACATGCCAGTGAATAGTATTTTATGATACTTCCTAAAAGACTGGGCATATGCTATCCTTTTAAGATTATGTATAGAACTTCATAAATCAAATGTCGGCGTGAAACTTTGTTTATTCTCAGTAGTATACAAGCAGATATTTTTCTAACAATATTTTAACAAATGTATCTAAATATGATGCTGACAGAGTATTTTAAGGGAGTCCAGTGAGGCAAATGATGTGACAGTAAAATGAATGTGGACTACATATCAGAGCAAGTAATTGATGTAGTAGATAATAAAAGCTAATGCAAATAGAGCTTTTACCAAGGGGAAATAGTTAAAGTTAGATTCTCCAAAATTAGTATAACAGAAAAACTATATGCAATCACTGCACTATGCCACTCATAGCAAGTATTGAGCTTTGATAACGTACTGTGATATATGAAGGCATTTAGAAGACTTGCGAAAGTCTTCTTGGAGTAAGATGAGGTTTATCAAACGACTTATGTTGACAGCTGAAAGACTTCTGAATCCGAAAGCTCCTTAGTGTTATTACACTTGCATGATTATTGCAGAAGAAACAATATTCTCATCAGTTGTCCTTACTTAAATCTTGCAAGGTTACGCAGGGAGAGCACTTTTACTATAGGTACTCCTGGTCTAATTCACATTGAATGAAACTTTGGAAAAACCTTCTGTATTTTCCTTATTTATGTTATTGAAATAACTGAGATTCATAAGACTTCAAATCACAAGTATAGCAGTTCAGTTCCTCAGAAAAGTATATATTCTGTTTATCGTGTAACCACAGATAATGTTTTAAAATATCTTGTAGGCTGGAGTTTTGTAAAATAAATACCCGACAACTTTCACTACCTTGTCTTCTGTCATACCCATTTGAAGTGAATGGATATTACGGGGGAAGCAAACATTTCTGGAAGACAACCTATCCTCACTGAAGTAATAAGAAAATTCGCCCTCAGCAGCAAGAACTCCAAGGAATTGTGCCTTCGTAGCAGAGGAGATATGACCTGTCTATAATTAGGAAATCATTGGCAACTTCCTTATCTGCAATCCATACAAAACCTGTGCACCTGTTTCTTAATAGGTTGTACCATCTGCAGAGACATGCTACCTAGTCAGCATTTGCAGTAGCAAATACTTGGCTCTAAAAGCAACTGAGTCAGACACATTTCAGAACCTTTCTTCCTTGAACTCTAAATTTTATGCAAAAGCAACAACAGAATGGGGCTTCATTTGACTTCAAATCAAAAGGAGTAAATTGCATTATTTGCTCTGATCTTAATGTAAAGTTATTTCACTATCAGCTCTTACAAGAAATTGTGAAGAAGAGTTCACAAGTAAAAAGCTTGTACTACAATGGCTCTCTAACTGCTTCTGGATCTACAAATATCTAGCTTATATGATTACTTTCTACATGCCTGGGTCTGATTGAATAAAAACAGTATGCTATTTTGTTTTCCCACATGCAAAGCATCCTTCCTTAAAATTTTGCATGAGAAGAATTATTCCCCTCAAATGTAAACTCAATTATTCATAGAGCTCTAAGCACAACCATGCTTAGAAGAATCCCCTTGTGTCAGTCAACAGGAATACTGCAAGATGAAAACCAGCAGGATTTGGTGCCGAACTCCATTGCCAGGGTATTATTTCCCCCTTATTCACAGTTTTTAAAACAAAGTTTTATGTTCATAAACGACATACAATATCCTTAATTCAAAACATTTTCACACAATTATTCAAAATGCTAGATAGCTTTAGTAATTTTTAGTTAAATAGTTTTGGATAAACAAGATTAAGTAAAACAACGTATACAAGTTATTTTTAGTTGTCACATTTAGTGACACATTTAGTTGTCACATTTCACATAAAAGTAGCAACAAAAAATTCTCCTATTTCCTTTCATTCAGCAGAAGACTCTCAATTTTCCTGTCCTTCAAAACAAGTGAAGGAGGATATAATTTAGCTGGAATAATGACATAGAAATCCATAGCAAAATAAGAGCTTAACTTTTCCTTACTGACCCTGATCTATGTTATTTTCTGTTTTGACCCCCAGATCTGATGTTATTTCTTATTGCTTGACTGGATAAGTATTTCATTTAAAAATATACATATCAGGTTGAAAAGTACCATCTAACATAATCATAAATGTTGAATTAATTTCCTTTCAATTTATGCCTTCTTTTTACCTTCCCCTGAAAAGGGGGAAAAAAATCATAGGGTTTCTTAACAAGCCAAGAAATGTCACGGCTGCTGAGGAGCAGTTATTCACATCTTCGTGAGCGGTATTCTCTATGCACTTTGAGGACCATTAAGATGATCTAATTTATGAACTGAAATGATTGTTATTCAGAAAGTTCAGTCCCTGTGCTATTGACAGTGCCAGACCACTCAAAGTTAACTGGTATCTGAAACCTCACAGTAACACCTGACATTTCATCTAACCTTTATAACTAAAACAGTTTATCTCCGTGAATCACCGACGCCATGCTGAAGTCAATCCTCACCTCGGTCCTGAAATCCAAGCCTACAAAATGATACACGCAGCACATTACGAGTGATACCTCTAAGCAGTACAATCTAGAGGGAGGATCAAGTGTGTGGTGCTAATTCACAACCAGTGAGCTCAGCTTGGTGATGAAGACAGCTAAAAAACATTACTTTCTTTTATACTAACACATTAATAGGTGTGAAAGCAGAGGAAATCATTCTGGGGGAAAAATAAATGAAGCCTTTATTGAACTTTTTAAGCAAAGACTATTAGCACTAAAATCAATTTATGATTTTCCAACTATAAAACTGAGATCACAGGCTACTTTAACCTTCCTCAGTCCTCCCCAATTTGAAGACAGTATCAAATCCTGAGTGCACGTTCATGAAAGCAGAACAAGCTTGGACTCCCTGCTCGGGGATCACACTTGCTTCATTTTAATTAAGGAACACTTTGCCCAAGTTCCCCAGGCTAATACAAGTCTAATTGAAGTCAATACTAAGTCCGATATGTTGCCATATGTGCAATCTAAATTGACATCCTAAGCTCAGCTCTACTAGATGAGAATACTGTGGGGATAGACCTGATAGATCTGGTGAAGAGACATGAGCAGCTCGTTTCCCCTCAAATGTCCAACGGACACCAGCAKACTAGGTTGGAAACTCAAAACTGGAAAGAAAGGCAGAGTATGACTGGAAGTCAGCTGTAGCCAGCAAGTCCAGTACATGGCACTCTGAGAAGAGACCTGTTACCATAAGGTGTCCATCTGCACCAAGAGTGGCCCACCCTGTGTTAAGACGTCTTCTCCTCTTCCTCAACAAAGGATGCCCCAAGTCCTGAAGGATGAGCCCACCTGCTTCTGTACCTGAGCTATGGGAGAGGTGGAGGTTAATTCACTAACAACCACAAAAACAAATCCAGAGTTCCCCAGCTCCTCCCATTTTAGGGCAAAAAGACATAAGAGAGGACAGAAATGGGAATTTAGCTATTAAAAAAAAAAAAGAAAAAGAAAAAACAAAAATCCACTGCTCACTTAAAGAGAACTTTCCAGTGTGTCAGGTAGACAGCTTGGAATGACTGACAAAGATATAAAACTCTGTTGATTTCAAACTTCTAACCCTGTCTGGAATCTAATTCACATTTAAACAGTAGTTTAAACATTAGAAAAGATTTCCATCATCAGTCCTCAATAGTCTTAACCTCCAGAGCTTTCAAAAGAATAGGCAGTGAACTGAATTAATTATTAGCCTTTCACCTTGGAGACCTGGGTACAAAGGTATGAATCAGTAATTCAGAAGATAGGAAATGAGACTGGTAGCCTCTTTTTAGTCTCCAGTGTGTTCTAACCCCCATCACCCCTTGCTTGCTTTATTTATTTTTCCTATCAAGAGTAAAAATTCAGCTTGTCAGGAATGCTTGATACCTAAAGATTTTTCTTGTGCTGGATATTTGTGGCTTTCAAAAAGGTTGGTGCAATGTCAGTTGTGGAAAACTGAGGCTGGCCTTAAACCCATCCCAGATTTGACCGATCTTGAACATGGATTATAAACCTGAACTGGGATCCAGGTAGGGATCTTGCTGGAAGCCACTAATTTACTAATATCTGCATCAAATATGACAAAAGTACAACCTGAGGATTTCTTAAATGGGGGACATGGTAGAGAATTTAGTTGTTTAGTTATCTTAACCTATGTATTCTTCAGCTTTTAATGTATAGGCATTAAAACAGATGCATATTATGTGATCACTGCAAAGGCTTATGCAATATGCAGTCCAGTCTCACACAAAAAAAATAAATAAAGCTGCCAGCATAATGGGACAGCTACGTACCAAACAATTTGCACKAGAAAATCTGGTCATACTATTCATTATAAAAGCAGAGTCACAAGAGAAGAGGTTTACAATCCAGATCAGGGCTGTATTTAAACATACACACAAAAACATACTTGCATTTCTTGATGCAGTAGTTTAGGGTCTTAATAACTGCAAATTCCTAGATCCATTTGTCTAAGGCTGGTACCTTATCTAAGGTTCAGTACCTGGGCAGATATAAGAGTAGGGTCCCTAGAGTAAAAGACAGAGTGAGAGAGAAGAAAAGAGGGTGAGAGGRGGAAAGAGGGATGGATCACCTGAGGGCAATTCAAATCTCAGCTTGTCTGAAGCTGTGGAGGTGCCAGTCGCTCCATGAGCTGTAAAGGGAGCCTAAGGCATACAAGGCTTGGCACCTCAAATGGATGGGATTAATCCACCCCAACTCTGCAAACCAAGGTAAACATTCTTAACAGAATTTTCTTTTAGCATCCAAAGAAAATCTTGCCATCCCTTTCTAAGGCTTTTCAGAGGTATTGGCAATGTGCTGCTGCTTAGGTTCCTCTCTGGAAACTGCTTTCCAAGGCCTCCCTCATGAGATTGCTGCTTGCACTTGACTTCCATGTAGGCAGGCTAAGGCACATCTTTATTCTGAAGGAAAAGACTCTTAATTTTTGGTGAAATTCATTTTATAAAATAAGAACTATGCCAACAATGTTTATTAACATGAAGCTAATGAGATGAGCACTTTTAGTTCCTGAATACATCAGTAGGGGCTGAGATCACTCACCCTTCAAAATTCAGAMCTCAGACTTTTCAGATCTAGAATAACTCTATAGTCTGTTAGCAAGCTAAATATGCCCAAGCAACAAACACATATAATATATATCAGTCTTTTGTCAGAGGTAATAGTCTGCAATGCTTTGATATGAACAGCACAGAGATCAGTTGTGAAGAATATAAAACAGCTGAATTCAGCAAGAACATCCTCTACTAGGATATTTTTAGTATTTATCTTTTGCTCTATGTAACATCACAAGTTAGAAAGTGCAGTAGTAGCAAACAAAAGCTATTTGAAATATGAATTTAAACATTATGTATCACACATCTGATATAGATGGATATCAGCATTAGTATGGACTCATCAAATTAGTGTTAATAAATTAGTATTAGTCAAAGGCATACCGGACAAGGCTTAAAGTCAAATAAATAGGACTACTGCTATTAGAGATCCTATATAGCACTGAAAAAAAAAAAAAAAAAAAAAAAAAAAAAGCAAATCCAACCCACCAAAATTCATTCAAGATAAATAAGTATTAGGCAGCTAGTAAGAAAAGGGAAAAACCTTAACAGGAATTAAATGCTGAGTAATGCCAAAAGCAATTAACCTTGCAGATGTCCATAAAATTTTTTCATATATATTTATCATTTCTTACTGTAAATTTTTGCACCCTAATATATCTATTGGATTACAATTCTAGAAGAAAGCAAAGAAAGAAAATCAAGAGTTCTTTCCTTAGTAATTCTTCCCTGTTTCCTTAAAGCTATGGCTCAGACTTGTGTATGTAAAGCAGCCAAACTAAATGATCAGCTCTAACAGTCTATTGACTGCTAAGAATCATTCAAATGGCCACAGTACAGTGAGAAAAGCTACCACCAGGTAGGCATTCAATTCACAGGACGTTCACCTGCACTGGAAATTTCAGAGGGGAAGAAAACAAAACACATCAAAGGCTTTTCATTTCGTATACAGACCTTTTTGCCACTTCAGGTTGAAGACCTTTTTAAAAATGCACTGTCAGCAGTATAGCTTTTAAGGGTAAAATGAGGCCTTTAAAGTAGGTGTCCCACTGCGCATTCTACCACTGCGCTGCCTGTGGAGTGTGAAAAACAAGGGCAAAGATGGGACTGAAAGTCTCAAACACTCCCTCCCTCACAACGGCTTTCATCTGCTCTTCCAAATCTGTAACCTTTGAAGACAGAGGGAGAGGCAGCTAATGCGTTTACAAATAGGCTGGAGCCTGCCACGTTTTGAAAGGAGACTCACAGAGAGCACAAATGTCCACTGGAATCTCATTACACTATTTAAAAGGACCCTCACAGGGCTGGCACCCCCTCAGTTTGACCTGTCTCTCTAATATTACTGGTTTGAAAAGTTCACACACTTTCTCAGGATTTGGGTTTTTTTTTTTTTTTTTAAATGATTCAAAACTTCTCTTGCTAAACAYAATTAAAAATGTGACAGACGCATCCATATCATAGTACCAGAAAGAAGTCAGAGGCAAGTTACAAAACACATCTTTGCCCCTCCACTATTCCAAGGAAAATACTGAAAATTCAGCTGACAAACTATCCATCACTTTGCAAATTTATCAGTCCAATCTTTTATACATGCTAAAYAAGCAACAAGGAAACAAGAGGCAGCCGTCCAGAAAGAGTAAATCTTAAAGGAGCCAATATGCTCAAATGGTAGAAGGGAGCATGTTTTGTGAAGACAGTGACTGYAGGTGCAATCCAGCAGCACACTCTGAAAATACCCAGCTGAACCAAAGATGTGAAAGACTGCAGCCACTGCGGAGCATACACGATCCTGGCAAGTTTCTTTAGTGGAACTGCAGAAATCAAAAGGAGACAGTAGAGGAACAAAGGTTCAGAAAATAGTATAATGATGCCACATCATCATATAGGTCAGTGAGTGTGATGTACAAATACCTTCAAAGAAAAGCTTCAAACTTATTTTGCTATTTACTTTTTTGCTTTTATAGTCTGTTTTCTTTTGTGGGTATAAGAATCTATGTGGAAGCTCTTTATTTTTTCGATCTTGCCAGATTTTTTCATTGTTTAATGTCCAACAGTAGAATTGATACTGATTTTTTATTTCTTTATATAACTTCTAAAAGACAGTTCCAACCAGCARAAAGTTTAAAAAGTTTGTTCGCAGAGTTTCTAGTTTTTAAGACTAATATTCCAGTAATAACAAAAAGTTATTACTTTACTAACAAAAAGAAGTTAGAATACAAAAGTCTTACCTTTAAAATAATACACCAAACAGTCCAGTAGAAAACATTCCTTATTTCTACTAGCTTATTTCTATAAGGTCAATGATAAAATATCTGTGCAACTGAAAACATTTCCATAGGAATTTGACATATCCTGTAGTTCTTGTTTCATGCAATGTAGTTGCCCACAAGCCCTCTCTCCAGTCCTTCCCAAGAAACACCTATTCTCTGAACTTTTTTTTCTATGATTGTAGCAAAAGATAATTTGATATCAAAATAGTACAGCACACCAAATCATAACCCATTTTAACAAGCAATGCACAAAAGTACCAAGCCAAGTGTCAACTTGTCAGCTGTGGCTGAAATTTGAGAAAATGACTTTTTTAGAACATCCTAACTGCCACTAACATCATTTTGGGCAACAGAACTGGAGCCATATAGTATTGGCCCAAAAGAAAAAAAAAATAATAAAAATAATACTATCCATCATCCTAATTATTACCATTTCTATTTCTTACTACCCATAAAAATCATGAACTCCTTTCCAGTGCTGCATTGCTGAATACAGGCAAAACCTATGCTCTTGGCACATGTTTATTTAACATACATGCACAATCATGACTTTGAACATTTCCATCTTACTACATGTGCACAGAAATGATTATAAAGATAAAAGTAAAGTTATAGCTCACCCACAGTTTTGTCAAAAGGAAAAAAAAACAGAATAGCAAAGAAAGTGCTCTCTTGTCCTGGAGGTCTCAAAGGACAGTTAATTAATTCCAAAATTCATGAGCACCRACATTACAATATCCACTGTTAAGATATTAATAATCATATCATACAGACACAAAATTTTAGAAGAAATTATTATTCTCTCAAGGGAAAGACAAGCTCTCTGTCATCCCTCTTACTGAGATTTAAACTRTGTTTGAGGAATGTAATCTTAAGGAATAGTTCCACACCAGTAAAATTTGAGTCATTAGCTTTCCCAGAGGAAAGCCCCACATCAGAAAGGTACCATSATGCAGATTCTTCCCTTCCTCTCTGAAACGATGGCAATGCACTGAAAATTTCTRCCTCTTATCACTGACATTCCACCTGAGTTTAGTTTCTTAGCTTTTTTATTCCTGCATTATGGCTGTCTTTTGACAGTTTTGAAGTAGATTGTCTTTAAGTACCAGTTTAATATTTTCCCAAAGGTGAATTTAGCAAGGTGGGCGAATTGTATATTCATCTAGATTTACTTTCTGGGCAACCTGTAGGCTAATCTAAGGTTAAGATATGATGCAATGCAATTTGAGAGGACCAAAGGCTGTATTACCRTTAAAAATACTCTGAAGAATTAGCCTAAAGATAATATCTTTATTTATGATAGATGTATTATTTATAAGCATAGGTTTACAGAATCTTAGCTACAAGGAAACGCACAATCTAATAATTAGAGTCTATTTGTCGGGAGTGATCTGGGCTTTGCAGCATAGGCAGCCTCTGCAAAGCTACCAAAGATTGAGAAAGGGCAGCAACTCAGCTTGCAGCGCCTAAGAAAGCCCTAAGTTYTCTTGGGTGCTCTTAATGCTCATCAAAGGCACAGATAAAAAACACAAGCTATGATTGCAGGTTTAAAGCTATTTTGGAGCTCCAACCATTTCCACGAGAAAAACAACTCTTGTGGGCTCTCTACATTACTGCTCCAGTTGAGCTCACATGAAGTATTCCCTACCTTATAGATAACCTTTAAGAAGTAAAAGGTTGCTCTCATTAAGATGATGCAAAGTTTTCCAGGAACTTGATTAAAAAAAAAAAAAAAAACAAGCAAACCCTCAAAACTGAATCCATGCCCAAACAGTGCAGCAGTCGCRTCTTTCACCGACACAGACTTAGGTTGCTATTCTGGATCCACTGGCTAATGGTTATGACTGGGACAAGTCTCTCTCATGAACTATTATGCAAGATGTAAAATCTGCAGTTTTGCAATGTATGTACATTGGGAGAAGTTACCTGAGATGCCCAAATGGATCTAATGGCTTTCTGGAGCAGCAGCTCGTTCTTTGCTACTACTCTTTCTTCRGTCCTGTCCCCACCAGGGTTCTCCCACTGCCTTCTTCAAGTCAGCTCTGACATTCATAGTAACTTTTATAGAGCCAAGCTCACCACCTTGGCAGAAAAATATTCACAGTTCTTCTGARCTAGTATTACACTAATTTTCTCATTAGTGTTTGTACAAGGTAAACATTTCTTGCATTAGTTTCCATTAGCTCCAGAGAGGTTTCTGTCTATTTGGAATAACTTAGTTAAGAGAATTCTATTAAACATTTCAAATATTCCTTTCAGCAAATCATCTTGGGTATTGTTGCCTCAGTTCTGTTAACTTCCAACTGACAAAAAATCTCTATCACAATTTAAATAAAAACACTGTCCCTATAATATTCGTCTTCAATATATTTTCCTGGGCTGGTCACATAGAAATCAGAAGAATAGCAGAAACCAGAACAAGTCCCRATCCCCAAAATAAGATGTCAAGATGAGACAAGATCACCCCCTCTTTCTGCTGGGGAAGGGG
Source organism: Nothoprocta perdicaria (assembly GCF_003342845.1). Taxonomy (NCBI): domain Eukaryota; kingdom Metazoa; phylum Chordata; class Aves; order Tinamiformes; family Tinamidae; genus Nothoprocta; species Nothoprocta perdicaria. The sequence continues at coordinate 781,697 of NW_020456099.1, forward strand.
CAGAGGAACATAAAACACCAGCAGGGAGAGCAGAAGGCCTGGGCTTCCCTCACTGCTTCTGCCCTTCCTCATCCAAGGCTGCTTGGGCCTGGCCACCACGACCTTGGCAACTCAGAGGTGTCAAGGAGCAGAGCCCCTAGTGCTAATCAGGCGTCACCAGCTCTACCTATGATTTCTGTGTTTCACTTGAAAATCCTCATTCCATTGATCTGAGTTTCAAAACTTGTTGACTTCGTAAGGCCATGACTTCCCACTCTGGACTTCCTAAAGGGGAGTCCCTTGTTATCAGATTTCAAGTAGATAGTAGATCTGCTAAGGACACATACACAAACATTGTCTTATTTTTGAGTATCTGCTGTAGTTTATAAATGCTACAGTATTAGAAATGGTTACAGAGCAATCATGGTATCACACAAATAAAGTATGAAAGAAAAAATATTTTGTTCTCATTTTTATATTGAAGTCAAATTTTTATATTAAAAACAAATTCCATTGAATATCATTTTGGTTTATAGGTTAATAAAATACAGGAGAAATTAATTATCATCAGAAATAAAAATTTACAATGCAAGTGCCATGATAATAACAACAAATGAAAAAGCCACTTAGTGGAAGGGATTGCCCTAAAGGACAAGAGATGTGCCAACCTAGTAACCTCACCAGGGGTTATGAAAAATTTGTCCATCGTCTAACAGCCTAAGGTAAAGTCTTGTGGTAGCTCTTCCACTGGATAAAAGGAAAAATGGAATGCATTGCAAAAAGATACCGTTTATCTAAATCAATGGAGACGTTTCCGACTGCATTGACCTTCACTGCATCTTGAGGAATATAAAAAGCGTTAAGGAACATTTTTAAAATACCCAGGGGTTTTCTTTATCTAGGTTTTCTCCTCGATCAAATAAACTGGAATTTTTTATTATAGAGATTTCCCATATTTCAACTTAATGTACATTTCTCTGCAGCACAACCACCTAAATAATCTTAACACTTCATGAAAGCCCTGACAGTCTCCCAGAAATGTCATATCCCTCCCTTGGTGAACATCCTTCAGCACAATAGCTTTTCCATAACCCTTTGCACTGACACTAACCAAAATGACTATCCTTAAGATGACCAGAAGCAAGCGACTTAATAGAAGGACCAATGTCCAACAGCAGCACAAGCATCTTTGCATGGAAAGCCACAAGCCTGTGTAAACTGCTATTGCATATGAGGCAGCCTTCAGCTGCTGCTCGTCTCCTATTCCAGTGTTCATTAAAGAGAACATCACCAGCAGCAGGACCCTCTCTTATCTARGGCAGCAGTGTAAGCTGTCCACTTCTCGCTGTCTTTTTCACGACAAAGTAGAAGTGAGTAAGGCAACAGTAACATCAGCAGCTGAGCCTACTCACAGACCTTCAAAAAAGTCACAACAGACATGATTTCGAGCCTACATACCACCTTAACACACGTGAACCGAYGTTAGCCCAAATAAATTAAAATAAATTAATCCCTATTTATAGAGTCATTCGTGATCACAGAACAATGCATAGATATGAATTACACAGTAAAGAAAAAGACATCYTGCATTTACAATCTTTATACAGTTTTGCTGTCAACTGCTTACTGTCGTTCCTCATTAAATAGGTTTCCACACCAAAAGAAAATGTAAAGAAAACTCTGCGTGCAGATTGATGCAGCCATTTCACCAATAGTAATCTTTTTATCTGCAGGATTCAAAGGACTCTACCAAATTGGCAAGACTTAAGTAAAGAAGACAAAGACAAATACACTTATTCCTTATTCTCATTTACAGCAACATACATAACTAAAATAAACTTACTTGTACTCTACATGAGGCTTTTTTTTTTTTTTAATTAACTTCAATCTCTGGGCATTGAGTCCAGTAATATAAAGTGGTTACATTAGAAAATATTTGTATGTAATGTGAACTACACAATCAAGAAAGAGCAAACAGAAGGTTGAAATTGAGGTAATTTTTTAACTAAGCTCTCTCAAACATTCTCTCTTTTTAATACTCCTCACCTTTACCTTTAAAACTTTCTATTCACATCTGAATTTTGAATTTGAATTGATCAAATCTCTCAATGAGATTTCTTTTGCTGTCAACATAAGTTTTAGTTTTTAACCTGGATAAATATCTAGTTCCATTTCTTTATATCTTTTTCCAAATGCATATGTGATTTTACACAAACTTAATATAGGATTATAAACATTTTGTTTTCCTTAGGAAGAAAGATCTACGAACGGTCTTGGGATGGTTTAAGCAATTTATATTAATGAAGTGAATGAATGAAATCTCACCTTCAGTGAAAGAAATGACCACAGGTCATTTTTTATATGAAAATTTACAATTTTCATATAAATATTGTAATAAGGTATAAAGACTCTCTCAGCTGTTTTAATACAATAGAAGTAATAGTATTATCAGACGTAACCTTTATCAAACATGTACCGAAGAAATCTAAGCTGTTTATACAATTTTCACAGCTAACGGCTCAAACCTATATACACAGTTTTGCAATTTCCTAAGAGTGTGTGCATATCTAACAAATTATGCACTGATGTACGGTGTCATGCCTTCTGTACATTTTTCCCTTGCTATTCAGCCACATTATATTTTGAAAGCAGCAGACTTGCTTCTGAAAAGTATAGAAGATGTGCGTTTTTCAGCTCAATAAGAAAACTGCAGAAAGCAATTATAAATATCACTCAGATCATAAGATTACCCCAGACAACAACAACAAGAAGAAACATTGGTGGTGGAATATACGTGGTTATTGATGTTTATTAAAAACTATTGATCAGACTATTGGCATTAGACTGCCTGTAAATTTGTCATGGAAATTCATGTTTTACATCCATAAGTAACAAAAAAGCCTTTTCTAAAATTCAGGGTAAAGAACTGTGCCTTGTCTGCCCGTTTCACCGACTCCTCTGTATCTATCTTCAAAGCCAATGCACTGAGGAGCTCTTGGATTTTATTCTCTCCTCTTCTCAGAATTAATGTGAGTCATATAAAACACCTGACACTGAGAATCATTCCTTTATATTTAATATATATTCAGCTAGAACAAATGTATGACTCACTTGGCCACATTCCATAGCTGGGCTACTGTACCTGAATAGCTCTGCAGCACTCTACCTTTGTACATATTGCATGCTTTAAGGCTGTCTAGTGTAACAGATAAATCTGAGCAATCATGCATTTTGTAATGATTTCTCCTGACATTCTCAATTACATTTTGGAGAGCCTTGAGTACAACATTTCCAGCAGTTCCTTCAACCGATAGCATAAATTTTCTTAAACTGCAGCACAGTGCTGTGCAGGATTTATTTGCTGAGCAGTTAACTCTGGTTACACCGTCAAAAGCAAGAAGTGAAATTGCATTAATTTCATTRGCAATACTTTTTTTTATTATTATTATTTTGAAGAACAGGAAGCCAAGTTGCATACAAAGATTATGAGTCATATAATCTCATTGCAGAAGCATTTAAGTTTCCTAGAAATTCATGTGGGATGAACGCCATCATATGAGAATTGGGGACCTTGATAATGTTTTTGGCAACACGGTAGACATTAAAGAAGATCTGAAGCCAGGGCTCAAACACTATCCAATATCCAGGTGAATTCCTATGTATATAATTACTCATTCGCTCTGTGGAAAGTTGACTTGCTTAGGTAAGCAAAAGCAAATGTAAAATATATTTATTTCAAAAAGTCAGAAATCAGCTCTGTTTTTTTTTTTTTTCCCCTCCATCAGGAAGTGAATCTAAGGAAGAAAACACTACTGCACATACATTACCTTTTATTATTCTATAGAGAAATAGCTAAAATCAAAAGCCAAAGAGTTATCTCTGTGATAACACCCTTCATAATAATTCTATATTATAATATCATCTCTGTATGTTACCTTCTAACACTGTATTCCTTCTGTGACTGACTCACAGTTGTTTCTAAGTATTCTTATGAGATACAGATATCTGTGATTTATAGTTCTAGAAGAGACTTGTCCAATTCTCTTCCTTTGGGAAGGAGCTGGAGTATGATTMTGGGAAGGTACTATGGAATTTTTAATGGATCACTGAAAATCTGGATACAAGAAATAATGCATTAGTGAGAAATAACAGGCATGTACAGAGGGACATCATCATAAGTAACAATTAAATAAAATACAATAAAAAGAATGTGATGGTAGTATGGATAAAAGCAACATTTAGCCAAGAGAATGCTACCTCAATCATACTATTTCTTGAACAAGTTCTCAAAAGACACCAAACCAAAAAGCACTATATTGAAAACAGGACATCTCATGACAGAAATGAACATCAAAAGCTTGGCTACAGAAATTGAGCATGAAAACTCTTTGTTTCCATGTTCCTCATATACAAAGAGGGAAAACAGAATATCCCTCCCACAAATAAACTCCAGGATGATACAGGCACCTACCCGAGAGGTTCTTGCATAACATGGTGATGAGTATGYTGTATTCTGTTGTTATTTACAAAATAAAACATATTTTGGTCAAGTTAACAATCAAATTTCGTTCTATGTCTGTACCGAAGATACTTTAGAAAATGATGGCCCTATTCTTCCAGTTCATTTTTCAAGCGGCRTATGTTGAAGTGAGCCACAAACACAGACAGCACCTACATGGCCTTGAAATACTGCCTTTCTTATGCAAACAATCTATAGTTACCCTAGGACTATGTTCATCTGGCTACTGTAGGAGAAGGGTAATAAAACAGTTACTAGAAAGAAAATTGTCTTTTTCCTTTAAAAATATATGGTTATAATTAAGCACAATGTGGAGAATGGAAGAAGCTCATACTGTATATGGATTSTTGACCATACACATTTTAGTGACTTTAATGACCAGACTTCTCTGCCCTTTTTCATCACTTGCATTCTGTCCCTTTCACTGTACTTCAATTCTTTTAATTTCTCATCTTCCACAGCTTATCCCCATTTCTCACTTACTAGAACCATTTCATCKTCTCTCTTTTTGCCACTTAGCTGCCATCAGAAACCCTAAGTTACCTACAGATTTGCTATCTGCTTTTTCCTTAGACTTTCTTCATCTTTTCTTCAAAAAGTGTAACTCATATTTAAATTCTCTTGCAGATGTCAGCAGCTTCTCAAGTTTTTTCTAATTTTTCTCAGACACGGCATTCTGTTCAACATAAAAATATCTCATCCAGTGCAAGGGCTGTTTATTTACAACACAAAAAAGTTTGAGCCAATCTAGTGAGGACACCCTACATGTGGGAGATGCAATTTCCCCCTCATTACCAACAGCTTGGATCTTCAAATATGAAATCAATAAAAGTTATTGTTTTAGCATGGGGCTTGGGTGATCTTATATATTAAGTTATTGAACATGGTGACAAACTGTCCACCGAGTACGCCCTGGGCTGCAGGAACAGAGCACTTTCTACATTCTGCTGAGTTGTTCCTTCCAGAAGCAGCAATTCATGTCAGTGATTAACAAGAGGCTGGTGCAGATTCAGCACAGTTGGAGTCCAGCAAACTACAAGCTGCAGTGGCAACTGCAGTAAGTGAATTTAAAATTAGATACAGAAAACTTTTAAAGACAGAAGATGGGAGGGGAAAAGTTCTAAAGCAAATAACCAGATAGAAAAATGTTTCAAGACTTTTTCTGTATCAATGTTGAGCAGTTTTTACCAGCATGCTTTAGTCATCCTTAAATAATATATGTCAACAATCATAATTTTTGTCTTCAATGGTGGCAAATTATGCTCATTTTCTTTTTATTTGTTCATTAAAGATCAYTTAGTTTGAAATAATTAAAGCACTCTTTTTATAGTTTGGGTATAACCACTGATAGAGACGTCTTAGAAAYAAGCGTTCTTTCTCTATGATAATACTGTTTTAACTATGTTCGCTTCACACCATAAGCATCTCCACTTTATGGATTTAATATATTGCCCCATTCTTCAGTTTTAGAAAAATAGAAACAGTCAGTGTCATAAGAGAAACTTAAAGGCTGGTTATTTCCAGGTTCCTTTGCTTAAATTCCATAATCAATAATACTTTTGTAGTCATTGACAACATGTTCATCAATTACAGTACCTGATTGTTCAAAGAAAATTGTACATAAAGACAAGTCTATAACAATCCCTCTGGCCTTGCCCTGATTTCATCCCTGAAAGATGATAGTCCCCAGGAAAGTATATAGTATATTTTGAGTAATCACACATGAAAAACTCAAGCTCTTGTCATCAGCTCATCATGATATTTTCATTTATRCATTGAATATACATTAAGAAAAACTAAACATGGTCATTGTCTTTAGTTTCACAAATATGTTTTATGCTGATCTGATATGATSCCCATGCTGTTTCTCCTAACAAGTGTCCTGAGCTACATTACACCCTGTATCCCCCAYACTTTTTCTTTTCTTGATGGAATAATGCACAGTTTTAGCCAAAGAGCTTTAGCTCTCCCACACTAGAACCTAACATGGACTAAGGAATTTTCATATTAAATAAATTTTCAGATCACTTCACTATAAATAGGTATCTTTTAGGAAGTATTGCAGTGCAGAAAACTTGGAAAGATTAGGCATTAGTGCATATATTGAGCCTGGAAATAAGTTGCTCCAAAAAGTGCATTAAGAAAGACCACACATAATAAGAGTTCCCAATGCAATATCTAGAAGAGGAGGAGTGAGGCCATATTGTAACTGTAGCCGGTAAATTCCAATGCCAGTAGCTAGCACAGMGTCCAGTCTGAATGCCCACATTTTAAAAAGTATGTTGAACATTTGAAAAAGACTCAGTGGAAAACAACATAAGAATGATTTAAGATCTCCCCTCACTGAGGCATTTAATTATCTCAATCCATGTAATTTATTACAGTAAAGGTTTATGGTGTATCTTTATCACAAGCAGTGAATATCTGTAATTAGAGAAGACTTCTGGCAATGGAAGGCACTTTACATAATTAGATATAGATATATTTTTATATAGAAAAAAAATCCAATGGCCAGCAAATTTCATCTAGGTAAATTCAGAAAAGAAGTGCACATTTGAATATTGAGGACRCTAGGAGAACAACGCCAGGACAACTTCTCAGTCACCTCAAGGACTTTGAGTAAATTTTGAATGTCTCAATTTGAAACCATAAAATACAAATTTGTTACAGAAACAACTGTTTGAATTGCAACAGAATGCAATTATGCWGCAGGTAGACATATGAAGTCTGCACCAGATTATCCAGAGAGATTGTGGAGTCTCCATGTGTGGAGATATTCCTCATCTGACTGGACACAGTCCTGAGCAACCTGTTCTAAGTGACCCTGCTTGAGGCAGAGGGGTTAGATCAGACAGTCTCCAGAGATGCCTTGCACCCTCCTCATCAACCCTGCTGTGATTCTGTGAAAAAGTTCAGCAATGTAGAAAGTCATAGTGGATTTCTTCTGACTTTCAGATCTATAGAACTCTGTAGTCTTATCCCAAAACCATTTATTTTCATGTACCATAAGTGAAATGTCAACATTAAATATTATTCTTTGATTTGGAAGGATTTAATGCCCACTTAGCATAAACGCAAAGCTGCAGAACACATTATCCATCCTATTCAAGCAGCATTTGTGTGTCAGTAAGTACAATGATTTCTTAAGAGGATGGAGACTGAAAACTGTGGTGAAGGGTACCCTGTACTGTTCTCAGCACTCTTTGCCTATTGACAGTCCTTATCCAAAATAAATGATACAGACTTGGGAGAACCCTTGAGACAGTTTAAGGCGGGAGGACTACCAATCTGTTATAATGTCTTCAATGTTGTTTTTCTTACCTCGAGACTATATTCCTCTGGCAACAAAACACAATGGTATTTGCCGAACTAATTATCTTTGTTTTGTTTTCAGAATCTGTGAGGGTTAACTCAGTGTTGAAGCTCTTTTAGTCAGACATTATTATCTACTGTATATTTGTATATCACCATGCAGAGCAAAGCTGTCACCTAAACAGGCATCACTTCAAAAGTACATATAAAAACAGCAATTAAAATTAAAAAGATAGTGACTAGAATGGAAGTATCAAAGCTAGACTATTCCCACTTGTTTTTAACAACCTATGCTGCTGGCCTAGGTTTTGTAAAGTATTTAATATTTACCAATGTTCTCATAAGAGACCAAGAAATTAAAATTTTACCATTTGAAATTACCTCAAAGGCCATAGATGCACATCAGTTGCATTAAAAAAAAAAGGACAGAAAAATTTACCTATATAAACTGATGACCTATGTTATTTGAATTTTCAATTCAGCTYACAAAACAGAATCCCAGCTGATTTTTATTTTTAAAAAGCTGGCAGTCAAATATACTTATTTATTTGCAGCAGCACTGTGGCTTTCCAGCTCCACTGGAGAATAAAGTTCTACTGACAACATGAACATTTTTGAAGGGCAAAGGGCTGGATGGAAATACTGGCACAGCCCAACGCTGAGGAGCAGGGAAGAGACCCCATTGCACCGGTCATCTGCTTTCAGCTCAGTGAATGCATCACTATCCACAAAAGAGGACAGTGCTTGATCCCTCTTCCAAACTGCAAAGCCGTGGAAGGAGCTACAGATCCCAGAGCACATGCAGCTAAACAGCAGTATTCTCATCTCCTCGGCCATGCTGGAGAAAGGCCAGGAACTGGAAGGGAGACATATACATAGCAGAGGTACAGCAGTCACCTTTTACAGCTTGGGCTTAGGTACACCGCTGCCAGACGTAATAAATCCAGAGAAAAGAGCCTGAAATAACCCACAATAAGAACCGTTCATGGAGCTCATAGAATCTATAGTGCTGCCAATGAGCATGCAAGCAGGCTATTAGGCGTGAGCTCCACCACTGTCTCGCTAAGTGCCTGCGAGCCCTCGGATGAATGGAAGCGGGGCTGGATTTTTGTGCGAGGCTTCTACATCACGCTGCCTCGCGTTGGATATTGAATGCTTTGGACTCCATATCTCTATGCATTTTTTATAAATGTTACTTAATATGCAAGTGCTATGAGATTGTACATTAGCTGGAGAAACAAGTGTAATTTATGGGAAATRGGAGCAGTTTTCGTATACTCAGCTAAACTTAAAGAGTGAGCTAGCCTTTTATCCTGCAGTTTATTCGCAGTCATCATGCAAATACAGCCACATCTCTTCACCCAAGAAATTACAAGCTCTTGCAATCAGCATCCTGTCCAAGCCTGAGAACTTCCTTGGTTCCTTATGTGTTTTAATCTCTCATTTAAAATAAATATAGATATATATTTTAGAAAGAAAGAGAGATAATACCCTTCATCCTGCACTGTTTCACTAGACAGACAGTTGCCAAATAGCAGGTATAAGAATAAATGGAAAAAAATAGGAAAGGTCCAAAGGGTTGTGCAAAAGTAACATTTGTTTTCCTTTACAAAGGTCTAACCATCTCTTCTGTCCTCCCTCCACTCTACAGTTTGTCTTCTAGACATTATGCAGTGTATTTTTTTCCCCTCATCAGTTTACCAGAYCCAAATTTCCCTGTGACAGTGAATGAAGAGATTGCTTCTAATATTAAATCCAGTCTTCTAAAAGAAAACTAAAGAGTGGAGAGTATGAAAAATGAAGAAAATAATGAGTAGACCAAAARAGGAATGTAGAGTCATGTGAACAGGTAGCTGAAAGGGTAGGATACTATTGATACTTCAACCTTCTGCTACAGTCTTTACACCAAAGTGACAAAAAAATGCTCTTATAGCAAAATTTCTCCTCTGGTTTGTGCTTTACAAAACCACATCTATTCTAAGAACTGGAAAGAAAACCATGGATAATTCTAAGTTCCCACAAGTTCAAGAGGAAGTTAAATGCCTTGTGTCTTCAAATAAAATGGATAAATAAAGAGAAAAAAAGAAGAGAGGAGGGAAGAGAGGAGGGAAGAGAGGAGGGAAGAGAGGAGGGAAGAGAGGAGGGAAGAGAGGAGGGAAGAGAGAAAAGAGAGGAGGGAAGAGAGAAAAGAGAAAAAAAAAGAAAAAAAAAAGAAAAAAAAGAAAAAAAGAAAAGATTTTTCTTTTCTAAACTGCTGAAGCATACTGCCTTTGCACCCCAAACACAGAGGCAGCTTTTGCAGGTAAAAACTGATCTGCAAAAAATTTAGAATTTAAATTTATAATAAATARATTATAAATCTATTTTAAAACTGATAGCTAAAATTTATAATAAATAAATTCAGAGCAGAGCTGTATTTTACTCCATGGCTAGAAATAAAATTACATAGCCAAGGAAAAAGTAAATGTTGTTCAAAAGTTAAACTTTGAGGCAATTTTATGCAGCATGTCACTTTGAACTTGTGGAGTTAGTACTCMAGATCCTTAAAAAAATCATCATAACTAAAAAGGCTCCATCCTCCTGATGACTGTATGCATTCTAAATCTAACTCAACAACAACATCAATAGAGATGGCTATTCCATCTGGTCAGATGATATTCCCTTGCCCAAATAAATTACTCATTWTCTTCAGACTTAAGGAAACCCCAAKGGATTGTTTGGGGTTTGTGRCTTTCAGTAAAATTGTGTGAAAACATCATATAGTGTCAGAAAGAGAAAGAATCAAACTTGATAGCATCAGCTCTGAATATTGCTATCTTTTAAAATTACTGCTGTATTTGCCATCATCTTAGATATTGCTATCCTTTTATATTACTAGAGTCTTTGCATTTCTCTAGTTGATAATTTTTCTTTTCTTCACACATTCTGCTTTTCCTGTCTCTTCACAGCACAAGCGTATTTGCTGTTCAAAGCCTTCTGCTGTCACATATTTTGTGGATATTTCTATCTAAAGCAGTCATAAAAGGCAATAGAAATGAAAAAGTAAAATGATATATATTGTAGGAAACATATACAGTACATGCAAGTGCCAATTTTACATAACCTGGATCTTGCTCAGTGCTCGCTTCCTAGTTTCCTACTGTGACTGTGTTTAGTCTGTAAATTGCTTAGGATCCTATTGACGTAAATTTACACTAGCAGCAAAATATCGACGTATGGCATAAATTAATATTTGTTAAGAGAGTCTACCTTTTACTATAAATTAAAACAAATCATTACCAAAGGTCASTGTCATCTTCTGCCAAATGCTACCATATCGTTTTAGCTCTTAAGCAAGTATCATTCTGGTACCTCTGACATATCTTTGTAGCAGTATTACTGAAAGGGGAAAAAAAAAAAAAACAAAGCGATAATATCAGTGCTCAAAACATAGCATAGCAATACTTGCTTTGGTGTGCTTGCATGGTTTTTCCAAAAGTTATTTTGGCTCTGGCAGCACATTCTTAATTTGTTGTTTAACATCGTGTTTGTTTCTTTGAAAGCGCAAGACTGGTATCTTATGATTGATATATCTCCAGACACTGTCACTGTGAACCCAATCATTYGGAATCTGCAAATATCATCTGACCTTCACAAGAATTCATTTTAAAAAATGATGAGCTTTATGTTGAGATTCTCATTAGCAGCATGGAAGCAAGCAGCATTACAAAGACAAGAAAATGCAACTACATCTGTTGTTCACATAGGTCATTCTCTTCGATCCCCACTGGAAAGTATTTACTATTACCCAGGGTGTTTAACAAAGAAGAAACAATTATTACCAGCAGAGCCAAAGCACATGGCACAGTGGAATTCAGCACTGGCATTTGTATCTAAAAGATACAAAGATCCTCTGTGCTTGTTAAAGACTAAGCTCAGAGAAGGTATTGCCATTACCTGGGAYTGAATAAAGACACAGGTGTTAACATTGGTTTGCTTTCTGAAAAAAGCAAATGAACAGAAAATAACAACATTTTTCATCAGACGTTACTAGAAGGTCAAAAAAAGCATCTACAATCAGGATATTWTGTGGTCAAACAATAGTCCACCCTTTGAATTATTTTTTGCTAGTTATGATACAGTTTGACGATAATCTCAGATGTCTCCAATGACAGAATCCTCTTTCATCTCCTCCTGTGCTGTCTGACAAAAATCTCAGTTTGGTGACGCTTGTATACTTAATAGCAGCACTGGGGTCTCTGGATAGCTGTTCTGCTAGTAGCTACCCAGCTCACACCCAGGTTTTATAGCATGCCTGCAGAATTGTTATTTTTCAGTTTCTCTTCCTTTAAAGGATCAAGTTATATGCTTCAGCACAATCCTTAATCTGCTCATCTCCAAAATTAAAATGGGATGTAAAATAGGTCACCTAATCACATATTCATGACTACTTAAAGCCTGTCAATCTGTCTCATATAAACCTACATAATTTTCCTGCATGCAGTTCATTTTAATGGACTATTATCTATCAAACCATAGTTGTACCATATTTTTTATTCCCTTTGTTAAAGGAACTTAGGAATTTACCAGTGTTTTCTTTTAATTATGTCTAAAATTTTCACCCATCATTCAYCACCACCTCAGTCTGTATTTATGAAAACCCATTGTAAAAAAAAGAAAACAAAAAAACCACTTGCAACAATACTATCCTGCAGGCTTGAATTTTACTTGCATAGAATTATTGATAAGAACAGCATAACATGTCCTTCTGATGAAACATGTTTTTTTTTCAAAAACCATGCTTATTCATTTATTAGTAATGATAAAAACTGCCAGAGGCTGTATTTCTTATGCCTCTGTGTAAAGAATGAACTGCCTCAAGGCTAAACATTTCCTACAAAAYATCTTCTCCTCTGGAAAGTGGCAACCTCTTTATGCTAATCATTAAAAATATTCTGTGGATCTGTTCTTGTGTTTGGGGAAGGAATTTTTTTTTTCTCTCTTTTCTTTCCCTATTACCATACTTCACTCAAAAAGAAGATACCTGAAATGAAGCAAGTCTGCTATAAATCACACCAGGGTAATAAACCAGAATAATTTCTAGAACATCAGTTGAAGAGTCCATTACGTTAAGGCAAAATGTTCTACAGGATGGCAAGAATCAAAACTGGTATGGAACCAAAGGCCCGTAGTTCTTTCAGTCAAACTTAGCTATAGTATTGCTTTCCACAGATCTAAGACACAGTAGGAAAGGTGGCCCTTTGCTAAATATACAATGTGAATTTATATCTAACTCCCTAATTAGCCTTTCTAATAGCCTGCTGAAATCTCTCAGATCAAGATTAAAGATGCTCATGTAGAATTTCTCAGGAAAAAAACATGTTGGGTGAAAGAAAACACTATCTTGAACTGTTTTTCAAGCTTCTTTGACCTTAAACAACTATTTTGGAATTGTATTTGAGGTTAATACTTCTAAATTTCTAATGAAGATGGCACTAGATTCGTATAGATTGCTATTATATCCCAATGGATGCATAGACAGACCTTCACAAATTCCAATTTATCATCATAAGATGTTTTTCCAACTGTGGTTGACAGCAGAGAGGCTAAATGTAATTATCATCTCTATAGCAAGATCAAATCAAACAGCTAGTTTTGCTCATATCAAAGTCAATACTGCTTCATTTTTTAAATATTGTTTTCATGACAGGTTCTCTTATTGAATTYATCACATAAATGTCACTTTCTATACTAAAACTTAATAATGACTGTGATAATTTTACATAGGGCTGCATCTTTTGGCAGGGCTGAAAGAATCCACACATCTGCTGGAAGTTTATGTCATGCTTGTGAATGAGTGATATGGTCAACCATAGAGCAAGCATACATTACATGTAAGATAATCAACAAAATATATTGAAAATCAATTGTTGGTAACACTCTTGGCCAATTCCCAAACACAAACTTGTTATATTCATTATATATTAAAGGCCTTTCCCAACTACTTGCAGATTTTCCTGTAGTAAGGAACTTATATACAGAATTTGCATCCTTGCATATTACAGAATATATGTCTATCAAAACTTATAATGCAACAAAAGCTGGAGTCAAACATGTCTGGCCTATTGAATTAACATCCTCCAATAAAACTGTGCCACCTGAAAGTTTTGGGCCATCTCTAATTATATTCACTTTCTTTGCAAAGGCCTTTTGAGAGTTACAGAGGACAGGCACAGTATTAGAACTGCCTATTATTGCTATTCATTTCTGTATACCTTTTCTCTAAGACTGTGGCAGTGGACAGCAGATAAGTTTAGCTATTAAGCAATACGTTCATATGCCTGGGGGAAGACATGAGTTTAGCTATGGCTTCACACACTGCAACCATAATCCAAACTGCAATTGAAAGTCAAGCAGTGAAGGGAAGGATGTTCCAGTAGTTCAAGTCACTGGTCAGCAACCTGAACCTTCACCACTTTCCAATCTGTCCATTTCCTGTAATCTATTTCTCCCAGAAAGACTGAACTTACCTATTTTCCCAGAGTTATGATAATAAATCTCTTTAGATCAGCTCTGTTTTTAAACTGGTTTTCCATACCAGCTCTTAAAGAGAAAATTTAAACTTAAAATATCTCTTGCTAAAACATTTGTTTATGGAAGGTGGAGTTTTCTTCCTAATTCATATTTATTCCTGACTTTGAAGAGTCAAGGGCCAGGAGGCTGATCCAACAGCCTCTTACCACACCAGAATAACTAAATGGCAAATAACTATTCTTTTTCTCTTTACAGAATATGACTCCTACTGAGATATTTTTAAGCAGTTATTCCCTAGGATGCATATGCCTTCTACACGGTATTTCATTTATGTGCAAATGACTAAATCTATTTAATTATTTACCTATTTAGCTGAAACATATTATAATTTCAAACATGTTGGAACCATAATATTTGTTGCTCATYTGCAAAGTTTTTCTCTACGGAACTTTCAAAAGTTGACCATATTTTGGTATCTAAATAAATCCATCTACTAAAAGCATTGACTTTTTACTGGCAAAAGAGTAAGAAAAGTGGACAATGGTATTCATTTAAAACAGACAAATTTTGGGCACTGCTGTTTTCTATATTCAATTTTGCACCAGCACTATCCAGCATCTTCCACGTATGTATTTTCCAAGGACTCTGAAGGAATTATTTTCCTCCTCTTTTTTTCTGTCTAGGGTGCTGAACACAGACCAATAATTCATCCTAGGTTACTGAAATGTAATATTACTAAAGTGCAATACAGCACAAAGCTTGTCAATGCCAACCACTTGCAGAGTTTTCAGCTTGATATCTTGGCCAAAATCCAATGGGGTCAGCAATTACGTGGCCTTCAGAAACCTTTCTGCAACAACAGAGAAACAACATAGCCGGGTGAATGTTTCAGGGATGCTGGATCCATTTTCAGGCCAAATCTCCACATTTCCTCAGCAGACCTGCTTAGCTCACACTGGTATCTTTGGGTTTTGTCTTTCAGACAAGGAGCCAGATGGTTTGGTCCTGAGCATGGAGGATGACCCCYGGCCCCTCAGGTCTGCTAATACACTTTCATCTTGACCAAAGGCTGAATTTTTGACAGGCATATATAGGCTGCCATGCTCCAATGTGGGGAAAGAAAAAAGTCTGAATACATTAAACTTATTATTCCACTTACTACTTTTCTCTACCAATGAAAAACTCCAGATCAGACTAAATAGCTGGTGTAATATTTCCATATGAGTTACCTGATAAAAATTAGAGACGTGCATAGGACTGGGTCGCACAGCTCTTCCTCCTGCACAGAGGATCACTGCTGTTCAGCAACCTTAGTTGAAGCTGTCTGCTGTGCAGTTACCTGTGCAAAACCAAAACCTCCTGAGTATACTTCATAATGTGAAGAAAGTTAAAAATGTACTGGAAGCAAATGAAGACATATTTTATTATAGGGCAGTTTAAAACCAAACTACTCGCCTCATAACATGAAGTGTAGAAGACTGCAGTCTTAAATATTGATTTTGTATTCATTGTCATTGACAGAAGCAATTTTGTTTTTGCTGAATGTAATAAATATGGCTTTAAAGAGAATAAGGCCCTTTCAGCAAGAAATTTTACATCTATCTGTTTATAAGCCCAAAATTAAAACTGCTAGAATAGGAAAAAAAAAAAAAAGAAATAACCAAGGGGGTTTTCAAAAATTTAAAACTCTATCATGCATAAATGGAGCTCATCAGAGAAAGTAATTTCCCTGCAGAAAACACTCCATCTTTTGTTTTATGTAAGTTGGCAACATGAATATTTTATTCTTAGTGAAACCGCCTTTACCCCTTTGCATTTCATAGTTTTGCTTGGTGCCTCAGCTAAACAGGCTTTTTTTCCCCCTCTTTCCTGTTCAAGCCTATCGCAATTACAAATTTTGCCATAGCTCAGGAGATATTAAAGTTTGGGATTTGGCTTTAACAGTAGCTATATCCTTTGTCCCYGTCTAACATTCATTCTAGAAAGTAGAAGTTCAAGAAATGTGAATTACAGGTAAAACACTGGAGGGGATATTGGCTGTCATTCTCTCCAGGTAATTTAGGTTTTGCTCAAAACTGACGGGTTGCAGCCTGGGCAAAATTTTAAAGCTACAAATAATGTAGTTAAAACTCCTACCTCCTACATAAGAATCACAATAAAACAATGACTTAAATGATTACCAAACTGAATTTAGTAGAGAGATGTATTGCAACTTCAGGGTGAGAATAATAAAAAGAATGAATAGGGTGAAAACACATTCTGCACTGCTAGGAAGCTTTGCACAAATCTGTGGGCAAAATAGCCTACGCAGGAAGACAGACCCTATACAAAATTGTATTTTAAATGAGTTCCATCTTGAGAAGCTTAAAAGTAACTTTTTCGATCAAGATGAAAGTTTGGGGAAGATAGGCTATTTGACCTATATGCACTTACATTATCATTGTAAATTCTCCTCTTTAAGAGCAATTTTATTTTAATTTTGTGGCTGGGAATGTCATAGGTTGTTGGGTGACTGGTTTTCTCAGTGTTGCTGGTGGAGAAGTTTTTAGTCATTTTTATAGCTTTTCTTTATTTTTTATTTTTTTAAGCGGTTGCACCATGTTATCAGGTATACCAGCTAAACAGGAATATATCTTCTTTTTCAGGCACAACTTTCTGCACTGACTTTTTGAATTGCAAGGAATGGGTAGGGAATGACACCAAGGGCACATCAACAAGACATTTAACATAGGACTAGAGCACCTCCAGGGCACCCGAGCATCTAAACAGCAGAGAGCAGCACTCTTTGATGACATCAGTTCAGGACAACATTATTAAAACAATAACAACCCTGGCTAATTTAGCTTTGCTCCAGATGGCATTACTCAGATTCGCACCATTCCCAGTGCCAAAGCTAAAGTGCTAACTCTTGGGCCTACATACAGAGTTTATATTGCACATAGGATGTGCAAGTCATGCCTTTCAGTCTCTGTTGTGCCTGATTACTGAGGAAAAAAAAWGGAAAAAAATATGTTGGCTAAGGATGACCTAATTTTAACTTAGCTGCAAGGCAGACCACAAGCATAATTTGTCARAAGTTTGCACAGGAAGAAGACTCCTCAAGGTAAAACAAAGTAACTTTCCAATTCCATGAMCTTAAGCCAACGCCAAAAAGTTTTGCCTTCTTGGTCAAAAGTCACYACAGAAGAATTTATATTCCAGAGTACCTAACTCAAAAGCCATTACTTAAACATCTGTTAGCAAGGACAGTATGAAAAGAACACCAATAACTGAACTCGCCGGTGAAGGAGCCAAGTTTCTATTCTGCTCATGTCCAGCAAACTGTGGGATCGGGTAAATTTCAAAATCTTTTCTTCTTCTCAGTTATCCACACAATATCCTCTATCAGAAATGTAAGGTTTTTGTTTAATCTGAGCATGTAAAAGTATCTGGGTGGGTAAGCAGTCATAATTCCCACAAAGATGACACCAGAAAATATCCCTTGATTAGAAAGACTAAAAAAGGCCTTAAAAACCTGATATTTGTTCCGTACTTAAAGATTTACAGAGACAAGAAGTCTATCATTTATGGTCACTRGAACAGTCATATTTCATTTTTTACTGTTGACATTACAGTTTGACTACAGAGAACAAGGACATTTTAAGATTTMCTTGCCCTAAGTTTTGCAGCTGTTCATACCCAAGCTATTGTCCATCCTCTCTGAACTGTCCTCAGGATTAAGGAGTGAATATTTGATTATGTAATTCAACTCCACCATCAGTGCTACAATCAACATTTTGATTTGACCTAATCTGTTCATTGTTGCTTCATTTTTAGTCCAGTTTATTACTGAAATTTATTGCTTTTTTTCYTTTTTAATCTTACGAGAACTTAGCTCAATGTCTATAAAAATATTATGAACCGTATTTCCTATGATATTCCACATGGATCTAAAATTGTTACTGATATTGATGGATATTTGCCAGCTTGCTTCACATCTCTAACTTTTCCCCCTCCATCTTCACTCATTTGCTTCAGTGTCCTTAACCTCCTTAGTGGCCAGGGAGATTGTGAAATCTGCTTCACTGGAAGCAGCAGGAAGTGCTATACAAATGCCTAATCACCCTCATTTAAAAATATCAGGAGATAAAAGCAACAAGCTGGCTGGAAAATATACCAGAAAACAACTGTCTCTGCTGCATCAAAGCCATGTAAAACAGTCATTACTGGGGGAGGTCAGTCCCATCAAAGATGCTGAGGATATTCCAGAACCTCCATCCTGACTCCTGATGACAAAAGTAACACTTGATGACATTTATGAATTAATTAGTAAATGTTGTGTAGAACAAGCAGGTTGTATTCCTCTGGATAGCCTGTGAACTTTCCAGCAGCCCTCGGTGCCTCCCATTCTTCAAAAACCACCAGGGCTTTAAGGTCGACTGTCTTCCCACTCTGCAGAGGGAGAAGTTGAATTGGGGCCACAAATCTAATTTTCTAATTGCAGACACAGTGAAAAAAGAAATATTACATTCATTCTTTTTTTCCAAATAGCAGAAGGAACCTTTTTTCAGCCAACATCCTAGACACAGAAACAATAAACAGCCAAGCATCATTCATAGGTGAAGTTGCTGTATTAGCTTGCTTTTTAAAGACAACCCTGTATATAGGGCAAATTGTCAGTGATCATAAACTCTGGCACAGCACCGCTTTTTGACAGATATGATTTTCCAGTTCCTTCATACTCTGATTTCTGTGTTGCACTGCCCTTTAGAAATACAGCCATAAATCACTGCTATTTCCTGTATATTAATGTAAAATATAACAAAAGAATGGCATAACTCATCTAAATAGAATGTTATGCTAATGCTCAAATCTCTCACTGAAAGGAACAGAGTTTAACTTTGAAACAAGGTTGTTACTCATCTTGCCCATTAAACCGTATTTCAAAAAATACAGTTTAGTTTTATTATCAGGCTCATATCACTTTATTCTCATGACCTGTTATAACATTGCATTTAATAACAAATAACTCACACAGCCTTTTAACTGTGCTGTCCTGAATGCAAATACTGGACAGATAGAAACTTATGCAAGGAACACTTTTTGCTAAGAGGTTGGATTATTTACAAATTGTTTATTATATACATATTWTCTTGCTAGAAATAAAGACTTAAAAACCTCCTTCTTCAAGGCTTTAATGCTAAGTGGATCTCTGAAACTTTTATTTTAATTTCACATCAGCGCCACAATGCAAGTGGTTTACTTAGACATCTGTACCGTTGATTTGTTTTCTTTCAGGCAAAATGCAAATAATCTCTTAAGAGGTTTGCTTAAAACCCTCGTGTTCAAGTTGATACATATACGCAGTGAATAAATCAAAAGAAGTCTATACATGCATGCTTAAGCCCCTCTTAGACATAAAATAAAATAAAATAAAATAAAATAAAATAAAATAAAATAAAATAAAATAAAATAAAATAAAATAAAATAAAATAAAATAAAATAAAATAAANAAAACTATTTTCAGCTTTGAAAATTATTTGGAAAAAAAAAATCAAAAGTAACCTAAAAGAAACTCATTCGTGACCTTGGGCCATTTCCCCTATATATAGGGATTGATGGGAAAATTACAATCAAGAGCAGCCTCCTGCATCTTTTAGGCTAGCATTTAGATGATTCTTGGATTACTTCCTGGTTTACTTGGTTTAGTTCCRTAAATCAGTTCTTCTAAGTTCAGTTCTTCTAAGTTTCCTGGGGTCTAAAAGGCCCACAGAGAAGCCCAGAAATTAGAGATCTCAGGAGGAGTCTTTGTCAGAGACCCMACTTTCTTGCTAGGTGTTTTGAAAGCATCGCTCAAAATCTATTCATTCTCCTTTTCATTTGCTATGGTCAGACACTGCTATACCCTAACCATGAAAGCATGAGTTGCCAGGCATCAGGGATATATAGATACCTGTTTTTGCTCAGTCTGATTGTCCTGCAGCAAAAAGAAGGACCAATCCAGCAAAATCTTCCCAGGTTCTGGAAATCAGATTGATTTGCTGGGATGCCCATTCCAAGTTCATGGTCCTCTGACCATCCAGACTGACCTGCACTACAAATAAGACAWATATACTTGTGTACAAGGCATAAACCCAAAGACAACTTCATGTAAATACTATTTATTTTAATAAGAATTTTCAAGATGTAGTATTTTGCTAAAGCAAACTGCAATAACCATTTTTTTCCAGTAGGATAATGTTGTTTCAAATCATCARTGACACTTCATGATGTAACAAGATAAATTTGATCTTTCAAATATAGCAAAGAACAGAGAGTTAGAAGATTCAGATTTTTCTGGCACCTCTCTTTGAGCATTTTAACAAAATGTATTTAATTTTCAAGCAGTTTAAGTTCTTRCTTCGTTGGTGCCTTCTGAGATAAATATATTACCTGCAGGAGCCACTAACACCTGACACCAACRTGCTTCAATAGGGGATTGTTTTTAAAAATCTGGTCAACACATCTTAAAATTATTTGCATCACAAATATTTCAAATATTTTATGCTTCCAACACTTTCCTGCAGCTCTAAAAACTCTTGAAGCCTAATTCTGCTCTTACTAGAGTCAATTTCATATTGGTAATTGTGTTGATATAAACAGGATGGGGCATTAATGTAAAATTGCTGTAATGAACAAAAGGTATTGCTGAGATAAACAGTTTTTGGATTCCAAATCATCTTTAATCAAATTAATCTCTAGTAAATTATTTTTTCCAGTTTAAAAAGCCTGTTAAATCTGTGTCTAACAGACAAAAATTGGTTTTTAGATTTATATATCCCTAATTAGCTATTCATTTTATTTTTAGAATCAATTAATTTGCTTTATGAAAAATGCTAGTGTTTTCCCAAGCATCTTTCATCCAAGACGACACTYTATTTTATACAAGTTGTTGTCTATTTGGAAATGTAATTATCTTTATAAAAAGACAGATTAATGTTTGATGGCCCAGCCTGATTAAATTTTACCTCTTATAGAAAGAAGAAAAGATTATTACCAAAACTATGCAAATAATTCATTAGGGTTTTTTATTTTTTTATTTTTTTTAAGAGGACATTATTATTTTGTATAATGCATTTCCTAATGAAGTCAAGATGCAACTTTGCTTCTTGGCAATTTATTCCAGACTACTATTTACTTTATAACTTTGASCTTCTATTTCCATGAACATTGAAACTGCACTCTGAAAATCAAATTAGAATTTGAGTTTACTGTCCAGGAAGATTCTATCAGAAAAAACTCAGTCTTATATCTTTGCAGGAATAAACTAAGTAACTGTATGAGCCCAGGCAAACTCATCTACAAATGAATATTGATGGATGAATGATTGCATTTATTTACTCTACAATTTATTCAACTCTTATTTTGACTTTTATTACAAGTAAGAAATGGTACTAATGATTCTTTAAGAATCACACAAGTGGAAAACAGCCATTCAACACTCAGCAGTGTGAAAGTGCACCATAAAAAACAGGCTCTCATTTATTTTTCTTATTCTTCTTTTTTCCTCATTTCCTTTTAATATTTATTGTTGCTCAAGAAAAATCCTTAAATTTGGAAAACTTCTATATCTTAATTTTTAGATTATCATGACCACATGCAGTTGGGAAGTGCCTCTTCACAAATGATGTCAGTAATGCTCTACTTACTAAAATATTATATGCTATGTAAATACTATAGTTTACTTATATCTTTTAGATAGGTAAAAGTAATTGCCTTTTCATCACTTATGGGAATAATTATTCTTTTTCAGCACAATATGGTAYGTATGTTCAAGCATGTTCACATTCTACACCAAACCCAAATAATCTAGCAACTTTACTGCCAAAACTGCTAGAGTTCCTCCTTCTGCCAGCTGACTGGTGGCAGAGGGGGGCTGAAACACAAGTTCTTCCACAGCAATACAAGCCATTCAGAAGAAAGTTACCAAACTTTAAAGCAGAAAGTTTTAGGCAGAAAGATTAAAAAAAAAAAATCTTGTCAATTAAATATCACACTGCTCTCTGTTTGCCATCATTTACATATGTGGAAAGATGATATTTCACTGGAATGCACTTAGTTCTTCCTAGGGTAACATGAGGGAGACCATTGCAATGGTCAGAAAACCCAGAACATCTCGTAACACAGACRAGGGAACACGCACTTGCAATTTGTCTTCCCTAATCACCTTGATAATCAGCTGGCTCTGTCTTTGGAGGCRCTCTGACATCTCCTTGTTTCAATTCTGTACTGAGACACGTGCTCCACCGATTCCCAGTGACATTATTTGCCCACGTATTGACATCATGTAACCATGATGGATTTACACCACTGAGTTCTCAAAAGACTTGGAAGAGTGTTTCATGTGATGCTGTAACATYGTGTCTGTGGATTCAAAGTGACATGCTCAGAAGATTGTCGTGATCGCGAAGGCTGCTACAGCGATTGAGAAACTTCTTATAATGACCTGTTTATTTCAGGCAGACACATAYGTGCATTTTCTTTTTAAGCTAAAGGGAGGTGATATATTTCCCTTAAGGATGACAAAGGAAAAAAGCTCAACTGTTCTGCTGTGCCATAATGATAAAATTCACCCAGGACATAGGAAGCGTCTGCTAAAATCCCTTCTCTCTGAAATGGATTCACGTGGAGGTTGTCTTTTGAGGCAAAGCAAGGAAGCTAAACAAGTCAATCCACAGCCTGACAAAGACTCCTCCTGTATGAGGCGCAGGCTCAAAGGGCGAAGGAAGGGGTGATGAAAGGCACTCCTGGCACTCTGGTCTGCTTTGAAGGCTCTGTAGGAGGGGAAAAAAAGGTCCATTGGGGCGAACTGAGCAGATTTGCTGGAGATCAGGTGAGACAGTCTACACCATATGTGCATCCTGAGCTGCTTCAAGACATGACAATTGAAGTTTTCCCCAAGCAAACCCAAAAGCAGAACTTCAGACATCCATACCAGAGAACTTCTAATGAAACACTGCCTTGCACAGCTAGGCATCACCTGAGCAAGGTTTTTTATTTCCTTCTAAGGGTCATAATTTCAGATGTAGGAGACTAAAGCAAGTGTTAGGCAGGACTTAAGCATTTAAGCCATTTTTTGTTTGTAGCACAAGCTCTAATTGCCTACAAATCATTCTGTGTTATCTGCCTGGCACACAGAGCTCATCTATAAATACATAACGGTTTTAAAATCCATATTTCTGCCTGGCACTGAATAAATTAAATCAGATATATGGCACAGACTTTTCTATTTGTTTGCTTTCAAGTTCCAGATTCAGAAGACAACATTTTTAAGCAGTGTGTTGGTTTGGCAAGGAGGAAGTTCTTTTCAAAACAGTCTGCTTCCAAGCATTCCAAGCTTTTGTGAGATGAATCAATCTAATGTCTTAGGAACTGCAGTCACATGAACACCACATTTCTTAAGGTGTATTAAGGTCATCTCAGCTAGATGTGTAGCACTAATAGCACCAGCTTTAACGGTATTTATTTGCTTTCACCAAAAAAGAAAGAAAGAAAAGGAAAAATTTGCACTCCCTCCTCAGTTACGTTCAGTCTGCATAGTCATAAAAAGCCCGTATCTTGTAAGCTGTTTGCCACCTTGCTGGAAGAAAAACTGGTGATACTCAACTCATTCACCTCCTGCTTTGTACCTGCATGCAAAATAATGAACTAGTAAGGCATTTTATCCAGAAAAGTGGTATATCAATAGTTGCCAACCTTTTCCTTCCTTCCTTGGAATTTATGGAAGATCACAGTAATAATTTATTTCAGTGTGACTGAGAGTCCATCATGTATTAGAGCTCATCTCTTCTGTGATTTAAAACCACCTACACAAGTGCTTCAGAGCTATTTCTGAGATTCCCTGAGCTATTTTAGTTTGTATGAATCATGAAGTGAGTGAAAGTTCTATAAAGTTTCACCTTTTTTTTTTTTTTTTTTTAATATCTAGACCAAGGGAGAGTTCCAGCCTGGGTCTTTTGGGGATACATGGAGAGGAAATGCAGCTAAACTGCTTGGGCCAACACGGGCTTCCTACTGCCCTTTACTTCTGTGAGAAACCAGGTTGAACACAATGACCCCAAGACCATGGGCACGGTTTCAGGCTGTCTTGGGAGCGCAAGCTGTTGATATAACTTGCAGTGGAATAGCAGGATGAGGTGGATTTTAGACACATGTATGGCCCACAAGGCACAATTTAGGTCTAGTCAACCACAAAAATAGTTTTGAACATGAAATAAAGCACTCTGAAAAGGACAGAAGTCCACTTCCAGAAACACTATGCACCCCAGTATAACTGAAGAGGCCTCAATGATGGAAGCACAACACAAGTGAGTAGACTTACTCATTTAACATAGATAAGAGCCTACAATCTGGAGTCAGATCCCAGGAAGAGTCTTAACATCACCAAATGCTCTCAGTTTGGCATAACTGACTGTATCCAATGCATATCCAAAATACTTTGCTGGGCCTGTGCACTACATGCAAGTAGATGGTAGACAGTGAACTGTTATATATTTATAATCATAAAAGGAAGCTGTAGATGCACTTAAGGAGAAACAGAATTGTGTCTTTCAGGAGGTTCAAGAGAAAAGATTAACCTGCCTACCTATGTCCATGAACATT
Source organism: Nothoprocta perdicaria (assembly GCF_003342845.1). Classification (NCBI taxonomy): domain Eukaryota; kingdom Metazoa; phylum Chordata; class Aves; order Tinamiformes; family Tinamidae; genus Nothoprocta; species Nothoprocta perdicaria. Next base: position 806,640 of record NW_020456099.1, read on the forward strand.
TTCTCCCTTTATATAAGCTTTTAAATAATACCAAATTAGAGACACTGTAAGAAACAGGTTCTCTTTCACATAGCCAAAATGACCATGACCTTTAGTAGCAAAGTGGTGGGAGAAAAGTTCTGTTAATAAAAGAAAAAGCCGCAGTATTGATCACGACTCCAGCAGCCGCCGGAGAAGCCAAGGCATTGTAGTGTTGGCGTCATCACTAGACAATAGAAATGTGACTCACCAGGAAACTGCCTTTGTACCAGGAGTGCTTCCAAAAACTCTCCAGCCTTCTCAACATCCCCTCCAAGTCCAAACAGCAGAGATCTTTTTTTAAGCAGTCTGTAGGATTAGTTTCCCTCCTCTCCCAGCCTATCAGCACTCATGCAATTATAATTAGACATACCGAGATACCACCTCCATATCGTGTCTCACAAAATTGTGCTTGTTCATGTCTATGCAGAAAGAATGGTAAGTAGAGCAGAATCCAGACTTCTCAGTATAAAGGATTTACGTGTCTTGCAGTAGTAGGTCTTTGAAATGAACATATCCACTCTGGCCGATTCTGCTGTTATGGCATCTGGGACACAGAGAAACTAAATCAAAAGAAATGTATTTGTCATGTGAGCTACTCAGAGCTGTCAAGGTAACAAACTAGACCAGCTGCTCCAACTTTCCAGTGAGGRAACTGAGACCGCCCAAGCACACTACAGGAGGACTCAGTGTCTGGATTTCAACGGGCCCTCTGGCAGAAGCTCATCAGAACTGAACAATTTGAATATTTACCTCTAAACTGATCAACATCAGGTASAGGGAAAAACCAACCACACAGAGACAAGCTTTTCTCAGCCTGACAAAATACCTGGTCCCCACTGGGAAACAAAACTCCATTTAGAATGGGCATTTTCTTGCAGAGAGATTGTCAGACATACTTTAATCTGGACAAGTATAAAAATATTCGCATTCAGTTTTGAAAGTCACTTTTTCAGCAACTTTTTAAAGCATGGCTTTCASTACACCATGAAGAGAAGCACTGTACAAAAGTGCACAGGCAAAGGACAGCCATGCTTTTGTTCTAAATAGTATAAACACAAAACCCTTACACRACTACCAGCTAATTGCAATGTTCAGTAGTATTTTATGCCTTTTTCAATTGGCACACATTGCCTGTAAATGGAAGAACAAGCTGTCATGCTGTAATATAAAGATCTGCATATTCAATAACTGCAAACAAAAAGCAGTAGATACAGTTCTGGGCTCAACACGGCTCCAACGCATCTTAATTTCACTTTCTGATGAGAGAAATAAAGTTGCTCAATTCCTATTCTAAAATAGAAAACTTGGGTATTTTTAAAAATATGGTCAGCTGAGCTTCAGGATCTCAACTGAGGCATCTTAAGTCTGACTTCCAGAACTAAGTCTAATTCAAAATCAATTCCATAAAGTAGATGCACTCTCTCAAATGGAGAACATTAAACCAGTGTCCATGCTCCTTAATTCCCATTCTAGGCTGTCAGATAAAGTAAAAGACAAACTCCTGGGACAGAGCTAACCAGGGGCACTCAGAAACACTGAATATTTACAGGGAATGCTAATGCCAAGCAGTTTATAAGCACCTCAAAAACTGCAACTTCCTCATAAAATTTTAAAGGACAATTTAAAATAGCAATAAAAAAAAAAAAGGCAGACAGAATTTGCACATGGATTATTCACAAATAGGAAAAAAAGCCCACATTAGTCAAATTAATTGTTCTTTCAAGTTGCTCACACAGCGCTCTCCGAGTGTTGTTTTCTGCCATCAGTCACTCAGAGTGCACCTGTGGGCAACCACRCTGGCAGCGCTGTTACTGCTGCTCCTCTCTGAGCTGATTGCCTCTTTTCTTCTTGTAATCATATCCGGCAACATGAAAAAATAAAAGTCAAATCATCTAAAAAAATAATAAATCATGGTTATGAATTTAATTTTTCCTATTATAGATGAGCATTGCTGCAACCTACGGGCATTGTTTCAAGTAAAATACAGGAAAAAAGTCTTCAGCACGAACACTTGCTGCTTTGCACACTTGTACTTTCTTAAGGATCTGGACAAAATATTAATGTGACAAGCCAGGAGAAGGTGAGGAGTAGTCGAGCATGCTAATGCCTTAATGTGCTCATCTTATTTCACAGAAGTAGGACGATACTTCTGGACACTTCAGGGGGCAACTAATTTGGAATGAAAGTAAATCTTCACTCTGCTGGTTTGTGTCACAGGAGCCACCGTCAACATTAATAAGTCAGGAGGAGTATTTGCACAATTATCTTATTCTCAGTTCTAGCAAAGGGGGAATGCAAAACAAATCATGTAAGAGGAGCAAAGCACAAGAAACAGTGAAGTATTGGCTAGACTATATATTTGTCACAGTTTCATTTTTCGTAATTTAAAAATAAACACATATTCTTTCCAATTAATCACAGGCCAGAACCTACYTCAGCCTATGAGCACTTTTGCCAATGTTGTCTTGACAAGGTTGCAAGGGTGCTAAGAGAACACCTTGCCACGGGGTTTAGCAAGACCACAGAGAAATGCTCAGCATTTGGTAAATAGTTCTTTTAACTTCATGAGTTTTGATGCTGGAGTTCCATTAGGTGCTTAGATTTGGACCTCATCCTGGAGAAGAGTTGTGGGGCTGCATGTTCTAATGGGGTTTCTCTTTTTTTTTATTTCTCTAAGGGAGTGAGGGTGAGATAGAAAAAAGCTGATTTTTGCCTTTTTAAAACAAAGTTTTGTAACATCATACTGCATGTGGTTTTTGAGAAGGATGATGTCAGGGTTAAAAATTTTTACTTTTATAAATATGTTGSTGGATTTTATGTACATTTTGGCATTGCCAAGAATATAGGCTATGTTGGTATGGGAGTACAAAGAATGGAGTCTAACTCATCCTTGGGGTCTGATACTTGCCCAGGTATTTCCATTTACTAGTTCAGACATAGCCATAAAGCCCCTTAATGCCTCTATTAGATACCAAGCATGTCTCACCTAAAAATAAATTATTGCAAGGAGGGTGCATGCCAAATTTCAACCTACAGTGTTGTTATCCAAAAGCACTAGAATTAAGATATGTAGCAGCACAGTATATTCTAACAGAAGATTGAAATGTTGAAACAATTTTTTAAAGGCTTCTCTTAAAATAAAGCTCCCTTCCTGGCTCAGGAAAATTGAGTAATATTTCATGTCTGCAGTTATTTGTGACGATGAATAAGAGTTCATCTGCTGACAACCTGTCCCATATACATCAAATGCTGCTCTAACAGTTTGAGGAGGAAGCCTGTTAAGAGCAATTTAAGTGAAAAGAATCATGTCTATATATTCTAAAATAAGGGTTGATTATGCTTCATTTGCATGTGTGTGTGTCTATAAATTAGTCTTCTATAAGTAGAAGTTGTCCACGAATGAGATTCTTACTCTGCCTGTCCCTGCAAGATTTCAGTTTCAATGCACTAAAATAGCCAGCTCAAAATTTCCCAAAAGAGGTTATAAATTCAGCCTCATAAGACCTGGAAATCAATTATATTTGCTTTTGAGAACAAGGTTCTTTAGTTGAATACACCACTTCTAAACCAGCACAGCAGCATTTTCAAATCAAAAGTTTCCAGCTTTCTACTGAAAGCTGAAAGTTTCTGTTTTCAGGTGTTTCATTTTTTCGCTAAGAAGTCAAAACCATCTGTAAAGAGCACACATTCCACACAGGAAATGATTATAATAAGGAAAAATAGTTTCAACAGAATATTTTGGACCACTTCTACAATGAAGTCATGCTGGCTTGCTCTTTGCAAAGTAGCAGCATGAAATCTCAAGATTCAGAACTAATCCCGCAGCGCAGCCTCAACCTTGGTGAATTTTAATCACAGGCGGCACCCGGCACACCCGCAACGGCCAACCTCACATTAGAGAGAGAGAGAGAGAGAGAGAGAGAGAGAGAGAGAGAGAAAGCATTTCAACGACAGCATTTTATCTCAAGTGACAAATCTGTTACACCTTAGCTGCACCAATATCTTAGATGCACGCTACGTCTTTCATTCATTTCCCCTGTGCTTTTAGCTCAGGACCTAATGCGCTGTCAGAATCAGAGAATCCATCCATAAGTATTAGGTGATGAGTAACTGCTGTATATGCAAGCGCAGCGGAGAAATGAGCTTCCATTTTTTCCCAGCACAATCATTTACATAGCGAATATGATCCCTTTTAAATTAGTTCCTGTCACCTCTCTACATTTGATCAGCTGAAGGAACCTCGCTGAAGCTACTCACTGTTGAAACTGGAAGAAAGGAGGAAAAAGAAAAATACCAGCAGTTTGACACCCCTTTATACTTTGGGTTTGAAGGTTTGTACAGTTTTATATTCAAAATGTTACATTTTCTGATGGTTTCTCCTCACTTTGATAGTCAGACAACTTCTATACTATCCCTTCAGGCTAAAATCTCTATTTTCATGACTTTGTTTAGAAATTTCTGAATACCACTGCATTAACTGGAGAGGTGTTTCTTAAATGACTGTGACTTGACAGAAATGCCTTGGTTTGGAAGAAATGACAAAAAAAAGTCCAGTTTTGGATGTTGCAGTAACCTGCAAAGTCTGTGGTACTGACATACAGCTTCTTACTACAAAATCTCTCTCTCATTAGCATTGGTCTTCAGGCAAGTTCTCCACAAATTTAAGAGTTACATCTCGACAGGATTCATCTTAAATCACATCTTTGTCTAGGCTTCTTAATACAAAAAAATTCACTTTGCATTAAGGTGCAAAGAGGTATGATTAGAGCTCTCAACGAGAGAGAATTCACAGATGAAATGATCGAGCAGCAGAACCTGTCTCCTTCCACACAGGTTTTATCAGGAATCTTGAAATGGTGACTATCATTAAATACACACACTGCTCCATTTCAAAGAAAAATCATATTCCTAATGAGCGTTTGCCAATATCTTAAAGCTAGAAATATTAGGGTGTATGTAGGGAGTATGTCTTCAGTGCTCTCAGCCCTTTCTTAGGCAAATCTGCCATGGAGAGTTCACTGTCCTGAAAAACGATGCTAGAAATGATGGGACAGGTTTCACCCTTGCATGGCAGGAATTCAAAACMGTGTCACAAATGCTGGCGAAAAACACTAGCAGCCAAATCCTGCTCTCTGTACTCAGTGCCATTTATAGTACTGAGTGCTATAAGCAGTAGCCAACATTTCATTTTCACCTGTTTATGTGGTCAAGATACACCACCCCTAACACATCATCAGTTAAAAAAAAATCAAACAGAACTCAAATTTTCTTTCCCCCCTGAAGAAACAGTATTCAGCACAATCCACTATTTTCCTATGGAGGAAAGCTGGTCTGACTGCAATTACAACAGGCTGTAGTTTATCTAGAACATAATTAAATAACTAGCTTCACAAAGTAGAGCATGTAAAGCGGTCTCTCCCACACAAAGGAAATAATCGCCAAAAGGATTATTCCTGCATCAGCCATTGTACAAGATCCAAAGCTCCACTTGCTCTTGACATTGTACTTAAATCAGTTCCTACCAAACCTGGAGCAGGATTGCTCTTGCCATTCGCTGTGACAGCAAGGAACTCACATGGGAGGTCTTAAAAAGTCCAACCTGCTCACCTGCACCATCGGGTCTCAAACACATTCCCTGGTAGGCCAGTGCAATATTTTCTTCAGTTTTACCTACTATTCATGGGAAGAGAAACTACTGAGAAGTCAACAGCTGAAGTGTCAGGTTTATTTGCACTCACATTTGAGATGAAGGGTGCATATCTTAAACTAATGAGAGATCTRCTTTGAGAATGGAAAAATGTAGATTGAAAAATCACAATCTGCACCATTCCTGAGCTATTTGCCAGAACGGAAGCRGGTAACAACAAAATAAAAGACTTGAACAAACTGGTTCAGAAATTGCATTTTCATAAATTAAAGTAATAGACCTATTTTGAAAAGATCAAATGATATTCTGAAGAATTTTAATATTAATGCCTGTCTATGTAGTTATGAAAATGTTCATGACTTTTAAAGACTGTTTGCAAAACATTGCAAATTTTAATGCAAATGTTTATATATCCAGAAATGAGCACCAGTTATTCATTGTTGACTATCTTCCAATTTAAAAAGCTTTAATATTAGGAAGTCATTGCAGTGCTATATGATCCAGCTAGCCACAACTGAAACCTATACAATACTCTACCTATAACTCAAACCAAATTCAGCTAACCAAAACTCAAACCTATAAACTCATATAAGAAAGAAGCCCAAAGAAAAGAGTTTGAAAGATCAACAAGATGACCATCATTAGTTCAATTTACCCCCAAATTACTCAAAAAAAGAAAGCCTTTGAGGAACAAGGTAAAAAACGGTTTGTGAAGTTTGCTAAGCAAAACAAAATAGCTACAGTGACATAGAAAGCCATTCAAATGCTGAAGTATTTTTAGGCATTACAGTCTTATTTAAAAATATCTTATTTCAAAATAGCACTATTAGGTTGAAATATACCAAACATGCAAAAATCCTGCATTCACTTCTTGAAACGCTCTCCTGTGAACTTCATTAAAGCAGTGTAGGCTCAGAAAGATCACTTCCTTGGGATTTTTGGAAGATGAACTGCTCTCATGAAAAGCAAAATTCCCAATAAGCCTATTACCACTGATGCAAAGAGAGCTGGGCATTTATATTAACCCTTTAAATCAAAGTTACCAGGAGATATGAGTTCACTCAAAGCTCCAAGGCTTCTTTAGAGCAATACACAGTATGGGACTCCCTCTCATAAGGATGCTACAACACAAATCTTCCAAGGAGAAAAGATGAATATGCCTATGCAGTGTGCTAAAGAGAAACCATCAGGTCATATATTATCTATATAGCAACATGCATAGCAGAAAAGCCCACAGATATACTTCATGAAAACAYGCCAGTTTGGTTTCCTCAGCTCTAGCTGGAGTAACGTGCCAGGCAAACAACTTTAGAGCAGGCCTCCCCATGAGATTTTTGTCTTACCTAAACAAAGAGTATTATAGAGGTTTCCCTGCTAGATCCATTTTATCACTCAGAAACTACAAGTGGCCAAAGATGACTTCTACTTCTTTAAAGCACAAGTTTTCTAATCTTGCACTTGTTATGGAGAACACAGCAAATCTTACATTTTATATACTTTATACACTTTATACATTTTACTGACCACTTTTAAATACTGTTACTGTGTTTGTTTTACTGTTTTGGATATGCTTCTTAATACCTACCTTATCTGCCATTAAAATTCATGTCCTTTCCTACACCAGGTTGCACATCAGCTGAGCTGGAAGTAGGCTGCTGTGACATTTGTTGACTTTTTTTGAACAGCAGTAGCATGTCTTTGGGTAGGAAAAACCTGTAAAGGAAAGTATGCATCAGTAGCACAGCAGAAGACCAGCTCACGCATGGAATGAATTTGTGATGAATATCATGCCTAGGCTTGTACAGTCAGTCATGCATCCAGCACAGTCAGCTCACCGAATCCCACAACTCCCATCAGCCTCATTCAGAACAGACATCCTAGCTGGTGATAGTATTGCTTGAGATTCCTGGTTCACATAGTAAATGCTTTTTGAAGCATCTCTTTCTTGCTTTAAAACAATTGAGTTTATCTCTAATTCATCTTTGTAACAAATAAGAGCAGACCAGGCAAATCTACATTGGTTACTTTAGTGGGAGGTCTGGGGGAAAGGGGAAAGTTAACAACCTGTTTAATTTAACAGCCTGCTTTTACAGACCCTAACCAGCCTTGCATGGRACCCCCATCGTCACCTCTGCCCTGTTTTCACTCAGGCCCCAGCCCTTGCCTGAGCTACACTGAAGTTGTCTCTATGTCCAGCAGGGCTCCTGAGTCTGCCTGGACTTTCCARGCCAACCCCAGACTCAGCCCATCAACCCATCTTATCAGATGATCACCAGGCCCTTGGTGGAGCTCATCACCATCCACACAGGCCCAGTGGTCCTGCGACCGCTACCCCACCAGTGCCAGGGTTCACCTCAGGTAGGCACCTAGCCCCGCTCCTGCTGCTCCCTGACAACACTGACACACACCTTTCCATTGAAACACTGGAGATCACTGAGATACTTTTTATCATAGAATCATAGAATCCTTAAGGTTGGAAGGGCCCTTCGGGTCCCTTTTATGGGGTATTTCATCTTACAAAACAGCAACAAAAAGGTCAACATTTACAGAACCATACTGGTTGGTTTTTTTTTTTTTTTTTTTTTTWAWTAAAGGCAACAGTGATAAAAGTAGTTCAATCCAAGATCAAAACTCTGTTTAAAAAAAAAAATACGGCAAATCACTTCTAATGCCATTGTAACCTCAAACTGGTAAGAAGCCATCTTCTGTGTCTCTGACAGGAGCCCTAGTCACTGCCACATTCACCGCATATGCCTCCATATACACTTAGATACACTACATACACCGCCTCTTATACACTTAATTCCTAAAATCTAATTAACACCTAATTCATGTTTATTTAACAGTGATGTGTTACATGGAAAGTTATTTTGAGGTCCTTATRTGAGGTTAGTCACTCAAGGAAGAGAAGCTGGTCTTCGGAATGATGAGCCATCCAACTATGAGATATTGCTAGACTGCTGACCATACTAAGTTTAAAGGAAAAAAAGCAGAAAATGGGGCTTATTTCATCAAAAATCTTGAAATCATGTCATCCAGCCAGACTTCTGTTGAAACTGAGTCCTTCCCCATCATACATAATGATATTGATAAGTTAGTACATTCCAGCCGAGAATCTTTCCATGAGGAACTGTTGGACCAGTTCCTTTGAGAAATACTGATGCAAAAAATAACCTCTTAATTCAATGACCAATCTTCCATTCTCATTTTAAGGCATAAAAAAACATCAATATGAAGCTGCAAATGTTATTTCTCAGAGAAGCAGCATGGGGAGGGCCCTTCAGTTACACATAATGCCAAAAAAAAAAAGATGAAAGCAGCAGGATGTAATCAGCCACATCCCATGGGAAAGAGACGGCAATTCCCATATCACAGCTTGAGAATTGTCACTTAAAACCATATCCAGCTTCGGCCTTTGAAATCATAGCACTATGAAAGGTATTCCAAGCTCCTCTAAGACCACAGAAGTAACAAGAGGACTATGTGAGCTATTTACTCCTTAGAGTATATTGAAATAGCTCTTGACAGCAGGCAAGTTGAGAATAAAAAGTGAAGCTTTCCCACTTCTCAGCACACCTTTAGATGTTGTATATCTCTTCTCCACCCATAAAGTGATAGATCTAAAGACTATAAAGGAACTGAAGAAGTGGCAAGATCTAACGCCTGTTGGACTAAATACGTAAATTATGAAATCAAGTCTTAGACCTAAAGTCAGAGTACTGGTAAATCAAGAAAGTGATGAAAGCAGTGTTCACCATTAGAAAGGATGCTGATTTTATCTGTGACATTTCTATCCCTCAGAAGTCTACAATATTTTTCATATAAGATCAAAGAAAATGCATCAAGATTTGCATATGGGTTTACTGTATATACTCCCTCACCCATTTGCATCTCTCTCAGTCCCTAACTTCAAACACTGCAAAATACTGAAATCTTTAGTTTAAAAGAAGCAAAAAGCCCCTCCACTTCAGATAACTAAATGCATATTGAAATTAATGGGAATCATTTGATTCCTTCCTGTGACAAAATAAAAATCAGACAATTTCTGGAAAAGGAGCATCTTTAATCTCCCGGGTGAAGCATGAGAGTAGAAAAGTGTGATTTCCTAATGAAAGCCTTTTTGTTATTCTCATTTTTTCTGCATGCARTTTTTGCAGTGCTTGTTTGTATAGCTATAAATTGGCTTATGTTCTTTGAATTTCTTAGCCAAGCATTTTGCTTTTATTGTAGTACACTTTTATGATAATTAAAAATAACTTGTCATATTTAAATATTTTCTTCATGATTGGCATTAAAACATTCAGTGTGAGGAATTAATGAGTATGGAATTAAGCGTGTCAAATGCATCCAATTTTTAAAGCGTCAACATAATAAACACAAAGCACAGGACTTACTTGATCTCCATAAATGATATTCAAAAGCTTAGAGTTGTCTCATTATAATCTGTTTTTAATATTGCCCCTACAACAAATGCACTCCTCCTTTCATTGAGATGATGTTTATGGTTTTGTATTGGTTAAGAGCAATAGCATGGCTTGGAGATCCATCCCACAACTATTTATGGATTTAAATAGCTTTGTGTAAAGGATCTCAGTTGCCTACCCTTCACGTTAGAGAAATGAAGATGTCTTCCCAGGACTGAGCACAAGTCCAGCTGTGTTTTGAACCTGATGAATGCTCCATGAGCACACACGCACCTCACCTCTCTAATCTGGTTTTCACACAGAGAGACTCCCCTTACATTTCTTTTCAGCAGAAACAGGGCTATGTCTACCTAATCAGACCAACATCTCAGGTCATGAAGAAATGTTGCAAACAACTAAGTATTTTTACAGCCTTGCTTCCTTTGAGCAATCATGATATTTTTTGCAAACAAAAATTATCATGATTGCCCAGAGGAAGCAAGGCTGTAAAAATATTTAGCTTTGGTCCATACAAGTTACTAATTTATGAACTTTATTAACTGAAAAATCCTTCCAAAAGTGGGCTACACTTGAGAAGAGTCAAGCTTTTCACTCTGTCAACTAATTCTTCCCTATCAAGAATTACGATACATACCACTGAAAGCAAAGCTCATTTTTCCATAGTGTAGACTCTCAGAAAGACTATAKTGGATAAAGGCAATTACTCACAACATACTATTTCATACTCACCTCTGCAAGGTGAAACATCTCCAAAAATTCCAGTCTCTATCATAGGGTTCCTCATGAGAAAATCCAACGTGTTTTGCCCTTTTTCTTACACATCTCCCTTAACAACCACTGAAGTTCCTTCTGTGAGACAAGAATATACTTAATATAAGATAGAATTTAATAATGTGGAACTGGATTGGAAAAAGAGTAAGGGCTGATGCTTGAATCAACAAGCAAGTAGCTTTATTAAGACAACCTTTCCCACACTGAATTTTTCGTGAGTATAACATGATCATTTAGGATCCATGACTGCAAAGGATTGAGCTTAAGACTACATGAATTGATAAAGGAAATAAAAACTATTTGGCTAAACACATTTACTGTATGCCTATGCAAATAAGAACAGAAATATACTGTTTTCATTCCAATTGCAATGAGAGAGAAGGAGGAAAGTTCAAGGTAAAAGGATTTTTTTTCTTTTAAGTCTCTAATTTTTATAGCAATACATTTCCATGGATAATAATTAATGCTTCATGACATTAAGTGGATAGGTTAAATCAAAAATCCTATTACACACCTAGGAAAAATTAGTTGTAGAACAGCCTTCAGCTCCTAGCAATCTAGGAGGAGTTCATGTTCTACCATTCAGAAAGTCCAAATTACATATAATTCTGCTAAACTACATATTTCTCATGAATCTTCTCAAGAACTGTTCTCAAGAGAGTGGTAAGGAAGCACAGTCATTGGATCCCCTTTTTACATCATGGTAGGGACATTCATAGCAAAATAAAAGAGCTGGCATGATCAAATATGAAGAAGTATAATGGGGACTAATGAAGAGCCATATTTTAATGCTATTGTCCTAAATTTGCCAAGCACAGCAAGAAAAAAAAGCCTTTTTAAAAAAAAAAAAAAAAAACAGGTTTCATAGAGCAAGATTTCTCATTTTAAGCAACCCTGGCAAGAAGCTCTTTTGTACACAAAGATTTAAAGCCATAATCAAGGGGTTCTGATTAGCAGGGCCTTTTTAGGTAGGGTTTTTCCCAGTTTCAAACCTTGCCATAAGAAGTTGCAGAAAGAAACATTTCCACCTACATTAGAGGAACCAAGGTAACAGGATTTAATACAATCATTCTGAGATGCTATTTATCTAACAGGCAGCTTCAAACAAAAGTCCCAAACAAATAATCTTTTAACCATGCAGAGGTCCTTTAGGGCTACCCCTCACACAGCCACAGAGAGACTCTGTTCAGGCTAAATAGAAAGAAGAATTAAGCTTTCTAATAGAGCCAAAGAGCTGAAACAACAGACTGCTGTGCAGGAAGGCCCAGGGGATTGATTGGAAATGTAGGGTCCCGTATTGACTGGCAGTAGATGTGTTGGTACACGTAGGCAGAAAACCACCAGGAAGTCAGAAAAACAGTCAAAGGCTCAAGCTTTGGGAACAGAAATAGCCTTCCTCGGGGGCAGGGCTGGATGGGAAAATAGTTTAAAAGCTCAAAGAAAACTGTGCATTATTATTCATTTCTGATGCACTCAGAAAAAGTTATTGTGCACGTTTGCTCCCAATAGTTAGGGATGTTCCAAAAAATGCTTAACATAAGCAATTTCTCCTTTCCCAGAAACAAACCACTAAGGTATACCCAACTGAATAAAGAGTTCAGTGTTTGGGCCACAGTGAAATGATTCTGAAATCCAAAGGTGCTTCAACTACCTGAAGGTGTTCACTTCAAAAAGCCAACAACTCTTTGCATATAGCTCTATMCAGCATCAACCTATAGACCACTTARTAGTAGGTATCGCAAGGGCACACATCTTTCTCAGGCTCTGAGGTCTGACTCTCACCACATTCACACGGCCCCTTTTCAGCTCCCTCCTCTCACTGACCTACACGGAGGCCAGACTCAGTTGGCTCAGGTTTGGACCATGACCACTTCCACTGCATCACGCTTTAAAAGCTAGAGATAAAGTTGAATGTGAAGCTGACAGGTTACTATTTAGGCAACACTAGTACGGTAAAACACACTCAATGAATGCTCAAGGTAAAAAGAGAAGTGTCRTTTATATGTAGCCTTGAACAACCTGACAGGAAAATGGAAAGTTGGGCAACCAAYAGCCTCTTGAGATCATAGGTATTCCGTGGAGTCAATACAAGAGTCACTTTGCTGTATCTACTATTGAAGTAATTGAAGTAATAATTCTAGTATTGAAGTAACTCCACATCTTTCCAAGCCTACAACAYATGCCTGAGACCTCAGGCGTATTGGAGGAAAGACCCATTACAGGATCTGAATAAATTCAGTCAAGAGTCTCTGGACTACGGGATGTGAATACTGCAAAGAGGCAGGCTCTTACCTCACACCACAACACCATTACAAATGAGAACACTGTAATGAAGATGGATGGCTCCTAAATCACGTCCTACCGAGGGCAGTGACCTACATATACACATCCTACTGTGGGCAGTAAATGCAAAGCTTTCTGTATATGATTTAGGTATTTGCAGACAGATTTATAAAAGATTTTCAAAAGGAAATGGATGTGTTTTGAGGTGCTTTTTTAAATGCCAGTATGAGTCCAATATTTTAGAGCATAAAAAGACATGGTAAATCAGGCCTTTCAAAACCATGCTGTCATTTAAAACCAATGCGGCCTAAGCAGGAAGATGATACTACCTTTTGGGTTTTTTTTTTTTGAATTATTTGCAGAGCATCTAGCTTCATGCTTTTCAGTACTGCTGTAATATAAAATATTAACAACAGCACCTAACAGATAAGCGTTTACATTTGAATTGTAGTTGCTCATACATGGTATGACAATAATATCTAAGCTAATTCCAGCCAATGAACTTTACATTCTAAAACTTTACTTCTCCCTAGTTAGATTCACTGAGAGGAGGGAATAAAAGACAGACAAGACACTGGAAGGCCTTCCCCTGGATGTAGTTTAGACAGTACAAGAACATTATTATTTTTGTTATTCCTTCTGGTGCTCATTATAAGCATCACACTTTTGGATGAGTTATGGCCAAAGAGTCTAGCTATCAATAAAACATGGCTTTACTGACTCTGTAGCAACATGAGACACAAGCCCAGTAATCTCCTGTTTACTGATGGCACATTATGTGACATTATTTTTATTCATTCCTGACCACTGGAAAATTAAAACAGCTTTGATCACTTTTGGAGATTCTAGGCTACGATTTCCATTTGTAACTATCAATTATTTAAAGAATAAAGTTTTAAAGGGCTCTTAGAGCTTTTTAAAAAAAATTATAGTAATTTAAGCAGCAAAGGCAGATGATGACAAGTCTTAAGCCTCATACAGAATAAAGTCTGTACAAAATAGTCACATTGCCATCTACTGACAGCTCTTTATAAAAAGGTTTGCCTTTTCATTAACTGTCCAAATATATGCTTAATGTTCTCTCTTGACATACAGGAGCACAAAAAATTAGAGATGTGCAATATACATTGTTTAATACATCCCACTGCAATAATCTTGCTTCTCTTTGAATCCATTTCAAGGTATTCAGGCTTTCACAGTTATATACTGCAATTAGACACATTTATTAATGGCATTAGTGCACAGTATTTCATAGGAGGTAAAATTGTTGTCAAGAAAGTACCCAGAGAAGGGTATGTTAATAAATCTTTGCTACATGTACAGTACATAGGGACTCGCTAATAGGATTTCCATAATAACAGCATTCATCTCACTGCATATTTTATAATACCAACCACTGGCAACCACATTATTCTTACTATGTGAAAAATAGGATTCTCTGTTAAAGACACATATTATGGGCTAAAACAGCAATGTCACTCATGCCTTAGTTGAAGGTTTAAAAACAGCTTCTATCTCATCTTTACACTATCTTATTTTTTTAAATGTTGGCCTGAACCTTAGTGCCTTAGTTATTCTAACAACATGTAATTCCACTTTAAAACTTCATCTTGGCCTCATGCCAGTGCTACCCTACTGTGCATGGATCACTGGATCCTCAAAGTGGCCTGTATATGAACAGCACAGCTCGCTCTCATGAAAACAAATACATCAAGTTCAGGCTTCTTCATCGCTAACCAAGCACGAGTATTAATCATCTATACAAACTGAAGGCCACCCTGAGACCCATCTCGCTGCTTAATTTTCCTGTTAAGATTTCACACATACTGTGGTCCATGAAAAAGGGTGACTTTTCTTCACCTTTGTCTCTTAATTTTAATGCACAAGCCAGAGGGAAAAAAAAAAATTAAAAAAAAAATTCATCTACCAAGTACAATAAAACCTGCAATACTTCTAGTTAGCTTTTTAGACAGTTTTGCCAAGGGCAAATCTGAGAGTTGATAAAAAGATTCTCTAACACTTTGCTTACTGGCGTTTCTTGGACTCACATATATCGAACATATTGGGTATTTTACCAACTGTGAGAAATGACCTCAGCACAGAAAACACCCCGGGGAAGGTGCTAGCCTGTAGAAGAGCTCGACTCCATTGAGAAACGTGGCACTGGTGACCCTGCAGCAGCCTGGGCAGGCTTATTCCTTGGCAGAAGCGAGGCGGGAGAAGAACCTCCCCACACGCAGCCCGATAAGTCAACGGCGCCAGGGAGCCCAGGCAGCCGCCACTCACATCTCCTCGCGCCGTTCCAGACTCAGCCAAGAAAGAGATATTTCTGAAGAACTGACAGCTTAAAATATCAGATAAAATAAAGGATTGCCTGAAGTATTTTCAAGCTAGCTTCTGTAAGGAATGTCATAMGCAGACAGAAATGTACCACAAGGTACAGAGAGAATTTACAGAGCTGTAGCTATACAGTGTTAACTCTCTGCATGCAMAGGATCTGAAAATTAAATAAACTAAGAGAGCCCACAGAAAGATCTAACAGAAAATCCTTATATAACCATGTCCTCATGGGTAAACAATCCTCATGGTATCTTGGAACTCTTTCTGCTGTCCTTTGGTATGATTAAAACATATTTATTGCTCACATCCTACCATATTCTAACATTTTATTTCATCTGCTTTTTGGGAATTACACCACTGTTGAAACTGTTTTGGAGCTATTGAGTCACGTCCAACTATCATTCACTCACTGATATATTCATAACAACTGGAATATCTAAATGTCAAGTCTGTGTGATTAGTATGCATACAATATGAAGAGGTAGGCAGGCCACGGCAAGGTAATACTGTGTTTTGGCTGGTCATTTTGTTTGCAGATAAATAAACCAAATGCCAGATTTACCAATCTGCAACTTTCCATTCTGTCATCTCATCCAATGGTTCTTGTCAATAGCATCAACCTGAAATGAAGTTCTGGCTGTTGAAATGAGTGCTGAATAAACTACAAAAGGTGCACTTACCYCTTCTTGTAAACACTACTTTTTTCCTAAAAAAATGGCATATAAATAGACTGAATAGAAATACATTATACAAAGTTTATAAAATCATCCATTGCAGTCAACTTAAAGACATCTTTGATGAAGGCTCTATGGAAATCAATTCTTTAAGAACCAAATAATGTTTCTGAATTACAAAGCAAAATCAAAGTTAGCAGGAGTTTTCAGGATAACATACCTGCTACTCTAAAACTCAAGGTGAGCATTAAATCTCTGTCTTTCCTCAGTTTTTCTTCCTAAAGCATGAAAATAGATATACTACAAAGAGAAACAAAACCAGCAACTTTCAGAATTAGATTTTGAGCAAAAACTATACAGTTTTAATAGAATCACTAGAATCTTCTGTTTTAAAAAGCAAAAAGGGGTTTTATGACCAAGACAAGAAAATATAACATGAAAACATAGGGCAAGTGTAACACTTCTCTCAGAGAACTCAAGGATGAACTTCACGCTTCTCAGCTGTTTTTTTTTTTTTTTTTCTGTTTTGTTTTTACTCTGTATGGAAATAGGTCTAACACAAATAAAACTTTTCAAGTGGAGGAATGTTCTCAGCATGGGACAAACACTGCTTGTCCCCCATATCCATTTCCGAGGCACGATCCTCTGAAGCGTGGCTACCCCTCACGCTCAGGTCCTGCTCTCCACACCAGAGGCTGGTAAGTAGAAAYGGCCAAGAAGTACGCAGCAAACTACAATTAATGCACTTCAGAAGAGACATTACTTAGTTTGTAATGCAGAGAACACACAACAGTGATAAATTATTCCTTTAACATCGGAACAGCATCTGTTGCACACAGCCTGCAGGGCTAAGATCTGGCCTTTGATCTACGGCACTGACGTGGAAAAGAACATGGTATAATCGGGACACCTGTGGGAATCACTTGCTCGCACAACTATGAAGAAGATACAGCTCACAAACAATCACCACTTATGCAGAAATACAGCTTTTTTTCCACTTTGCTTGAAAAAAGTAGAAGATAGACTAAGAATGAAAGTCCCTTTCAGAAGACACTTGCAAGAATTTTCATGTTTTCCATTACTTTTGTTTGCAACAATATATACATATATATACACACACACAAAAAGAATGACTAAATAAGATAATTAATGTTAATAAACTAATATTCTATTCATTAAGTAGAATAAATATTTCAGCCTTGTCTGATACTTGAGGTCAGAGTTGCATAGGGACTACCTAGAGCAGGGCCAGCATCATCAGCAAGCCACACTATCAGGAATGGGTGCTGTCCCAAAGCACTGCTTTGATTCAGTCATCTCCCATAATTAAAGACATGCAAAGCCATTGAAAAATTAWGCCTTAAAAGTTCCACATTATTTAAAATACTATTTCCAAAGATACAGTGAAAGTTGTCAAAGTGCTTAAGTGCTTTGCAAGTGTTACGTGCTGAAGTGCTTAGCTAAATTACTGCAGATGCATTCACTACCTCAACATTAAATATTTTAAATATGTAAAGATATTCCTAAAGCCTGGAGTGAGGCTAAACTGCTAAAGTGTGCCATACTATCTCTTATTAACCTGCTCAGGCATCTGGCTCTCTGTGCATGAATTTCCATCTTCCGTAAGCGCCAGACAGACCGCCAGCAAAACATATATGCTGCTTTTTGTTCCGAGTACAGCATTGTATTAACAAACTAAATGGGCCTCTGCAAGAAACCAGAGTCATCCACAGACTGCACATTGTGACCTTCCTTGGCAGTTCATTCCGTGACACAGTGAGGTCGGGAGCCTGATCCCATCCTAAGGAAGGGGTGGCCACAGGTCTAAGGGCCAACCGCAAACGCCACCCTGCCCACCCTGGCTGGTGAATGGACATGGGGTAAAACCCTTTCTCCTCGCATTTCACTGCACAGACCTGCCAGAAGATGACACAGTTTGAGACAACTCTCSTATTTTTATAATCCTTTCGAGCAAAGTTTAGAGGAAAAAATCATTGCACAACCATAGATGCTGAGATAACTTATTACTCTACCTCATTGCCAAACACTGCAGAGCAGACACAATAACATTAATAAAGCAGTGAAAAGTGGAGTTAGAAATGACAAGTGGGACAAAATTCAGAATCACTGGTTTACTGTGTTTTTATCTTTTTTTTTTTTTCCTTTTCAACTCTGATGCTAAAACTGATAAAGACATAACTTGACATCCTATGTTCATTTTGGTAACCAGGCTCAATTCATTACAATTTATTTAAAAAAAAAAAAAAAAGGAAAAAACACACAGCGTTATCCRTGTCTTTTAATGGTATTTCAAGCATCGTGACTCCTACACAGATCTAAGGTCTAACTTCAGAAACACTTAACATCTAACTACTGAGTAGACAAGTTCTATTATGATTATTATTATTTGTATTGCTGCACAGTAAACCCAGTGCAAATCTGTAACCTGTCTGCCAACATAGAAATCACTCATCTTACAGCCAGAGTGCTTGAAAGCATTGATGTCCTTATGACATGTTTTTAATGAAATAATGCTATGCTTGTCAGTGGAACTGAGAAAAAGAATAGGTTAGACTGACACATATCTAATCTTCCTGCAAAATGTTAAAATGTTGCGRCGCAGAGCTGGAGGTGGAGAGCCCTAAAAGCCAAAAACATAATGTGCTTATTTAAGGCCCGGTCCTGGAATCAATGAGAGATAACATTGACCAGCAGCTTTTTTTTTTTCCCCCAGAAAAATTAAGAATGCTGGAGTCAGGATCAGACAGGATGCAAAAATATCAAATGATCATATATATATATATGCGTATCCCAAAGAGAGGGAGTTTGCCCCATATTTACATCTCCAAAATCACAGCTTGCTTTGATCATTGCTGCATTCCAATCATGCC
The DNA here is from genome assembly GCF_003342845.1 of Nothoprocta perdicaria. Classification (NCBI taxonomy): domain Eukaryota; kingdom Metazoa; phylum Chordata; class Aves; order Tinamiformes; family Tinamidae; genus Nothoprocta; species Nothoprocta perdicaria. The sequence continues at coordinate 825,691 of NW_020456099.1, forward strand.
AAGAAATAYGATGCACAGCAAATAGGAACCACAGACATATTTACCCTCTGCCTCTCATGCTTCCATATGTCTCAATTTTAAGTGCCAAACCATCTCCTCCTCTGGCAAATTGATACTTTAACCTAGAAAAGTCCATTCCCTTACTCCTCTACAAAACATCATGTTGGAAAAAAAATCAGTGTTTGGAAGGCAGATTTTAGAACTTTTCTGACTATGTACAATCTACAAAAAAATATTAACCATACTTCTGCAAGTAAAACTATTTAAAAAATGTCTGAGGTTTAAAAAAAAATGACAACAGTTATCTGCTAATATATGGAAGCAGCATTATGTTCCCTTATGTATAGTTATTTATCCCTTCTGAATACAGAAGAATTCAATAAATATTTCTGCTCTGTAATTCAGAGCCCAGCATTGCATTGCATCCCAGGAACTGTTGATAGTTTCCTATCCTAAAGCAACTCAGGAAGGCATTAGCCAGCTTCTTATGATTAAAAATCATCAGATCTACAGAAGTGAAGTCTTTTAAAGAACCATCCAAGCACCTTTTTGTGCCCCCTCRGGGACTTTTATCCCATCGGCAAGGCTTCAGGAGACTGAAGAGGAGGTAGAGTTGTAGCAATGTGACAAGAAAACTTTTAAAYAACCACAAGAGGAGTAAACAATTTTTACAACTCCTACAAAGTTAATTCTATGCAGAGTTATTATTGCATATTCAAATGCAAAATTCAAGATCTTGTGGTTTGCATCAGTCAGAAGCAGCAACTGATATTTGAATTAGAATGCTGGTACAAAATATTTATTTACAAGAACGTATCACATTCTGCTTCTTTCAACAGAGGAGAAATCAAGCTTGCTTTCTTAGAGCATCTTCACTCACTGTGTGCTCCAAAAATCTTTCTCAGAACAGCACAACCTGTGCCTGCTCAGGCTGCATAAAATATTTCTTCCCCATTTCCAAGTTCRCTGGCTGCTCCCTACTTGAGATAGCCCAGTCACACAAACATGCCCSTTCACAAATTAATCATCAGCCAAAATTTCCTCATGCTGAACATCTGGATTTCTAACTACATGCCATTATTTTGTATTTTTCCATTATTTTAAAAAKTATATAGAATCAGGTACCTTTCAGGTGAATTTTGATGCTAGGGCTTAAAGAAAAAAATATTGCTGTACGGTGCTAACATAAGAACTTTAAAGTAGAAAAGACAGCATGGAGAAAGAAATAAGGCAGGTAAGGGAGAAAAGAGCAAAGATGAGTTCAAGTCCAATCTCTCTGAAGACAAGGTTAATAGACAAATGTAWGCATTTTGAAACAAATTTTACATTACAAAAAGGATTCTCACCACCAAACCTGCTTAGTATTTTGACCTTCTATATTTTAAATTAGCACCGCTTTTGTTTCTTTTCTAAAAAAATGCCTTTGAGATAATTTGCTTTTACTGTCCTGGAAACCACAACGCAGAGTAAATCCTGCAACAGCTCTCGAGTCCTGCCCCAGCCCCTGTGACTCTACAGCTCGGGGTGACTCTCTTCTGAGGAGTTTCTTCTGGCTGTTATATTGTAAACCCTTTACAGCCTCCCACTACTAAGTGCTTTAAAACTGGCACCCTTCTGAGTGTATCCTCAGCAGTCTCCACAAGCTTTAGAATTTCCTTTTAAATAAAACAGATTGTTATCTGCAAGCATTTACTGAGAGGCTGAGTTCAAGCATACATTATAAAAATAAGGAAGTGCAAAATAAAACCGAATTACTAACATCAAAGGCTCCCAATTCCCCTCTCCTGGCAGTCGCTCCCAGGGAGAAGTAGCCCTCCCTGCGAGGTTAGAGCTGGTAAGTGGCAGCAGCAGGAGGAGGGTTGCACATCAAAGCTAACGGGGAGCAGGGCATCTGCATCCCCTTTGCAGTCCTCCTCCACTCGCTGATGAGGCCACCTGAAAAACAGCACAGGTGGGGGCCTTAACTTACTCTCTAATTCAGCATAGCTCCAAGCAGGGCTCAGACAAGCTCCTTCAGCCAGCCTGGGCAGCCTTGACCACTGTACTTGCAGCCTACTAACGATGATCTGCTTATCTTCCGTGGGAGCATTCAGCCCTAAAAAATTCTAAATTTTGATTCAAAATTTGTGGCTCCATGACTGGCTTTTTGCTAGATTTGTTTGCTCTTAATTAGTGCTTTATACTGAACAGAGTTGCTCTGGACAAGAGGAGCAACAGGTAGGTCTTTAAGCCTGCCAGAAGAGAATAGACACGGAAAGAGCTGTTTACAAAACTCTCTTTTCCATCACCTCAAGATTTCTCTGGTTTTAGGAAAATTTCTTTCTAGTTTATTTCTATTTCTTTCATTTTCTACTTCTTTCTAGTTTAYATTCTAATAAAATACAGCTTTCAGCTTAAAAGCCTTATTATCCTTCTTTGGGGTGCTCACTATATAGAAAAGTAATAAACAGACATGATCCAAAGCTCCAGGTACCACGAGTCTTATCACAAACACATTACATTTAACTAGTTAAATTGCTCATGTAATATTTTTATTTATACATAAAAGCATAGGCAGGTGAGCGCACTGCATGACAACACATTCTGTGGAAAAAATATATTTTAGAAAAATAAGTGGCTCTCTCCAAGTTTAAATACTGTATGCAAACTTTTCTATTGGAAGCAGAGAATAGAGAGGAAAATAACTAGTCAAATAATAACATAACAAAGCAGAAATGTGTCATAGCAAGGCAATTTTATGTGCCAAAGTAACACCAGTTAAAAAAAAAAAAAAGAAAAAAAAAGAAAAAGTAGCAAGTGGAGCACTATGTTGCTGACCATGTTTTGGAATACCAGAAGTCCAACCATGCTGAGCTTCTGGACGCACCAAAATTTGCAAGAAAGGGACTGCCAGGCAACTCTCTGATGTGGAGTGACTATAGACACATTTCTGCAAACTGCTTGGCTAAGAGAATGACAGCATTACAAGATGAACTTCAGTATACGCCTGGACATACACAACCAGTGTGTATTCAAAACATGGGTGTGAATTTACATCACACCGCAGTATGACTAAATATTTCAGAAGTCCAAAMACATGCACAGATGGTAAAATACAGAAGGAATGGCCAATAGATGACAAAATCTGTTTTGCAACCAGTCCTCAGCTACCGTCTACTGGATTTTAGATAAAGAAAAGCAGCAAACTGTAAAAATTCTCCAACTATTTGGGATGAAGAAAGGTGGAGTTTTCATAAGCTTTCCCCTTCCAAGTTATCTCACTGGAATTATAACTGTGAAGGGATGCCAACTTTTTTCGGTCCAAAGCAAAACTAATTTCAGATAGTGGCATTTTTAAAGGAAGTCCAACTTACTGGAGCATTATTGAACCTCTGCTGACAAAAGAGATCTCTTCTGAATCCAGAAAACATTGCAAGAAGCTGTCAAAAAATATCATATGTTAAAGACAGATTCAAAAGTCATCAAGGAAACATGCTTGAGATTCTGACTGAGGTGGCTTTACAAATATGAACTATCATCCAGGAGCAAGACGTGCAGGCAGCACAGCCTCCAGCCATCAAAACAAAAGCAAAGTTCAGACAAGTTGCCCATTTCCCTGACATGGTTCCATCACACAGCCCCGACAGGAGGGGAAGGGCAGTCAACCCGATCCGAAGGGATGCAGCAAGTGATACTTTCCTTTAGTGAACACTCAACTGACACGGCAGAGAGCACAAGTCACCCGCGTGCCCCTTCCTGCTGTTTGCCACAAAAATCAGCAGGCGAGCTGGGACCGACCTGGGCACTGAACRGTGTGGGGCTCGGAGTGCCTCTCGCTCGCACACCGGGCAGCCCAGGGCAGACACATCTTGGTAAAGCTGCAGCCAGACGACAGGCAGCATCGCCGTCTCAACAGACGCTTCCTCACGGATTCGTTACTTCTCTTGCCTGCAGATAAATGATAGGATTCGGCGCGCTGCATCACTGAAACGCTGTTGGGTCACTCAGGAGAKGTTAGGTAAGTCATACTGTCACATTTAAAAAAAAAAAAAAACTACAGAGACCAAGCTGATGATGCTAAAAAGGAAAAAGGCACCACAAATCTAGAACAAAATCTAAAACAATTATTTTGTTATACTAAATAAACATCTAGTTTAGTCTTTTCTCACTCTTTGGAGTTTCAAAGTGCAGAGATTACAGTCTGTTTTCAGTTAGATGGTAATGCTGCCCAGAGCAACTGCTCCTCCGTTTCTTATTAACTACTGATAACTCTCTCCCCAAAGGCAATTATTCTAAAATATTGACGGTGACCTCAAGTGGTCCTAGACCAGTTTATCCTAGCTGAATATCAGATGCAGAGTTCTAAAAATGTCTTTAAAACATTTTGAATGTACAAGGACCAAGAAACTAACATAAATTTGAATGAATAGGGCATGTTAAAGATAGTGAGATGGTGGTGAAAAACAAGTTCATGATTAGCCCCAGAATGAGTTCACTTTGTTCCTTTTTATTCTTCCTCATGACACAATATTAGAGCATCTCTATGCATAATTTCATGGCACAGTGACCCAAAAATATCTGCCCCCCCCACACACACACACACTAATCTTCAGTATAAAACAAAACATTACAATGGATATCTAAACAAGAAGAGTAGCTACTTGCAACCAAATTTTGTAACTCACTACATTAAAACAGATCAATTTCTAACCAACTTAGGGTTAACTAATCAATTACTTCTCTTGCTTATTCCTTACACTTGATCACTCTGAAGAGTTTCTTTGCAAATGTGAACAAAGTTACCGCCTTTTTCTCCTCAAAACTCTCTTTTGCCAAAATATCTACAAAAACATGCCAATAGTCAAGGCACTGCATGTTGAGACCAGTACCTACTGCAGCAGCCGGTATCGTCCCCCCATTCATTGCAATTTCTTGCCTATCTCTATCTGCATGTGTTTATATGCCTGTTAGATACTCAAACAACAGCTTGCTTATTATTTGACATTTAACATTGTATTGATCCACAGGTGGTCCTTTTAGGCAGCAGTTTCAACCAGGGCGACCACTGGGAAGAAGTCCCATTCCTGCACCTTTCAGTGCCTCCTTCCAACGATGTGCTTCCACCGCTGCGTTTACAACAGCTTCCACACTTAGATACCTCCACGAGCCAACAGAGCTGACCAACACAGCAGAAAACTAAAATCTCAGCAAAGTAATACACAAGCTGGTTCAGCTCATGCAAGGGTCAGTTCAGTACCAAGGCTGGCACAAGGGAGGAAGTCGGACTAAGTGCCAAAAATATGAGAAAAAGGAGGCTCAAATGACCCTTATGTTTTTATCACCCAGCTGTTTGTAATTATGCAGCCTTTGACACTAGGATAACAGAAATAATATTAATTGCTTATTACCATTTTAAAAATATACATATAAACAAATTTGATTGATGGTTTTGCCTTTTTTGGTGGGGGGAGGAGGAGAAGGAGGGGAAGAGAAGAATCATTTCTTAATATATTAAAAATGTCAGTAGCATGATATCGGGCAGAACTGTGCAAAAAAGCCTGTATCATGGGTGGCAAACTGCCATTGAGAGCAGAAAAGAATAAATATTTGTTCTGATATACAAAAAGTTAATATATCTCCCTAAGAGCAGAGCTTTCCTGAAGCACCAGACAGCCTACAGCCTAAAATTCAATTACATGCCTGTCTTTCATATTTCCTACCTGCACTCTTTGAAGCTACGTCCTACCTCCTTCTGTTACCTGCATGGAAATTATGGTCATCTGAATCCTAAATTTCTAAAGAGATGAGAAGCCTTAAGCCATAAAATGCAACAGTTTATTTAGCAGTGAGGCCACAGCCACAGAGCCACAAGGCACAGAAAGAAGAGAAAAAGGGGTGCTCTGTTCTGGTTCTGCTCAGTTCACCCTGCCAGATCTTCAAGCATTCAGTGACCACCACTGGTATTTTTCCCATTGCTTATGGACATGTTCAAAAGCCAAATCCAGACAAAATCAATTTGCTTAAGTCTCAGCTAAAAACTACCTTAAATGATTTTATCAGCAGCACATCCACATTTAATGACTGATTAGATGATGGTCCTAAATGCTGGGAATATTTGGGGGGTTCTAATAAGTACACATTGAAAGACATTCATATTGCAGTAGTGTTGTAAAGTAACACCTAAAAAAAAAATTCATCCTGTCCGTCAGAGCCCTTATCTTGTCTAAATTCCCAAATCCTTGGCCATTTTGTACGAAAACAAATAGAAAATGTTTTTCCACTACATCCCTATTCCAATTAAAATTTAGAGTGAATTGGATACACTAGCACATTAAGTAAAATAATGAAATAAGAATAAATGTTAGGTTAGAACAGCAACAAAAACAGTTATGTTGGAACAGCAAAGCTGAGTGGAAGGAACATCACAGAAATCATTAACAGAAGAACAAGACAAGTAATATAAATGCATATTATTATGAAGCATTAATGGTAACTGAATTATTAATTATATTTAGAGAGTAAGTTCTAATAATAGCACATTTTGTAAAATAAAATGGGTAACAAAGATCAAGAGAGAGGACATTAGTTCTCTAATTTATTATTGCTCATCTGAATTATTGTAATTTTTAACTCTCCTGTTAGGGGGAGTAAAAACTTTCCAGAAAATGGGGGAGTTTTTTTTTTTTTTTTTTTTTTTTTATTACCCAAAACAGATTTTCTACAAATTTGCTCAAAATGGTCTACAGCTACAATGTATTTGATACATAAAATCAGATGGAAATTATGGGAATACTGACAGTTACAAGAAAATGAGTTGCTGTGAAAATACAGAAAGGACGTGAGTGGTGCGCTTTGTTAATATGCTGAAATGTTGAATGTTTTCTGGTAAACCTGATTTGGGCATCCACCACAGAAGAACATGAAGTCTCTAAATGCCTTACTATAATCAGGTATTGAGCTGGTAGGATATACAATAACTAGTAGAATTTGATATCTGAAACCTTTTAGACAAGCGCACCTGCTAACAGAAAATACTTAGATGTTCCTGTATAAAAAGTCTAAATTGTCAATACTCTGGAAAGCTAATGTAACCGTGGTAATTGGAGCTCTCCTCTGTAATCCATTTTAGCTTCACCACTACAGATTGTACAAACAAGATTATGATGATGAAGGGAAAGTTTTTATAGCTTTTCAACTGCAATAGCTATTCTTCCAATCAACAGGTTTGGTAACAGTTTCATATTTAAGGGAAGCAAGAGTTACTTTAATTTTTTTCAGCATTTATTTTAACATAAAGTGAAGTATCTTCCAGTTCTTATAATTAACCACCCTCACCAYGATGCCGTGCGAACACTGATTTAAAATATTTGCATTGACTGTAATGAAATCAGGAAGATAATGTTTATAAGCTTCCCTTGAACTCCTGATTAAAATACATGTATAAGTATCTTTACTTATTTATATATGTGAGTTTTGATCTCCAGTCTTGACACTTTGATCCCACATTACTTTGAAGATGGTTCAAAAAGAGAAGTTTCTGACACGTAYTCCAGTAGCATTATTTGCGCAGGAGATCCAAGGCCAGTATCAAAAGATGTGTCATTCTAATACAAAAGGAAATGATTCTTTTAAATTGATCCATGCTTTCACACAAAATGATAGCAATCAAATGTTTTAGATTCCCTTAGGCTGCACTGAATTTTTCATGTTATATAATACATTAGGTTTTCCAAGAGTTTTTTAAGATTTGATCCAAGTGGCAATAGTGAAAAGGCAGCAAACACTTTGAGTCTTCCAAACAAATAACTTAATTTAGAGTCATTTTCCTGTGCCAGCTTAGAATCTCACTGTACCTCACTTCGCATCTTCTAGAGCATCTTTTTGAAAGAGATTACTTGCATATTTGTACTTTTCTTCAAAAGCAGCACTGCTCRGTAAGGTGTGTTCCTAGAACCTCAGCCATCATTTCTGAATAACTGACATGCAAGTGTAGCCTCCAACCATAGCTGTAACCTTTCAAAAAGGAGGTGCACGTGCTAGATGTTAGCTTAGCACAAGAGCTGTCTTCTGATAAAAATGGACCTTGCTTGCCACCACTCTACACTAAGCTCTGACAGACTCCAATGGGCAAGAAAAGTGATYATTGCCTTGCATTAATGGAAACAACTCTGCAACGTGAGACAAGCTSGTGAAGTACTGCCCTTTGCATCTGTATGTTGTCCTCTAGGACTAGAATAAACAYGTAAAAAGAGGGGAGGAGAAAAAAAAACAACAAAGAAAACCCACACCTTAAACTTGCAGGAAAATTTGGAACTGAAGTCAAACTCCTAAGAATAGATACAAGTCACCTGTAGAAGAAGCCTATTAGAAGAAGAAAAAACTTAATTACTCTTACGTAAAATTATTTCTAGTTTATCTATGTATCAACTTCACCTTAGGGCCTCCAAGGCCATTCTACAGGGAGAAATCTAYAGTTCGTCTCCTGCCACATGCAGATGTAAAGCCCTTAGTGCAGCACATTCCTGACACCCAACCCCAACAGGCAGCAACACAGACAAACAAGTGACAACCACGCTACTCTAAGGCTGCTGTCTGACAGTTGGAGGACACCATGGCTCTCCAAACCAACAGCTAAATTCTCCATTTAGTACATTCTAGTTAAATATCTATTACTCCCTTCTTTTGCTCACATTTTTCTCCAATTAAACCAAACTGCAAGCTTAGGCACACACAGAGAACATTCATCTCAGATTTATACCTCCCCACTCCTCAACCTAAAAACAAAAAAGAATTACACGCAAAGAAGTCCTCCTTTTATTACCCTGCTATGATAAAACCCCAGGTGAAGGAGGCCTCCTTTCTCACAGCATGTGCATGGGCATCTCTGGGGAGAGCAGCGTTAGATTCTTTGGAGCCACTGAGCACTACACGGCAGCTGCGAAGCGGTAACTGTACTGCATCCCCGAGCTCAGATCAGCCAAATCTACTTCATTTCAGCCTAACCTACACTATGAAACATGTAATTGGTTATGCCTTTTGCATTATTTCCAATCTAGGACAGATTTGCATTGTAAACAAATCAATTTGCCACTTTAATTGTTTAGCTCTGAGTCAACTTACAGGGCTGAGAGGGCAGGCAAACCATAACAAACAGCTTCGTGTCCAGATTTTATCACGAAGAGCAGAACTAAATAACTTATGAGCCCAGTCACTTCTACTGAGTTATGAACTAGCTCTTCCTCCAGAGTAAATTAAAATTCTCATTGCATACACAAAGCCCAGTGAATACATTTTATTACTGTTGCAAGGAAGTGCAGAAATAATGGAGGTAGAGAGCTAAGGTAAATATATAACCTGGGGCCTCTCTAGTGGATTGCTTGCTAAACCTAGTAATTTTATGCACTGGTATTTCAATCTTGCATTTTCTGCCTATGTATTCAGAAGACTGTAGAAAAGCCTAAGTTGCTGGGACAAGGTAAAATGAGAGCTTTGCAATGACAGAAGCATCTACATAAAGAAAAAAAAAGTATGTCCTAAGCTATGACAATTTTCTGCTACATTTCCAATAAACAATCTCATGTCAGTTCAGGAACAATGTAGAGTTTAGTTAGCATTTGGGAAAAGAGCAGAAAGTATAAGGTAATAGAAACCAAATAAATCGGAAAAATTATAGAGTAAGATGAAATGGAAGCTGGCATCTACTTTACAGCAGAAATTCCTGGTTTTACCAATTTAAACTTAACTCTAATGGGATATATGTACAATAAGCAGAAGAACACACATTTAAAATTATTACTAGAGAACAAGGCCAAAATAAACAAGATAAGCACAGAGAATATGCAATATGAAGTTGAATTTACAAAGCGACTGCATCATCCTGAAAAAAGTTAAAGGAAAAAGCTAAAATTCTTCAACCTCTTGTCAAAACTCTAAACTTCAATATGTCTAGTATTTTCTACAMGAAAAGCTTTTGCAATATTGAAATATATGGACTCAGTAATATAGAAAACAGAACAAGCTTAAATCTTACCATTTGTCAACCAAAAATACCTGACCTTTGGACAATAACAGCAACAACAAAAAAAAATCTACTCCAACGTATTTATTTTTTCCTGCAATGATTAAATGAACCTACAGCCATCTCGTGCGTGGATGATAAAATACATTTCAAAGTCATTATTTAACAAACGTCAACTCAAGTGAAAAACAGAGAAGTCCTGATCTGAATCCACAAGTGGGTAAGCCTAGCAGTAATCACATAAGTAAAGTATTCAACACATTAAGGTCTTCTAAGTGACTGGACAGAATTTCAGAGTAGCCTTTTTGATAGCTCTCAAGAAATACTTTAAAGAAAGGTAACTAACRGATCTCTGAAATACAGATAATGATTCCAGATTTAAACAGAGCTGAGCAACATAAAAACTAATCTTCAAATTACTTCAGTATGACTTAATATGATCAAGAATGTGCACTAAATAGAAAGATCATCATGAAATGCCAGATCAAGCTATACTGCACAAACCATACAGCTTGCATAAAAAATTCTTGCAAATGAAGTGAGCAAATCTTGCAAACAGAATAAAACTCAAGTATCTTTCAATAGTAAAGTTGAAGATATAAAGCATTTAAGAAATGGAAAGCCTATCCAAATGAGGACAACACAAATGCCCATAAGACAAGAGAGGTCAAACAGCAACTAGAAATTAGGAAGGAGGGAAACAAAACTGAGAAATGCCTTGCAAAAGCATATACAACCCCCCTGTCTACAGCACAAGAAAGCAGCCAAACAGGGAATCAGTGGGACCACTTARCAACAAAGATATAAAAGGGGCATTTGAGAATACAAGGCTATAGCAGAGAAGCCCAGTCAATGTCTTGGATCCGTGATCTTCGCTGAAGATGCTGAGCAGATGGCCTTACTTAGCATRGTCATTATAGCAGAAAGGCCAGAAGAGATAGATCTGTTTGGGTTCAACAAAGAGGCAGAATTAAACCAGACAGGCAAATGTGATGCTGGCAAGTCTTCAGGACCTGATGGATATCACCCGAGAGTCCTGCAGGGAGTCGCACGGGAGCTGCAGTAGAGCTGGCCAAGGAGTGCGGTGCAGCATTAGGAGCAGCGGCAGATCACAGCTCAGTCCCAGTCACGGAGAACAGCGGGAAGATGCAGACCCCCCTTAAGGGTCCTCTAGCCCTGCTGAGACTATAAACTCTATAATAAATAAGGGCACATGGATAAGCACAGAAAGACTCAGTATGACTTCCATGAAGGAAATTTTGCCTCTCTAATATCCTGAATCTCTTTAACAAATACATGAAATAGCTGCCTCAATGCAACATAGTACAGCAATCTTATGTTTCCCTTCCTCATGCCTAAGACTTCTTGGTCTTCCTCTATCTCCTTTCAATATTATATCTTAGCAATTAGGACATTCCACAAAGGCCCAGCAATTCTTCATGCCTTCTTGGCTGATCGAGATCCAATTCTACCCATCGCACAGGCAAGATCTTCCCCCATTCCAATCTCTATCTCTATCTCTTTAACTTGTACTAGAAATAATTTATGAATTACAAGGACAAGGATAAGCACACAGACAATAACAAACCAGGTCAGTTAATGAAGAACACATTTACATGATACAGAAGCTGGAATTCTTGTTTATTTTAAGACCACTAATTGCATTTTTGATAAAATACACTAGAGTCATGACTCAGCGCTTCCCCCTTTCTTGGTGCAGGCTTATTTAAGAGATTATTGCTCTCATTCATAAATGTAGGAACTTAAATACCACATATGCCATCTTCAAATGCTAAAGGCTATGGCTCTGCCATACAGCCCAAGCACATTTTCCAGGTCCTGAATCCATGAARTCCTGAATCCATGAACATGCAGGTAATCCCTCTTACTCTCATGCTCCTATCTCTGCTGCAAAAATCTTAAAGAAAGGAACCCAAAAAGTTACACAGGATACTCCAGTATTTCTTTTCCAACTCGAAACTGGATAATCAGGACTGCCTGGCACACCGCRTTGCTGAGTCTATTCCATAAACTACCCCTAGCACAGGTGTGCTTTTGCAAAACTGGGCACCATGCAGCAAAGGAGAAATCTTTCTCATCAACAAAATTATTTTGAAAACTTCACACTCTGGGTCAAATTCTTATTTAAAATAAGGAAGAAGGAAAGAAAAGAAATTCTTGCCTGCTCTTGGTCTATACAAGTTCTCAAACCTTTGAAGAGGAGATTGACTCACTACACTAGTGCAGTATGCTTTTTACAAGGTAGTTCAGGTGTAAATTAAGATGCCCTGTCAGTCACATGCACCAGTTCTTGATYCTGGCAAGAGTTCAGTGCCATATAGTACTTGCTCATAAACCTGCTCTGAGTAAGGAAATTTATAAACAAAGTCTGAGGATAAACCCTTACTGCAGGCTTGGTACAGATTATTAATCCATCTCTGTTCTTGCTTCTTTCACGGAATCAATATGCAGCTACAACTTCCACTTCCCAAAACAGCTAGGCAGTTTGGAAAATAGGTTATATATATATATATATACAACCCTTTTGTACGCTCACACAAGAAAAATATTGCTGTGTTTTCAACCTCACAGTAATTTAGGACTGTTCTTTACCAATCATTTATACTTGTCCCTCTTTGCTTTGAAATTCTTCATGTTCCTTCCACTCTCTTTTCAGCTCATACCCAAAGTCCTGGTAGGCAAGCCTTTGCTTTCCAGGTTTTCACATTTAATGCTATTTTGAAAAGACCAAAAGAGAAATTTCTTTGTCATTTTAATCTTGCTAGTGTTTTTATGTGCACTAGCACTATGATGTTATTGAAAATAAATTCAGGTCTGGTATAAAATGGGTTTACTTAATTCTTTATCTCCAATATCAGCACATCAGTTTCTTTCCTATAGTCACAATTAGGAGAAGGGATCAAAAATGTCACAAAGAGCTGTTCTCCAACCAACATGTGGCTACTGCCACCATGTATTAGATTATCAATAAAGGGGCCAGCAATAACTGTTATTTCTGAAGGAGAGTCAGATAAGCTCTGTTTATAGGACAACCAGCAGCAAGATAACTTTACTAATAGGTAACAAATTGCCACTCTGATTGGAGCCAGCTGTCTCACAAAAACCTGGAATCAGGCCTTGATGTTGAGGAATGCTGGCTTCTGTTGAAAGGGGGCTGGTGCAGCACGATGTATATGCAGCTCTCTGTGCACTGCATTTCAGATTAAATTGATAGCTACCATCTCATAACAGCTGTAAAGTCATCACTGCCATCAAACCATATAAATTGGGATTTTTTTTTTTTTTTAATTAGGACACAGAAAACTCAGCCCAAAATAAGCAGGTATACCAGTCCATCATTTAACACTGCAGTCTTCTGAAAGACTCTGTCAGCTCTTACATTTATTTTATTCTACTTTGATTGGCTTATACCAGATTTTCCATGACAGAAACATGGGCACTTTCCCTTTCTGCAACTTCCCGCTCTTGATGTTCATACAGCCTGATGAGGAGGGGGTGGGAAAGGGAAGCTGAGCAGACGAGACTCTCATTCACTCGCTCCCCGCCACTCTCCAGCAGCTCGAGCTGGCAGCGTCCTGGCAGACTTTCATTTCCCATGTCTCTAATTGCTTGCCCCAGTTACATCTCTGTCAGAGGCCACCTCCTTCCCTGCAGACGCCTCAGCAGAGCTATCAGGTCTGAAAGGCTACCAAGAGGAACAAAAAGCCCCACAAAGTGGGACCAACTCCCCTCATGCCTCCCACCTGAATGCAGATTTCCCTCTTATCTACATGAGACTCGCAGGTGCACAGCTTCCTTCCTCTCTGGAGCTTCCTCCTCCATCCTTCTCCCAAGGAGATAAGGAGCCTGCTCCATCCCCGCAATGGCAGCCTGATAAGGGATGAGCGGCGCGCGGTGGATACGCCGCTATCTAGCACGAGGCAAGGTGGCTGCCGCGTGTCCCCACGGGAGACCAACAGAGCAGCAGCAATAGTCAGCAGCCCTCGTCTCCCCTGCACACTTCAATTTCAGCTCATTTTTGGTTTGCGATGTCTATACTTTTCATCATTTTCTGAGTAACTGAAAAAAAAAAAGCAACAAGAGCAACAAAAAAAAAAAAAAAGCTTTGAAACTGGTCATAGGAAAAATCTCTTAGCCTCAGCAGATTTCTTACATCTGAGAACCAGAACAAGGATATCGTAAAGACTCCAGTCAAATGCATGAGTTAGTGACAAAGTCCCAGAGAATTTGCTCAAACCAGGAGCAAACCTTCTTCGGAAACACAGGCACAGTCTCTAAGCCACAGCAAAACATCTTTTTTTGTTGAAAAATGCTTTCTCTCAAATAACATGATATGTAGACATATGTCAGTGACATTCTGGGCTTAAATCAAAATGAAACGCTAAGATAGCCTGGAGAAGCTATGCTGGTTTAGTAACTGGTAAGGGTCAAGGAGGTTAGAGATGCGCTGCTGGCTTTCTACGCGTACGGCTCGTGTTAGCCAGAGGAAGACAACTCCTGGCAGACCACTCACTTGTAATGAACTTCATTTAAGAAAGCAACTATTCTCCAGAAACGTCGCCCAAAAAAGGGGGTTGTCTGATCCCATTATTATTTTAGCATTCACAACTAAGTCACATAAATTTACGGCTTCACAGAAACACTGGTTAAAGAAAAGTGACAGCGTTGAGCATGTGCGGATAAAACCCTGAATCCTTGCACATCTAAGATCCTACTGGAGCCCACAGACTCTATTTTAATATTTACTGCAAAATATTTTTTCCACGGTAAAAGAATGGCCTTGGAATGACATAGCCTAAGTTCTTGCATCTTCTCCTGTTCTCCTCATTACTACAGTACCACAACCTCTCATGTAACACTTCCTTACTGCAGAGGCTTCAAGTTTAGAAACATTCAGTGCTCTCATTATACAGATGAAAAACTGAAGCACAGAAAAGCTGAGAGGCTTGCCCCCAGCTAAGCAAATCTAATGCAGGTAAGCTAATGTAAAAGCTTCTAAGAGAGGTCATATCACTAATCATTTTTTTCAGGTATCTTAGAAATGTATATGCAAGAACTAATTAACGATCCATAAACTATAATTACAGTGCTTAAAGTAATTTCACATATTCCTTACAACTAGAAAAGCATCTATTTTAACAGAAAAATCCCAGATTCAGTAATGAATTAATCTGTCTTAATTACATCCAAACAACGAAAAACCTATTCCTTCTTTTAAGTAGCTCATAGATGACAGGAAAGAAAATACAGTTCAATTCCAATACAGTTCTGACAGCCTGCCTAAAAGGTAAATTTAATTCAAGTTCACTAGAAGGTAGCCAGGCTTCCGCAACAGCTATTCTTTATGTATTTGTTTTTTAAATAACAGCCTCTATGAGGTGCAGATTAACAAAAGAGACAGAAAGAAAAGGGGATAGAGAAAGAGAGAGAAGGGAGAGAAGTCGGGGAGGGGGGAGAGGAAAAGAATATTTATTAATTCTGTTTWAAGTATGATAAGACACTTATCCAAGCCCCCGTTAAAAATACATTTTCCAAACTACAAGTAAACTACTACTTAGCAGAAACATCTTTTCCTTAAAGGTATGTGAAGGATGATGGTGCTAATGATGTGCACTCTGATGGCATTCAAGCCAGGAGACTGAACTTGCTCATGAGAAACCCTAGACAACTTCACTAGCCTTTTGCCCACCACATTTTCTWATATGCATACTAACAAGGGAACCAAATTTGGGCTATTTGGACCACTCAAGGGAATTGTTGAGAGTGGAAGAAATCAATATTTACAAAGAAATAAGAAGGAAATGCTACACAATTTAAAATGGAAACATCTTGGAATCTTATGAAGTGTAGAAATATTTGAGCATTTAAGATTAAAAGCATACAAGATACCAAGAACTTTGATTACTGAAGGTTTTTCATTATGCTACAGGAAGAATATTATGGGGRAGAGTGAACTTTTAACTATGATTTTACAGTCACTAGTTAACACTCTGGACAAGCAAGGGCAATTTTAGGAAGAAAACTCAAGGAAATAGAATTTGGAAACATCAACACTTTCCTGAGTTCAAGATAGAGTTAAAACAAAATCAACCCAGAAATACCACATCTTCCACATACACAGTGAGACAAASAGGGAAATAAGTCATTTGCAATAAACAAACTCTTAAGGGTGTTTAACTGAAAGAAGGTAAAACTGTAGAGGCAGCAGAGTTCTAGTCCTCTCCCCTAACAGGTCATCTTTTTATCCTCCTTTTCTCCTACACCTCGATGTTATATTCTACAGGATTCTCCAGCCTCTCTACCTAATTCCTGAGTGGCAAATATTTCTAAAGGGCCTGAAACTAAACTTTGTACTCTTCTTGCTCTTGAACTTTTTGACTCTTAAGATTTATTAGAGATGCTACTTGTTAACAGAGATAAACATCTAATAACTAAGTACATCTTTTTCACCTAAGATATAGTCAACCATGATGTAGCTCCTTCTAGGACTCTTATCATCACTTATCCACCTCTAGGAGCCAGGCTGCTCCCCTCAGATTCATCTGTACTGCAGAATACCTGAACCAATCATGCTAACTCAGGTACCACCATCTAAATGACTGTGCCAATACAAGATTCAGCACAGGATTAGACTGGTTGGTCTGCACAGTTTTCCATGCTTCCAAAGCTTCCAAATTGTTTTTTCCCTAGCAAGCTAAGCACATCTGCATGAGCTATAGTCACCGCAAGGACTGTGATGTACAGATGCTCCAAGAATTTCTGCCTGCAGATTTCCCCTCAGAGACAAGAGACAATTAATTCCCTAAACCAAAATGGATCCTTGAAGATCATTGCAAAAGTCAAGAACGTTTTCTTTACCTTAACGCAGTCCATAACACAATAAGGTCTATAACAAGCTCAACTCAACTCTATAACAGCTCTCAACTGTTGCCACAGTTCCACAGGGTTTTGTGCAGTGCCGAAAAGGACAGTTGGTAAAAATAGACTAAAAAATCATAATTATATAACCAGCAACACTTCTGCAGTCAATGTGGCAAGGTTGCACTTCCCTTGTACAGACCCTCATGTTTGCAGTACTCTGAAAAGGAGAATGTTGGAGCTCATGACACAAGCACCAGGCATTACTGGGGGCATTACCATTTACCTCTGCAGGGAAGACTTGTGTTAAGTTCTACAGAGATGCACAGAAGGACAAGAGAGTATGTATTGACTAACTCCCCCAAAAAATCCAGCCCTGTGTGTTCAAACACATGCTCTGGAAGGCATAATGACTCCTTATTTATACCTCAGCAAACCAAAATTAAACTAAAAAAAACCAACAAATCAAAAAACATCTCCAGAGTAGAGATGGTTCTGTGTGTTGCCGGAGTCACACTTTACTTGGTAGAGCTTCTTCCACATAAAAACATTTCCAAACTACTTTATTCATGCAAAATGCACATAATAAAACTGAGAGATTGGCTCGGTGCAGTACAATATACAAGTAGCCACAAAGAAATGATTGGGTGTTTTTCTGCCTCCTGGGTAGTTAACACTGCTTTTAATTTCATCTCTGTCTTTTCATATTATCATCTGCAGAAGCTCATGGCCAAAAGTTTGCCCTGGTAATAGCTGACTGTTCTCTTTGATATCATCACTCCTTACTCTTTATGGACAGGCCAATATTCATTGTGATTAGCAAGGGACAGCCCTGTCTATCCACATTAGTCATGAATACTTAGAAGCTCACTCCATGCATCAGCACTAATTGCTGTAAAAGAAAATGTCTGCTTTTTCTTTTTTTTTTTTTTTTTTTTTTTTTTGAAGAAAAAAAGCTACCATAATTTTCTCTTTACAGGGAAGACAATAAAACTTCATTCATATTTACAGCATTTGGGGAGAATTTGTTTTAATCAGTAATTCAAGAAAACAATACTGTACAGTTCAACTTCTTACGCCTTTTCTTTTTTTTTGTTCCACGGCCATGTAACTAAAATACTACAGTCTAGAAAACACAACTCAAAAAAGTATTATAAGGTAATTCATAGTTATCTTAGGGTTTAAGCTACATAAACACATTGCTATAAGATGAAAATCCTTAATGTCAAGTTCTATCACAGCAATGAATGTGTTTGAGAATGTGCATTTCTAGTCCTACAAAGATTCTGATTTCTATTCCCAAACTAGCTGATTATTTCTTCCCTTACATTTAGATAGACTTTCTGTGAGAAATTTGGTCTTTTCTCAAATTATACATTTAAAAATAAACTCCATTAAAAAAAAAAGCCATTTTAGAAGGTATGAAAAGACGCATAAGCAAAATATTTAAAGTTTTCATGTATGATTCAAAGTATGATTCAAGTATGATTTCTAAGTAAGATTCAAAGTTTTAAAGCTTCTTTCATAAATATATTTTACATCACTATAAATAGAAAAAATATGCAATATATCACCTACCATTTTTCACAAAGATTTTTTGTCAGAGTGCATTTTTCCAAACTGATTTTTTTCCTGAAATAAAAGAAAATTTCTCTGAAACGCTAATTTATAAGATTTTATGTGCCAGAAAAATGCTGCTCTTGTCTGATGTAATCTTCTCCAAGAGCTACAATTCTACCACACAGCACAAGAAATGGTCCATTTACAATTCCTTCATTCTGAAGTACAGCAAGTGAACAAATAAAGGCATTGTAAAGCTGTTTTTACATACCCCTCATTTGACACAAAGCCACGAAAGCAAGGAAATGAGAAATTAGTGCACCTAGTTTCATACATACGCCTTTCTATAACTCACCCTTTCCTAGAGCTTCCAAGCGCCACGTCTGCAGCTTTTCTGTCCATTTACCTGCAGCTTTAGCCTCCTATTTCCTTTTATATTAAAGTCTTTGCCAATATTTTAAACATTTACAACATTTTCATAATCAATACTGCTGGGAAAGGGGTTTGGTTGAAGGAGAGTGTGCAGGCTGGAAAAATGAAGTCTCAGACCTAGAGGCTGGTACAAAGCTGTGATGGGAGTTCMAGCACAGACTTCTTTTCTGAAAATTTCTGCCATTCAAGCAAGTCTTTTCATCATTACGTATTGAACCAGTCTTCATGCCCAATTCTTGACAGAAACACCAGTTCACAAAGCCTGGCTCTGAGGAGCAGACACACTTTGCAACTCCTTTTAGTCACCAGTGCATGTATCTATTGGCAGTGGCAAACAGCACAATTGGCAGCGGCAAACAGCACAATTAAGAAAGAGCAAATCTGAAGAGCAAGATGATAACTGCTAAAGAACACAAGAAAAGTTTTTCCATACTAGTTCTAATCTGGTCCTATGAACACATGAAAAGGAGCCTGCTTTTTGCTGGACACATAGCAGAAACAGCAGAGAAGAGGCACTTTTGCAAATGTCCTCAGTTAACAAATACACGAGCATCTGAAGAGAACAGCTAAGGAGGATTTGATGGTCTTATTTGAAGTTTTGACCTAGAGCTGTCACCATTTAACATTGATCATAAGACCCCTTGATTATTATTGTCAAACTCCACATGGAAGATATAATCCCTGCAAATGGAATATTTAATATCTTTTTGCAGCTGTTCTGCAAACCTGGTAATGAAATCAATCTGCTAATTAACTAGTATTATCCATTCCTGTGCAATCCATTAGTTTGCTGTCACTCTAGCTCCTATGTACTACATTAGTTTGCTTGTACTGTTTGCTATTTTATTCCACATTTTCCAGGAGAGACATGATGGACACTTAATACCATAACCAAGGTCTTTATATCAGTATCTACATAAATACAATTCTTAATGATACATACATTATTTGTGGTAATAATTTACAGAGAAAAAACATCAAGGGATGGATTTTTTTGCAATTCAACAAATTGATTAGAATAACATTTTTTCTATAGACCTTTCAAGAAACCCTCTTTATCATTTATTCCAGAGCTGATGCTAAAACTTTGAATACTTCATAATAATGATCTAATTCTTTCAAATCTGAAATTTTATTACAAAATGATATGGAAGATATTGAATCTGCACATACCTATTAACTCTAATGGCACACAGAAGTTCTCGTGTGGAACAGTTTGAAGTATCAGGGTCTTAGATATATTAGGTAAAAGACACCACTTTCCTAATTATTATCTGTTAAACTATGATCTTACTACTTGAAAGTAACCCCATTAAAAGCATATTTTTTTCCTATCAAATCTCTTTCAACTTTCTAATCTCTGGCATTCCTAGAGTGACCTAACACGAACTAAATACATGAGACTTGAAATAGGTTTTGTCTGTCAACCTGAAACCTTTTCTATTCGTGTTGAGAGTCCTAATTAAAGATATAAATCTTCAGCTCCCCTATCTCCCCTATCCCCTTAATTACCATCCTAGTAATTAAGGTYCAGTTCTACTTTGAGGCCCTTCAATTGTGAACGTTCTGACCATTAGCGTGATTTGTTGCAAATTTAGGTTTTCAATATTTAAAATAATTCAATGAATAGAGCCAGTAGTGTAACTTCTGCATTGGTAACTGCAAGCCCAACCTATACTTTTTACAGGATAGAGAACTGGAATAGTGCAAGACATGCTTCCTCCCAGTCATCCATCACCATCCACCTAGAAAATTTAGAAAACAGCAGATGCATCTTCATCTGGCTTGTTGACAATGACATGTTGTGGGGTTTAAACCCACAGATGAACACAGACATTCCAGAAACCCATAGTAACCCATGTGATTTTTATTCCAACATCTCCTTCATCTCTGGATGGTGGAAGTTTTGTAAGAATAAGGAGACACCCAAGACAGGAACCCTTGCAATTTATGCCAGTTCTGTGTGCAATAATTAAGTTATGTTGATTACTCAGGCAAGCAAATGCACTGCTACAGTTCATGTSTCTGAGGCCTAAAAGACCTTTCTTACCATATCACTTCAGATAAGCCCACTTCATAGCAGAGGTGTAAGGCTAGTGGGTTGGAAGTGTAGGGAGACGCCTGGAGCCACAGAGAGCTGGGAAAAAAAAAAAAAATAAGATAACACTAAATAGGATAAACTGTTCTCTCCATGACTTTTCTTTCTGCATCTGAGGTCATATCCTGCCCATTGCACAAACGCACACATTGCTTACGTTCAAAACCTTTGCTCAGGAAGTGCAACTCTGTCTCACCAGCAGACTCTCATGTTGGAAAACTGCTTTTTCTCACAGCTTTGGAATCCAAAGGTGATATTTTTCCTCATTTAATAAAATGGGCACAGTGCCATTTGGCATCCAGGTGTCTAATTTGGGATTTGAGTTCTAATCCTTGCACAGTGGGAGAGTTCTAGTAACACCAATAGGTTATAAAGTCAAACAGAAATCCATGTAAGCCAACAGATTGCCTGGTCACAGGCTGAAGTAGGAAGGAGTGTGTCTCATGCAGATAGTGCTTCTTTTCTACCTCTCTTCTCTAACTGCCAGGTATGAGGTTCTAGGCAGGTAGACCTGCAGATGTAGATAGGAGTCAACCTTCACACTTACCCAGAAAGTCCTAGTAAATCAGAAAACATTAGGACATCCTAATTCAATCCAGCCAGGCAGTTTGGAGTATACATCCAACAGATATGGAGATCGCAACTCCATTCATTCCTTTATATGTAATTCATTAGCTCTATCATTATAAGCCAAAACTGACAGTGACAAAAAAAATCACTTTAAATTTCTATAGCTTCCTGGAGTGTCCTAGAAGTAGAAATGAATGATTTCTGTGTGTATTTTAGATGCCTTTACATGAATTGAGTGGCTTTAATTTTAAATACATAAAAAGATTCTTTGCAAATGACTATGGGTTTTTTTTGCTTTTTTGAGAGGCATTTCATGACTTATCTTCAGTGCCAAAAAACATGTTGTCATGTTCTGTTCCAGAGCAAAATTTCAGAGCAGACACCATGCTATAGTTTTTCAACAAGGAAAACTAGAGAGGGTCGCATATGGGGACAATCAGAGCTAGAAGGAGGGAAATGTGGCTAACATAGGTTACTAGATAACTAACATAAGAAACTAGACATCTATGCTAGATTTTACAGCATTAACATACATTGCTTATCCTGATGTAAAAGAAGGTATATAAATCTTCTCAATAATGAAGACACAGCATACAGAAATCACTGGAAAAAAAAAAGGCACAGTAAATTGCTCTACTTGCAACAGTTTTAAACATCTTCCTCCAGGTTAGGCTTACATTATGCACAGCAAATTCATGTTCACTTAGAAGTGAATGTGTCACCTGAACGAAGCCCAATTTCAGTGAATTCAATTCTGAGACAAATGACCCAATCGAGTATAATGGGCCCGTGAACTTGCCTGGAGTAAAACATATGATTAAGTGATTGCATGATGGAGGCCTCAGACATTAAGAAACATACTGCTGCTACCCAGTAATAGCATCATTAATGCAGCCATTTATTGGTTTATTTTTACTTAGAACAAGGGAAAAATGCATTGCCCTTCTGAGACTATGGGAAATCAATACATTTTCAGCCTTTAATAACATGATCTAAACCAGTTGCTATAGTCTGCAGTGAAATCTGCTGCGAATATATGACGCCATTCATCCTCCCCACGTGGTTTGCATTTTAACAGACACAAGCAAAGACTTCAGTGAAACTAAAAATTTTTGCTATACTGAGTAAAACAAAAATTATATACATCTTAAGAGACCTAAAATATTATTTTACTATCTCTGTTGTTTTCGTAATTGAAAAGAGACACCAAAATATACTCGGAGTAAAATTACCAAATCTAACTACACCTTTAWATGAACTAGATGTTATTGATTACACTTCAGGTGGAAAAAAATACCAAATAGMACATAATATAAACATAAGCTGAATCAAATGCTAAATATGGTTACTGGAAATTTTGACACATTACTTTGAGGAGATTCACTTCTTACTAGGAGTGCTGTAATATACAATACCCATTGCATGCTACCTTTTTATACAGCATTTCTCCCTGAATACTAAAATAATTATTAATATAGAAAAAAAGACCCAAATTATGACATTAAGTCAAAAATGGTATTATCTTGGGAGACATTTTTTCACGGTCCTTCAAAGTGAAGGGTACCTCGCCACCACTCAGCAAAGAGCTCTTCTAGAAGCATCATGTGCCTGCTTGGGAGGAAAGTCCTCCCCTAAAGGAAGACAAAGCTACAGAAACTCAGTGCATCTCATCATTCTTAGTCAGCGATGTCAAAATCTTTAAGATTTTTAATTTGCACTTAATTTGATTCAAAAGTTTTGCTATTCATTACTATTCTTACAAGCGATAGACTAAAATTCACAGAATGGGTGAAGCCTTGGGAATTCACATGTGAACTTCAGGCTCTTTTTGAATATTCTATTTCAAAAGATGGGAAAGAAAGAAAAACAGGATAAAGCACAAATCAGGCATAGATAAAATCAATTATAGAACAAACCATAGACTGATAATTAACTTGCAAACACATCAGTAATAACTAGGTTTGTCTGGCTTATAAAAGGCATTCATTTGCAATAGATATAATCAAAAACAATGACTGGTTTGATGAGTTTAACCTCTCTATGCTGCAACCACTTAAAACATTGCCAACACTAGAGGCTATCTAGCTCACAGCTTTTTGATTTACTCCATAAAAAAACTTTGTGCTTATATACAGTTCGGTTTTCCTTTTAGCTGCACAACTACCGATACTGTAGATGTTTTATCAATTTTTTTTTTTTTTTTTTGCCATTTTTAGGACTTTCTTATAGTATTTCAAAGACCAAGAGAACCGAGAAGTCCTTCAGAGTTTTCATTCAATGCAGTCCTGTATGAGTGTCCTAATTTTTTAACACAGATTTAATTCCCTTTTGTATCTGATAACTAATTCCTGACAGTTCCCAGGATGTAATTGGGCAAGTTCATTTTGTCCACTACATCTAATTACAAAGGCTCCAGGGCTGCAGGCTTCACAGATCAAGAGAAAGTCAACAGGACTCTGCACTGGCACTGAGCAGGTACCACAGGAATGTATTTCAAGAACAGAGGCAAATACTTTAGGAAGGATTCACCCCAGATACAAACAAGATCCTGGTATGTTGTCCAAGTATGTGTGTTTATGTCTATCTGTGTATATATACACTAAACACAAATGAACCACTGCCTCACATCATGAGTTTGCAATTGAACAGCTCTCACAGTCAATCAGCTTAGACACTTCCTCAGTACATCAGTGAATCCGATTCTGTGAATCCTAACATCTATTGCCAATAAACTATATAAAAGGGGATGACAACTGACATAACACTGAAGTACAGGCAAAATACAGGCATTGAAATATTTACAAATTTAAAACTTAAGGATGATGGACTTGGGGAAACCAAGACAATACAGCTATCTGAAGCATCTTTCTTACTGCCTAGACAGGGACTTGCAGGATTTTTTTTTCCACTTGACAGTAACAGCAGTTCTCCAGTGAAGTACTAAATTAAGAGGCATTTTGTTTGTATCGTTAGAGCCTTAATTGAAACAGTCAGAGAGAAATGTTTTATTTTGGAGAGAGAAAGGACTTTTAATAAGACTCTAAGGAGACTCAGTTTTAATGGTGCTTAACACAATGTTTTAAACCACACAGTACATCTACATGCTCTTTCTTGATAAATGTTGGTTATTTAACAGCAGGCTGGCACCAGGATTGCCTGCTGTGGATAGTTAGGATCAGCCTGTACAATTTCTGACAATCTGAACATTGATGAGAGACAATGTCAATTCTTGTAGTTTTACTACTTGACACTTTCTTTGTCCAACTTCTATTTATAACAAATATTCTTAGCATGGCAGAAAATGTAAACAAAAATATAATGAAATCCTAAGCTATAGGTCCAGATATCATTTGGAACAYATTGGTTTGAGGCAAGGATTTTAAAACATAAATACATCTCTTGCTCCTCATAGGTTCTAACCATAGAACTTAGCCATAAGAATCAGTAGTCAAAAAGACTGAGCAGAATACAGAAAACCATAAGCTTAGCAGCTAGTGAAGTTTTTTGTTTTTAAATCAGGTCATTAAGAAAAATAACTATTGATTAAGCAAGCTTAAACAAAAACACTATCAAAGCATGAATTTTCAGTTAAGCTGCTTAGCCACAGTCCAATTATGTTTTAAATCAGTTGAGTGCATCTCTCTGAATATTTTTTTTTCCACTTGGCAAATTCTGCAAYCAATTTGACTTGGGATAATGGAACTTTTTTTTTWTCCCCTCCCCAAAGAAAGACACTGCAAAATTAGCAGCCATTTTTTTAAACTGCTGTTAAGGGCTACATAAAGAAAAGAGCTTAGGCAGCATATACTAAGGTGCTCTTATAAAGTCTCTTTGCCAAAMTATTCTGTGATAATTTGTACATGAACATGGGAAAATGGTGACTTTCAGATTAAAACAGGTGAGAGTTTAAAGAGTCATGGCCGAAGTCATGGACCGAAAATCTGAAATCGTGAAAGAGCCAAGTAACAATACTTCTACACAGCACAGAAAAATAATACTCACATATTTTTCCATTGTTCCCGATTTTTTTTTTGCATCACAGCCCATTTTTATGAGGCAGGTCTACTGTGAATAACACAGCAAAAAAATAATCAGAAATGTTTATAAGGTGACTCAATAATCATGGGACGTATTAGCAATCACAAACAAGGTTGTCTAACCAGCGCATTAACCTTCAGGAAGAAGGTAGAAGTAATGAAATAATCTAAACCCCCAAACACAAAAATTTGTATGYAAATCTAATAACCAGTTAGTCAATTATTGATGCTGACATTCCTTTTGTTCCACACTTTGTATTAGAAGTACCTATAGGCAGTATATAAACAAAGTGCAAAAATTTWAAAAAAAATCCAAGCAATTATCAAAGCTTTCTACAATGAACTAACCACAGTATAGTAATCAAAGTAAACATTTCCGCTTACATAACCATGGCCATGAAAATTAATTTTCACTTTTGCTACAATTCTAGTCAATAGAGAAAAACAAGAAGACAGAGAAAACAGAAAAAATTTAAGAACAAATTCTTTCCAGACTCTAATAGAGACACTTAAGAAATTAGGAAATATCATAGTCTGTTAAGTTAATAGTAACTTCTCACTTAAGTAAGGTTTGGAATACCTCCAATCATATGCACAAAASGCAGAGTAATAACATGGCCTGAAAGGCAGAGTAGGTCCCACTTCTCCACAGARAATGATACAGACTAAAAGCACTCTTTCTGTGCACTTAACATTTCTCTAAAATGGGCTAAATATTTGCCCTTTGCTAAGGCTCTTGTACTGTCCAGAGAGTCAGAACCAGCTCTCAAGGAAAATAGAGATGACTCATCTCTATATATATTTGTTTCCCAAATGCAGTGAAGGTTCCAACTGAAAATCAGACTTATTATCCATTGGGTACCTCACAATGTGAGAAGAGCACAGAGTAATGGGATTAAGTTATAACCTTAAGAATACTCAAAAGGTGTAAATTTAAGTCAAACATTTCATTTTCCAGGCAATAATTCCACAAGCAAGATGTTCCCTTTTCAAACATTACCATAATACACACAAGTACAAATCAGGGACAATAATACCACCAACAGCCCATTAATCTTTTTTTTTTTTTTTTTTTTTTTTTTTTTTTTTTTTTTTTTTTAATTTCTTCATTTTTTTTTTTTTTTTTTTTTTTTTTTTTTTTTTTTTTTTTTTTATTTTCACTAATTTCTTCATCAGGGACTCTTTTTTGGCTATTTGTCTTCCAATGTCCATAATTAATTGTATCTTTTAATTTTCATTACATTGTCCTGAACCACATTTCACATTTCCTCTTTACCTTTCCCAGGCTATCACATCTCTTATTTTTGAATGCTGGTCTTAACTTCCTGCAAATACTCTTCCATTGAATTTTGTCTGAATGGAGAAGACAAACTATTTAATCATTTCCCATTAATTGGTCCCTTTCATCTCCAGCATCTTTGGTAGTGCTCCTTTTTATATGTATTTATTTATTTTAATTCCTTCCATCTTTATATTTTTGTTATACCAGGTCCAACAGTACTAGCCTACCTAGACTAATCCATTAGCATTTATAATGTACCTTGCAAATTGAATACGGAAATTTTAAGCACAAAGAAGTCTTAGAACATATTTGAGGTTGAATCACACACTAGTACACATCTTTTGAAGAATACACACATGAGCTAGAATTGAGCTTTACTCTAGAAAACAGCTGGAAATAAGTTTGTGGCAATATATATCCATTAACCAACAGTAACAGTGAAAGAAGAAGCCTGTACATATCCTAGGAAGATCCAACATGAATATTATCTGTCAGCTTATGTACATGTGTATGTAATGCAAACATCAGACACGCGTACACTTCATTAGTGAGACAATGAGCTGTTAAGAAAAGCTCCCCAAATTTGGAAAACAGAATTTAAATATGCACTAATGTGTCTGATGTGAAGCAGGCTGAAAAGCTCAGTTTTAAGAGCTAAAGCAACTTACCCTGTCAGATGGAAAAGAGAAAATCGCTTTCCTGAGAATCAATTTGATCAATCTGCTGAAATAGCAGTTGGAAAACAGAGTTGACTTAAAATACAGCTGACATTTAAGCTTAAGTCCTTCCAGGGAGAGCATTTAAGTAGCATATCTATGAGTAAAAATCTTTCCTACATGTTTTCAGTTTGGACATACCTCCCCACCACCATCAAAAAGAGCTTAAATATATATACATATATAAATACATATATATAGCTTGGGGTTTGCCAAGTCTAGAGTTAAATATGTTCATCATAGAGAGTCATCACTTCTATCTGTCTGACCTTCCCAACCTGAAAAATTAATTCTGTTAGTCATAAACAACCTTTTTACCATACATATGCTCTACCTTAACCTTGTGGTGCCTCTAGGTAATTCTCTGTGGTGATTTGTTCTAGTCTGACATCTCTGCGTGCTGGGATTTAGGTTAACCTTTCATACTTCCATAACAGATGCTTCATACACTCCAGTCAGGGATTTTGTTAATTACTTCTCCAATGGTGAGGACATCTCAGCTGCAAGGGATTAGGAAAGATTGAGGAAATCAACAACAGGTAATTTAAAACTGGATCAGACACTTCCCCATTGGAAAAAAATGTAAATTTTAAAAGCTAAGTTTGATACTCATGTTCATGCATGCTTTCAAGATAGGATTTGCCAATTGCAAATGCAAAACAGCTCCAATTTGATATTAGTGACTTGATCTATTTTATATTCTGAAACATTACAACTACTGAAATGACCTGCCAAGTATTGATGTAAGCTTATTGACAAAACAGAATGCTTCACAGTGAGGGCATCATCTCAGAAGGCTCCACATAGTGACTCTGTAATTACTGCTTCAGCCTCTGCCTATCACATCTCCATCACACTGTGCTCGATTCACTGAAAATAAAAGCGAATTAGCTGATGTAAGTAGAAATAAATTATCTGAAACAAATAATCTTTAAGAACTCACAAGACTMGAATTTTGCTAAAATGATCAGTTACACTTCTTTTGCTAAGGTTTAGAAATAACGGGTACACTCAGCAATGTCTTGTTCATTAAATCTTAATCTAGTTTACTCTGTTAAATGGGTATGTTTTCCTTTGCCAAAAATATACATAACCAAAGCCAAGAGCCACAGCTTCAATCTGTGCTGGACAGGTTAGTTCTTTCACAATAGAAAGTAAAAATAAAGTAAAAATAAAGTAAAAATAAAGTAAAAATAAAGTAAAAATAAAGTAAAAATAAAGTAAAAATAAAGTAAAAATAAAGTAANAGTAAAAATAAAGTAAAAATAAAGTAAAAATAAAGTAAAAATAAAGTAAAAATAAAGTAAAAATAAAGTAAAAATAAAGTAAAAATAAAGTAAAATCCCTTGCATCCAACTTAAATCCATAAATTACTTGTGTTCTGATCAGGTCCCCCCCCTCAGCCTCCTCTTCTCCAGGCTGAACAGGCCCAGCTCCCTCAGCCTTTGCTCACAGGGCAGATGTTCCAGGCCCCTGATCAGCCTCGTAGCCCTGCGCTGGACTCTCTCCAGCAGCTCCACATCCCTCTTGTACTGGGGAGCCCAGAACTGGACGCAGTACTCCAGATGTGGCCTCACCAGGGCTGAGTAGAGGGGAATGATCACTTCTCCTGACCTATGAGCCCCCATTTCTCTGTATAATGATCAGGCAGAATCTGGCATGTAAAAATATTTCCTTTAATAATCAATAATATCAGTATCAATAGCATTACTTATTAAATCATGTAAATTTTGTTCAGTTGCCCTGTTTCAAAAAGTTTTTATTCAGAATGCCTTGAGGTTTTTACCTATTAATATTCATCTAGAAGAAAGATGTCTTTAAATACCAATAACTGTCTCACTTCATCCATAATTTATGAATATCTTCTTAACACAAAATCCGTAGGTATCACTTGTTGCCCCTTGACTCCAAAAATTAAAGCCAGACAAAGCTGTAGTGAGCAGCATAGGAATATAACTGTCATTTTCTGCAATCTCAAAAAAATCTGCAGTTTAGTTAAATTTCACATTTGCTCCACGTCTAAGACAAAAAGCTATTAGAGGCACCCTGTGTCTTCAAATCTATTTTATTCATTTTATTTACATTTTAAAAGTGTTTGACAAGGTAAACCTCTTAAGAAATATGGTATCATTTGTGAGAAAGGGTGCTGAATCTTAAGGAAGCAAATGGCTCCCTCAAAAGTGACTTTTAAAAAAAATTACAGCTGTCCATCAAAAATATGACTTTGTTCTTTGGTATGCAAAGGTTAGGTTTCAAAGGGAAGACTGATGAAGAGGAATAAAGTGCTTTACTCAAATKAGGATGAATAGGAGACTGAATAATCAGAAATTTTTCAGAGAAATGACAGAGGCCAAAGCCTACAAAATAAGCTAAGGAATTTTAAACAAAATTATTTCTTACTATGCACTTAGGGTTCTTACAGATGAAAAGGCATCATTCCTATTGGTATCTTCCGGCTCTAAACAGCTAATTCAGTACAGTATACAACCAAAGTTGTATCCTCACAGAATTGATACCAGCTTAAAAAACCCTGACTCCTGCATAGTAAAATCCAGAGATTCGCATGACTATGAGAGCTGACTCACAACCGACAAACTCTCAACTTTTCTCTTTGTGATCCTCTACATGACTAGGTCCAAAGTTGTCATGGGCAGAAGGACAACTTCCCAGAGAGTGGGGGATAGACATCTTCTCAGAAAAGGAGATCTGCCAAGTGCAGTAATGGTACCAGGAAACCCTTCACTGGGAAATCCTCAGCCACAAGCGGGAGRGAGGGAAGAAAAGAAGCAAATATAGGAATTAACCCTAAGGAAGTATATATACCATGGTCTACTTGCAGACAAGTGTCATTAACGGAAACATAAATGCAAAAATAGTTTGGACGCTAATTATATCATTATATGCATATATTCGTTATAAGCATTATATGCACATATTCATTATAAGCATTATATGCACAAATACAATACACATATGAAGTGTAAAATTAAAAATTGCCTAACATTGTGTTCATGCAGCATAAATCTATTATTGTCATAACATTCCATAAAGAATAAAGAACACTAGTTCAATACTAAGCTGTATTAAACACAGCAAACTCCATCTCATTAAATACTAGCACTGCAGATCTTACCTTTTTCTTCCCAACAATTAYAACTAGATCATCATTTAGTCATGTTTTCCTATCATTCTGTCATTTTAATACAAAATTGTGGCAATTAAGTTCTCCATCTTAGATTTTGTGCAGATGGAATCTCACTTTCAGCAGAAAACTTAACGCGGAAATCTGCATATAAATCTAGAATCCAGGTACAGGTTTTAAATCAGTTTGGTCAACAGAACAACTCTTTTTTGTCAGTAAGAAAATTACATCTTGAATCCTATACCACACAGGTAAATGTACAAGCACAGCAGATGTCTTCCTAGCATAATGAGTCTTCTGAACTTTTGATGTTCCAGTGACACAACAAGTTGTTCAGCCCACTGACCATATGGTTTAACCAATACTTACCTACATAGAAACACACAGACATTTTACACATACACACCACCTGTTCTCAGAAGTAAAAACATTCAGTTAGGCAAGTGCTTAACATACAAAAAAAAATCTGAGTGCAGTAAAACTTCATAGTTGTGATAACAAAGAAGATAGATCATTCTGTAACTCCGGTGTTGGATTTTCAGCTGTATTTAGGACTGGTATATCACGTAGCCCACAAAAGGTTAAAAAAATGCAGATAAGCAGATTGAAATTCTACATACTATCTTTCAATTGCAACAGGTGGCAGACAAACTCTCTGCTAATCATACAAATCACTTTAAATGGTACTGGTTTGGTAGCTCAGCAAACTCTGGAGTTAACCTAATCCAATGGTGGAGATAATGGGCCACTAGTGCAGTGAAACATCCAAATCTTGTTTATTATTCTGTGAAATTCTCCAAAAGTCTCCTCAAAGGCTCCTCATAATGACTTCTTGTTGAAAAGAATGTAATATTTTTCAATGGATTTCATGGTAGTTTTGCTTTGATCTCAAAGATGTAGAAATAYACAAAAAGAAATATACAAATTTCTTTAAATGGCCATATAGATTCCACTGTTAATATTGTCTTACTACATAGGGGACTGAGTAGAGTACTCATATCTGAGGTCAAAACTCAGATAAAAAGACCACTTGAAGCTAACCCCACTCACATAGCCTAATTTCATACAACCTGGATGTTAAAACATGCCTAAAAAGTCATGCTGAAAAGTAGAATCAGTTAAAGAATTAAAGAGGGGGAAAATGAACAATATYGTGACTTTTGCATTATGAATCCATCTGCACCAAGAATATTGAGAGTCATGTATCAACAACTAGAAGAATTTCCAAGCTGCTACTTTCTTCTAATATTAAAGAAGAAACCTTAGTACATTTAGTAAGAAGTGTGATCTCCAGAACTGCTCTTTTTTTCCCTGCTCTGCTTCACAGTCTAGAATATGCCTCAGTTTCCTTCTGCTCTGGTAAATCCATCTCTGTACAGCAAGAGGTAGTGAGGTACTTACCACAGATATAAAGAACTTGTATACATCACCATGCACTGAGCAAAAATCCATTTGCTACCTATAGGTGATGAAACTATCTCACTCCCTGCCGACCAATCATAGATCTCATAAGGCTTCAACTCATCAACTGGTTCATTTCACTAAGAGCAATAATAAAAGGCAATCTATTGAAATTAAATATATTGTTTTACATGTTACTCAGGTGTTCCTTTTCAAAGGTGATCTGGAGTTTTATCCACTGAGCTTAGTGYTAAGCTTTCTCCTCCCCCTTACTTGCTCAGCTGTTATCAAGAGACTTTGGTACCAGTAAAACCCCCAAAACACATTACATCTAAAATATGCAGAGCAGCAGTTGCCTCTCCCTTTCTCCTCATAATAAAGGACATTCTAGAAGAAAGGCTGCATTAAAAGCTCAAATCTGAATCCGAGCACAACAGAAAGCCAGCTGTTAAGATTTGGCTGTAGCCTGCTGCAAAATTATCCTATTTGCGAAACTCACTATGCTGTGAGGCAGATAAATGATAATGCTATAAACTAGTTAAAGGTAGAAAGTGCAATTCTACATACATTTAGGCTCAATTCAAATTTGAGATGTAACATGCAGCTTTGAACATATATTCATAAACATTCACTCCAAACCGTTCTGCACATGCAGCATTTTAATATGGGGAAAGCAGGAGCAAGCTATTTCCCTGCATAATGCTACTGAAACAAATATCTTAACATTTCAGTGGAATAGAAAGTCAGAGAAAAAAAAAGGTTGGAAAAATAAAGGGCTCTTTTCTGGCAAAGGATACATTTTCAGACAAATGAGAAAAACTTTTCCCTGTCAGTCAATCAATCAGTTTATTTTAAGCTGGTGATAATATGGCTTTGAAGATTAGGAAGGTAGTGAGCTGCAAAGATGAGCAAATTAATTTTCTTTAAGTCAAAAATAAACAACTTGAACAAATAATCACTCAACTAAACCCTCTCTATCAATTTCAGAAAGGAAGAGCTATCCAGAAGTATTATCTAATGGGAACTTGGTCAATATCATGAAGGGGAAATAAATGAGCCAGCTACAAAGCAGGAATTATGTATCACATGTCTGAGCTGGAGGAGTTCATTATCATGGTTTCTTTTGTTAAATGGCTAATTAACAGGGCTCTGCAAATGCAAAATGAAGAAAAATGTACTGCACAGACAGCCTCAATCAGAATTTTCAAATATAAGAGCTTATGGTTAGCTACTGAGATGCATATTTAGCACTTTAAGCACAGCAGTAGGAATTGCAAATAAGGTAGGCACCCACAAATTGTACAGCTGCACAAGGTGGACTCTCCAGTCTCCCTGAAAACAAGGAAACTGATTTATACTGTTAGATCCAAATTAGGATTTGAAATTTATGTCAGGCATCTGTGCCCAAAAATTTGGCCCTCATCCATCCCCCAGGAAAATAATCAGTGAGCCACCTCTGCAGCATGTAAGAACTAGKTAGTTCTACCCACTACACTCTGCAGAGGAGAGGCAGAGCACCACAGCCATGATTCCAGAGCAGGCACTCATATCCCTCAGAGCCTTACAGCATCTTAGAAATACAACCTTCATGGCAAGCAAACCCAGACTTCCATCCCAAGCTCTCCACTTGGGACAAAAGGAAATCCAGAAAATGAAGAAAAAGGTTGTCATCCATCCTTCCTCCTCTAAAAGGGATTTCTTGTAGCATTTGTCCATCAGGTTGCRAGCAAATTCTCAGGTTCCAGCACCCCTCTCAAGCAACTCCCTTTCAGCACGCAGAAAGCAGTATTACACAACAGAATTCACAGAATATTCAAGGTTGGAAGGGACCTCTACAGATCATCTAGTCCAACCTTCCTGCTCAAGCAGGCACACCTASAGCATGTGGCACAGGGTGGCATCCAGGYGGGTTTTGAAGACCTCCAGAGWAGGAGACTCCACAACCTCCCTGGGCAGCCTGTTCCACTGCTCTGTCACCCTAACAGTAAAGAAGTTGCTCCTCACCTGGAGACGGAACTTCYTGTGYTYCAGCTTGTGGCCATTACCCCTCGTCCTATCGCTGGCCACCAGTGAGAACAGCYTGTCCCCTTCCTCCCTGCATTCTCCCTTCCTGAACTTATACATATTAATCATATCCCCTCTGAGCCKTCTCTTCTCCAGAGAAAACAGGCCCAGCTCACTCAGCCTCTCTTCATACGAGAGATTTAACAGGAGATTAACAGGAATGAGGTCCCACAGCTACTTGTACTATTGATACTGCATTTGCAGCAACGCTGTGCTCATAAGTGAAACATGGAGCCACTTGGGCCACACGTTGATCCAACAAATCAACTAGTCCAGCAGGAGCTTCAGATCTTTGTGCTGCTCCTGGTCAAAGTATCAGCTGTCTCCGAAGGTGGGTATGACATTTACCGTAAGGGCTGAATTCAAATTTCCATGCAAAATACTTTACAGCCCACAGATGAAAAAYTGCTATGAGATAGTGCCAAGCAGAACGTCTTTTCCATATTACATTACAATTAACTTTTAATTAAAAGTCTATTGGTAAGTGTTTTAAATTGGGCATAAATAAGATGTGGTTCTTTGATTAGCTATCTCTTCATCAAAACGGCTAAAGAAATCCCAGCATTTTGATTCCCCAAGTGAGGGTCACAGCTAAAAGGAGATGAAGATTGTTCTAAATGGTGGCATAAAGCCCAAAAGAAAACATGCCTTTCAAATAAGTGCAGTAGCTTTTAATTTCTGAATTGTGCAGTCAAGCAGACACATCCTTGTCTGATGAAGAAAARGAAAATAATCACCTAAGGGCATGACTAAAATAACTGTTGCTTTTTCCTTTGCTACCCTTTCTTGAGAGCAGAGATCGGTGAGCCAATCAAGAAATTAAAACTGACATTTTGCAAACTGATAGTCATGTTACTATTTGTTTATTTTTTTGTTTGCCTAACTTGAGGGAGTATAGCTACCAGGCATGCACTCTGAGAGCCTAACAGCCTTCAGCAGTCTATGAACTAATYCTTCAGAAAATTAATTCCATTAAAAAAGGAGGATATTTCAGGAGGTCACTGTGCTGTCCTCCATCTTCTATAACCTACATTTCATTTCACCAGCTAAGATGAAGAAATTTGAACKTCATCTTCTGAATGAGCAGGCTGATAGGAAAAACAGCAATATGTTGTGTTTTATTTTTCCCTACCTATTTTGCACCTATTATTCCTAGTTATTTTTCAGTCCTTTTCTACTGAAGAACAGGATGCTCAGACACACCTTTTCTTTTTATATAAACAAATYGATGTCACAATTGACTAGTATCTCTTGCATTGACCCAACACAAACTGCAACAAAATAGTCTGGCGTGCTTTCAACATTCACCCCCACATGAAATTTTATGTTCTGTTGTCATTGTTTTTTAGTAACTTCGTTTTGCAGAAAAGGACCCAAAGTCAGTGGTCAGTTCAAAAATTCTTGACCACCTCATGTTTCAGATTTAAATAACTTTTTTTTCCACACTATCATAACAGCTGAAAATTTGATTGTAGTTTAAGTCAAATTTTGAGAACGCTTTATTTAGAGAACAAATGTGYGCAAGCAAAATCGTCTTGCTGCACAAATCCCCAAAACATGAGGGAAGTCTTTGCACAACTAGGTTTTAATCCTTGACACTAATCCTTAGCATACATGTATTAATGCTTCAGTTCTAATAACTATCTATCAAGAGAACAAGAAAGTCTGCCAAAGTCAAGTCTGAAACAAATTTAACTTTTTTTTCCGTTCTCAATTATATCTTCCCCAGGGATACAAAGAGACTTTAAAAGACCTATTAGGAAWCTTTCCAGCATCCAAGAGAAATACATTTTAGCAGTCACACTGTAGTACCAGCCAGGGTCACCCAGGTCACCCAGCCAGGGCAGTTACTTGGGTTTTTGCTTTAATATGCTCCATAAAATATATTTTAATGTACACTTTAAAGAAATTAAAATAAATATTTACAAAATTGGTCTCTCTTCTATTCATACTAGTAGAAGTTCAAGTAGAAAATCAATTTCCCTTAAAGTTATGAGTGTAACAGTTTTTAAGAACCATTAAAGAGCAATTCAGACCCAGAGTGCAGACCACCTCCCAACCCATTGCCAGCATCCCACAGAAAGCTGTTGGATCAGTAGGGCAAGCTCATAAGCTGCTTCCTGTCATTACTTCCAGCATATTTATTTTCAAATATATATTTAAGTCATGTAGCTATTTCCTATCATTGTAGGAAAACATTATATTGACAGACAGAGAAAAGAGATGCCCAAGTCACATGAACACCCTCTAAATATCAATTGAGGAAGCTTCAAAATGCAATAGCTGTTAGCGTACCAAGCAGACCACCACGAATCCTTGCTAGCAGAGGCACACTTCCCAAAGCAAGCTACCGTAGCTCTGCTRTTGTGAATAAATATATCATTTAACCAGTTCAAGAACTATATATACACACATCTAATTCAAACAGTTTTAAAATAAGGCCTGAAATCTGTGCATCATTCCTCTCTAGAACATGTTCTGAGAAAATAAGAATACTCAACAGCAGCAATGCTTTAACAAGAGTATAACCTATGTGTAATTTTTTTTCACGTCATAGGGGAAACAGCCATGAGTCCCATAGCACAAGATCAAGGCAAATAATGCAGTTTATAAATCCATCCCATTTAAATTTTCAGTCCATAAGAAAACCAGTCCATATGTTGAGATACTTTGAGACACAGCAAGATTAGGAACAACTTCACCACCACCATGGGGTAAAAAAAAAAAAAAAGAAAAAAAAGCCTAACAACACTGTTTTAATGAAAACATTACAGCAGTAAGTAGTTAACAGAGCATAAAGATGCAAAGTAAAAAGGCAAGTAAAGATACAAGGTAAATGGCAAGCATAGCAGTTAAAAAAGAAATAAGTATTTTAGATAATTTAACAGATTAATGTCCTTTACATTTTCTTTAAAAAAAGCTCATTTCAATGTAATAATGCAACTACCTGTAAACAGAAACACTCAGTTCARTTTTCACTTTTGGCAATCCATAATTTCTGTAACCAGCATAGCACATCTAGCAATGGATTMTAAATGACTATTTCAAGTTGAGAGCTATATAAATGTATGTATCCACAAATTSATATATAAATGCATATATGTATGAGTGAATTTGAAGATGCTTTTATCTTTCCATTGGATCACTCACATAATTTTACCAGGAAAACACAAGCAGTCCCTTCAAAGCACCTGCAATGTCCAGCACCTCTGGCTCCTTGAAAGTTTTTGGAATCATTTTAAATACACATGAAAACACATGTTYGTAAGATGCATCTATAACAATTTCTCAGGCATGAGTCAACAAATTTTCCTAGTAATCTACCTTAAGTAGACTGGATTGCCTCTGTTGGGAAGCAGYAGAGCAAGGCACCTACCAGCCTGAAGAGCACACATTTGCCTACACTTTTCTACTGCTGTTTAGATTAGCCAAATTGGTCACCCTGTGGGTACTTTGGCAAAGGCCACTGGAATTTATCATAAGCTGATTTACCTTGACAATAGGGCATTTCTGCAAATAATGAAACCATATTTTGTCACGGTTATAGTCCCCCATACTCTTCAAAAAAGAAAAGAGCTTCCCATTATTCTTGTTACTTATTTCTCTGTTAAAAATATGAATATCTTAGATAAAAGCACTCTTAATGTCTCTGCCTAATACTGAGACTTGTGGGAAAAGGCTTATTTTTTTTCCCCCCCAGAAAAAATTTATGTCAGGGCAATCTTTTTTGGCTAGCCTCTCTTAACTTTGCTGAACACTTCTGCAAAGCAAAAATAACCCTCAAAAAGATGCATGCACTTACACCTCTATGAACTCCCAGATGATTTAAAGACCAAGTATAAAASAAAACAATACTACAAACTCAAGGTAGAAAAGTGTTACCTGCAATGAGACAATTCAATGTAGATCTCATTAATTTTCATCACATTAAGGCAAATAGGTAATGGCTTCATAATCTAAGAACACAATGTAGCAAACAYGTTAGTTATGTTATTGACAATAACCATCAATTAAAATAGAGTGATGTTTCAACACTGTATAAAAAGATGCATTTATGCAGGCATATCTTACTTTGCAAAAATTAAAACAAGTGTTTTGGTTTGTACTGGTAGAAATGTTCTGCCAAACTCATTGAGTCTCATGTCGCATGGGGTTTTCATCATCATCTTTCTGTCACAAACTCAAAACTGTCATATAACTCAACAGTTAATATTTGCTCTGTGTTTCGAAAAACTGATTCACTGAGATGGTTTCTAAACATGGTAAATTATTTAAGAAACTGCAAAGTCTGCATGTGGAAAGGTTCACATGAACCTTCAAATTCTTTTGTTGCATTATTTAGTATAGTTATAAATGTCAGGTTACTGTTCAGAGGTGTGTCTGCTTAGAATGGCATTTGCAGAATAATGTTTGCAAAGTTCATATGAGTATTCCTGTCAGTGCTGCTGGCGAAGACTTTCTTTTTTCCTCATTTTTTTCAATGTGACAGGTCCCTTTAAAGAAGGTGCTTCATCTTCTCTCAGTTTTCAAATCTGTGCATTTCATATCTGCGCCAGAACGATGTAATTGTTATTACTGTTATCATTACTTAAACATAGAAGCCCTAAACAAGGATCAGGATTCTCGTTATGCTTTATACTACACAATTACAGTGAAAAAAAGACAAGAAAAACCAAAGACAGAGCCTCTGCTCTAAAGAGTTTTGACTCAAAATGTTAATAAAACATTCTTTTTTTAATTATTTTACTTCAGGAAACACCACGAATGCCTTAGCCTTAGGGAAGAATTTATTTTAATTAAAAACACTGAGCATATGGAGTACAATAAATCAAAACAATCACTAAGGGCATTAGTTTCAAAATATTCACATTTTGTTTTGACTGTGAAAGCTTCTTGAAATTCACAGAGGATTAGCATATCTCTACTCTTCCCCTACTGTTTATGTACATATAAGAAAACTGAAGCCATGGAAAGCATCAGTTCACCCCTTATWACTTTGAAGTTTAGCTTAAAATGTGGAGAAGCCGCAGAAGCTGAACACTTGACAAAACTACCCGCTCTGTTTAGGAATGTTCTACATATTGCTCAAAACACTTGAACTTTTTTATGACATCTATTTTTTGGTCAAGGGCAATTACTCAGAATATAGCAAAACATGATCTTAAATATCAACAGATCAGATCAAATTACGTGAAAAAACATTCCCCCCAGGCTAATGTCACGCGGGCCAAGCTTGTGCCTGAAGGAAATCTTTAAGGAGCAAGACATAGAAAACAAGAAGCTCTAATATATCATTGACTGCTTGCCCAGACCGTTCAACACCACCTCTATCGAGTACCTACTGATGTGACACAGCGTGGAGCACTCAGAAAGCACATAGCTGAGGCACGCAATATTTCAGAGATCTCTGCTAAGTTTGCACTCTGTTGACCCAAGGGAGAGGTTCAAGCATTTCCTCAAAAGCAAACATCCTTATTTGCTATATGTAACCGAGACTAGGGGAAAACATTTCACTGCATGTGTCACGAAAGCAACAGATTTGCTCTGTAAACACACAGAGGAGAGACATGCATAGAGAAGAGCCAAAACAGGCCCCTAAAAGTTGTGCTGTGGAAGCAGGTCTGCACTCTCAGTGCTCAGCGTTGGATATTTCAGCTGGACTTGTGCTGCAACCTGTGCTTTACCTCGGCCTTGTTACCCCTTCCCCCCAAGCCTACCTTTCCCATCAGTGAAGATCCACCTCCAAACTTTGGAATTGAGCCTAGGCATTTAAAGAGATGGGAATGGTTATCTATAAGCCTACTGGTTTCAAACAGATTTAATTAACCATTACTGGTAATATTGAAATTTTCTCTCCGAACTCCACATTCTTGTTCACACACACACACAAAATAAGTATATGCCCTTTTCTTGCACGTTTTTCTTTAATATATATACCTGTAACATAAGAGGACAAATTAGGATTCTTTATAAAGAAGAAAACATTTAGCCACTTAGAATCTTTGTGAGCAAAAAATACTATTTCATTTCAGGACTTGGAACCCTACTWAGTTATCATACTATTTTAAAACAGATATTTAACTAGGTATCAAAAATAAGTATTTAAAATTGATATTCATAGAGATTTTTTKATATATTTTTCATACGGAACATTTTTAAGGCCAAAATCTAATTTCTTCCAAAWGGTCATCCCGAAGCACTACCATTTAACCACTACAACTGCTCATGAAAATCTAACTCTAGACATTAATTTCAAGTTTGATTTGCTTTATTTTTACTACAAGTTTATTATTTTTTCATAACACCACAGAAGAGGACAACAATTTAATATATTCTATTTCTTTCATTTAATTGCTGCTTTAAACACTGAGGGCTGTTGCCATTTAAAACTGCTGGAACTGAACCTCCTTTCTTGGAGGTGAGGGAGTCAAAGTGTTTTCTGCTTTTATTTCTTCATTGTGAAGAAAAGTTCTTTTTTAAAATTTTCCTCCTATGATTTCCTAAAATTAACCAGAATAACTTCTCATGATAGCTGTTTTAATGACATGCTTCTCATCCGTTCAGATCCCAATTGATACAGAGATCATGACATCCTATGAAACATCTTCCAAAAGATTCTCCAGTTTCTGTTTACACTGAGAAGGGAAATAAAAATTGATCTAAACAGCAAACTAAAATTTTTGAAAAGGTTAAGAATCCTTAATCCATGACTGAAGGTCTGATTTATCCATGTGATGTAAATGATACATAAATCGTTGAAAATCATTGCAGAAGCAGCAAAGCTACTAAAAGCAAAATTATTGCTAGTCRTAAAAACAAGACATAAAATGCAGTATGCCAAATAAAATAGAATAAGCCAAGTTCTAAATGACTGACATTAGATATATTCTTTAGACACTTAGACATTACARGAAATGCTGTTTGACAGTATTTCTTCTCCGAAAGCCTGATTCAGGCTTAAGGACAGAGCTCCAACAGTTAATCAAATCATGAAAAACTGTCTGCATAATGAGAATAAAAGCTTATTTTCAAATCATAMACGTGAGTGTTTCACAAGCATTACAGCCAATTGCCTTGCTACAATGTACAGTAAATATTTAGAATATCCTCTGATCTCTCTTCCAACAATGTAAAACCAAAACACTTACAAGCATATATCAAGTGAGAAATATCAAATGCACACTGGCCAGAATATGAACCATAATATTTTTAAGACATCCAAATTTCTTTTGGTATGTTGAGATAATATCCTCCTAAAARTTAATTGCTGTTGTTTGCAGCACCAAAAACTGCAAGTTAACAGGAAACTCATTAACAGACTGAAAGTCCTGCTAACAGAACTACAATGCCAATAACAAGTTCACATTTACTATACTCTCCTAGCTTCCTATTTCCATGTTCAAACCACTCCTTGTTATAATTGGAAAAATAGGAAGACACAGTCTCAGCAGAGCTCCAAAAAGCCTGGGAAATAGCGATTTCAGTCAAATTGAAGCCTTTAAAGATAGTTTGCTATGAAGTAGGAAGTGATTCGTTTTATTTTCCCCTCAATTCTCTGGCTTCATTACCTCTAGTGCTTTCGATTCTAAAGGGGAGAAAAGAGAGAAATCCTTGCTGTCCTCATTTATCCCACCCTCTTGAATTTCATCTGTGATTTTAATTATATTTCTTCTCATAAGCTTGTCTTGCTTTTATTTTACTTTTAAAGAGATAAGAGCTTGCAGCAAGGCTTTCCAAAAAACTCTTTCAGCTCTATTTTTAAATGCACACAGGAAAGTCAGTGGCATACATTAAAAAATACAAAGAGGAGCTGATTATTAATTCCAGTTAAACTATTACTGAGAATCACTGATCAGAATTATACTAATTAATTTTATATAATCAGTGATTTTCTACAGGAACAATTTTGTGAGCACTTAAAGGCTGTCAGGCTTCACATAATGTTAAATCTCACCTTTTGTGCTTGCACGCTTTACAGCATTATTGGAGATGGGGGCAGGGGGGTAGGAAAGGAAAAGGAGCATTTAAACTTTTMGGCTATATTTGAGTTGAAAATGGAATTAATTTCTTTTGATATTAATTACTGCTTGGGAAGCAGTAAGTAGGAAAATGTTTATTAATCTATACACAAAATTCTCTTTAAGGGCAATCATTTTATTGCTGTGCAACATGAGTCCACAACACAACTCAGCACTTGACAGCTTCTGTTAAGCCTGTTTTTGATAATTGGACATACAAGTCGCTTGTGGCCATTTGGATGGAAATATTTTAGTTCCATGGATGAAAACGATCAGACTTAAAGCCATCACTCACTCTGCTGAGCCAGCTTGACAGTTTTGATAGCCCATTACAGTAGTTTATATTTAACTTTGGGAAGATTTTGGTAGACATCTCAGAAATAGGCTACCTTAGAATTTCAATTTCCAGTGGGCTCTGTCTTTGATCTCAGGTCATCATTAGTTAATGCAAATAACCCATGGCAAGTTCTTTCACATTAACATCAACGAGGAACTTTTGAAATACTTCTTTCTCACACCCTTCTTTATTCATAACTGTGTTGGGCAGCTCAATAGACATYTCTGTGAATCATCAAGAACTACTCTTCAATAGATCAATTAATAATTAAATTGAACAATAATTAATGGGTATGATATTTGTTTGATTAAAAGCAAGTCAGCAATAGCCTTGTGAAAAATAAAGTTGTTTGCATTTTATTAGAGAGAAAGTGAAAAAGAAATGCATATTGTAAATTCTCTCTGTTCTTTCCTCCTTTGAAATGGTAATAGTAATGCAATGGGGAGAAAAGCTGGATCAGGACTGAGCAAATAGGGAGAATGTTATTTGTGAAATACTCTGCAAGAYAGAAATTTAGTCTTGACTTGGTATTATCTGTGCCCTTCTGTTTAACATCTTAAAAATTCTTAGGGCCAATAATGGCAACAGTCAAATAGTAATGCAGCATTTCAGTCATTCAGACCACAAAAGTGAGAGATYAGTTTTATCTTTCTAAAGAACAGCTCCTAAGTGAGACAGAGAGAGAGAGAGAGAGTGTAATATAACTGAAAAAGCAGCAGAAAATTCCAGCCCCCAGACCAGATGTACTCAGTGGTCCAACTTTAAAGAGCTTCTTATCACTAGTGGCAACCTGACCTGGCTTGCTAAACTAAAGAGCATTCACTATCCTTCCCCACACAAGGCAGCAAGCATGCAAGGAAACATGAATGTATTTCTATATATCAAGGACAAAGTAGGGTTTTTGAACTTTAAGTAAAACTAAAAACAATATCATGCAAGAATCTGCTGAAAATGCTTCACTGATTTTGATGGAAATAACTTCTACATTGTACCAGATAAATAAAACTTTCCATTTTGAACCCTGATCTCCGTCCTACCCTTAAAAAAGTACACACTAATTACTGCCCAATATAAACTACAGAGAAACACTGATTTAAAAAATAATGCTATCAGCACCATATTATTAATAGATAKTACAAACAATGTTTCTGGTAGTAAATCTTACTTATCTTCACCAGAAATTTACAGAAATTGTTCTATGATTATTCTTCTCCATGGTAAACATAACCGTTCCTGGTTGCCCATGAGTATTATGAAATAAAACTTTACCATAATACAAAGGCAGTCAGCTACTATACTTGTAAAACCAAAGACAAATAYAGTTTCTCCATTGCTTTACTAGAAATATCGTATGCAGCATAACGTGATTGCATGATTAAGGAGGTCATGTTTTGGTAAGAGACCCTGAAATAATGAGGCAAACCAGAGGGAAAAGCAGCAAAAAGATCCATTTTACACAGAAAATAAATTCCTCCAGGCAGCTATACAAGCTCCACAGCAAGAGCAGCACTAGGACAGAGGGCTCACCAGCACAACCTGCAGACTTGCAGTGCACATCACAGAGATGATTTCATTTTCCCAGAAAGAAGCAGTTCAAAGTGGAGGTGACGAGGTATTCTCAGCTGGAAGAGGTGAGGGCTTTTGTGAGCTTGAGAAAATGTGAGTGTGCTTGTGTATGTGTTACCTGAAAATCTGGTTTTCCATTCTTAATATTCACTAGACATTCTCTTGGGCAACAGTGTTTTGTCCCAATTGTAACATGTCTGCAACATATACCTGAGAGATGCAAGTAAATAAAGACGTTCCCAATATTTGCAACAAAACTTAAGACTACACAAGGTCAATCTTTCTGTTTACTAAACTGAAAAGTCAAGTTGCTTATTAAAAGTTATACACACACACACAACTATACATACATAGACACACATACATTTATCCTAAGCAGGGTCACCCATATAATTAGATTTCTACACATCAATAATTTCTAATGCTGTGCTTTGCAGGATACCATTACATCCAAAGAATAGTTAGGGCTAGAAGGCACCTCTGGAAAGCATCTAGTCCAATGCCCTGCTCAAAGCTGAGTCAACTTTAGCAGGATGYTCAGGGCCTGGCCAGTCAGGGTTTGAATATCTCTGTGSATGAAGACTGCACAACCTCTCTGCACAGCTAAAAAACCTTTTTCTTAAAACCTGCTTGGAYGCAGCCCTGTGCCCCGTGCTCTAGGTGACCCTGCGTGAGCAGCGGGGTTGGACTAGATGACCTCTGAGGTCCCTCCAAACCTTAAGTATTCTATGATTCTATGATTTGCTGACTACTCAGCTTGTTCATGTGATTCGCGGTTTGACAGAAGTTTTTCACTTTGCCCCCAGCCATTTCACCAAATCCTTTATTCAGTGGTAACAGTATACACCATGGCATACACAGCGAAGGTCTTCTTGTTTTATTTTCATCCGTACC
This sequence comes from Nothoprocta perdicaria, assembly GCF_003342845.1. Taxonomy (NCBI): domain Eukaryota; kingdom Metazoa; phylum Chordata; class Aves; order Tinamiformes; family Tinamidae; genus Nothoprocta; species Nothoprocta perdicaria. Next base: position 870,684 of record NW_020456099.1, read on the forward strand.
ACAAAAATCTCTGCCAACCTAAGTCACCATTTCAGTATAAATATATGGAGTATTTTTAGTATCTCTCATCCTGGTGGAGAATAATTCTACGTTATACGTCCTTGATACATTGTTAATGAAAAACAGAAATATGTCTTAACACATATAGAAGATATCTAACCAGTTGGTGCATGCACATAGAATAATCACAGAATAGCATGATGTGGGAATAATAATTTTGAAAAGAAATTTAAAACCACATGATTTAGATTGAAAAGTTATGCTTATATTTACCAAAATCATGAGAGCAGATTTTCTTCCAGCATAGGCTGAGATGTGGGAAACATTACACTGCTTAGACAGCTTCATTCTGTGCAGAGTCTAATAACAGTCTAATAACATGTCTTCTAAACACATCTTTTGGAAGATGGAAACCTTAGAGAAAAGTAGATGAGAAATATCAGTACACCCAAAACTGCAAAATCTGACCRAGAAGTTGTATTCTGCTATGATAAATTTCTTACAGTAAGATTAAGCCAACAAATTTAGAAACAGATATACAAAGCAAGCATTGCAGTCACTCAGTTTCTACTACTGTTATTTCAGAAGATTATTTATCATCARTTCTGGGCTTATGTATTTTTATGTTGCTGTCAAGATGAGACATTCCCTCTTATCTTAGTATTAAAACATCACAATTACTCAAATGCTGAAATTGCATCCGCTCRGCACTTTTTAGCTGGTGGACATCCTGATGGTTTCCTCTACTGCTGCACACTCCGGGCTCCAGCATGCTTGCACATGTATCAACTCAAAATATTCCTAATTACATCCCAATTTCCAAGTTTACAGGATTAGAAAAAAACACTACTGCAGTGAAAGTAAAAATAACTTTTACAGAAAATTTTAACTGACAATTCTTTTTCATAACATGCATTAAGAACCACTTTGTCAGAGCTTTTAAAAAAGATATAGCCATGAATAACTGGAATAATTTTCTTRCTTATATATAATCAAAATAGAAGATAAAATATAAAAGAAACAGAAGGTAAATGATGAACTTTAAAATAACCTTGTCCTATTTATTAGTACAAATCATTTTTAATTTTATGGCATTCATAGCATAATAGATGTTACTTATCAAGTCATATTAGCATAATAAAGAACTATAACCTATAACAATTGCAAACTAAATTACTGTCTTGATATTCAAGATTTACATGGGCAAATACATTGACCTTTGCATTATATTATACTTAAAAGTTAAAAAATTACATTATTGTTGGTTTTATTGTCCTGTCATATGAAAAATTTATTCTGAAAGGTCTATTGAAGGATAAAGGATAGCTATAAATTGAAGGGAAAAATTAAATTATGAATACCAGGTGATAACTTACACAGCAAAACTTCCACAGGCTCAGACTAGATATTCCCATAGAAACAAACAGAAAATGTAATTGAAAAATGACTGTTTTGCCTTTCTAAGGATGCTCAGAACGACATCTTGGTTAGAGATGTATTTTGTTAAGTTTTACTTTGGAATAACTACAGGTGTAATTCACATCTTACAGGTTTTGGATACATGTTTCCTGGCTGTGTCACTCATGATTATATATAATTTTCTTGTAGCAGCTTTTCCCACACAATTTGAAGATCCACTGACACTCCACAGCACCACAAAGATTTATAAAACAGCAGTCTACAAAGTTTAGGTTCTCCAAGGCAGGATTTCTTCTATAACACCTTCGGTTTACACAAGTATCATTATAATAGTTACAGTAAGAGTTATAATCATTTTATTATCTTATAAAGCAAATTTAAGTTTGAAAACATGAATGATTAAGTCCAACTACAGTCCCCATAGTCATCCTCAGATCTGGAAATCATCAAGATGAATTTGCCAGTAGAGGAAATAAAACCCCAGAAGGATTTTGCACTTGAACTTAGGAGGGGGAAGATATATTTCTGGTTCAGTTTAGGACTCTCACTCTAATCTTTGTCTCTAACTCACTTGAGAAGTCCAATTCAGAAGTGTTTGGGTTTTTTGTTCCCTACCTTTTTTTTCCCTGTGGAAAGAAATATGCTGTCCATAGTTAAAAAAAAAAAAAAAAACACAACACTTTGCATTTCTATTTAATTTGTCTTCTACATCCTTGTAGCAATAGCGTCCATACTCACAAGGAAAAGGAGAAATTTATTGAATTTCCTTTTCATTTCAGTTTTCAATAAGAATTATTTATTTTGGCGACTCATAATATGCTAACTTGAGTGTTTGATGACTGATCTTTTAAAGGATGATACTAAACTCACTGAATATTTTTAACTGACTATCTATAACATGGCATATTGACTTTACTTTTCCTTGTTTCACTTCTAAAGCCTACAGAGTCAAAACTGTTACTTATTTGAAGACTTCTTCAGCCCTGTTCTGACAGATGCCTGTGTTCTGACACCATCTGCCATCCTCATATTCCTTCATTGAACCACAGGCTAGCACTTCTACTGTGACAGATTTTAAGCTGTAAAATACACTTCTCTTGACATCTGCCTCAGCTCATCCATCCTCCACTTAAAAAGTGATTTGAAAATATTCTTTAGAGATAGTTTASATTTTAATTTTTCCATAGGATCTTCCTTCACTCTAACTTTCTGCAGTTTACTGACTTTCTACTTTGAATAGAGTTCAGATATTTTATATACAAGCTTACAGTGCAGCAGGCAGGGAACACCTGATATGCCAAATTAATACCAGTTATTCATATCTGCTACTTGTGAAAGCACACAGAAATCTGCACATGCCTCTTGTAAGTGTAAAGGAGAATCAGATGTTCTAGCTCTTTCAGAGACTACAATGATACACCTACATTAAAGAATCCATCTGCTCTCCTAAAATAAAAAGGCAGATAGAAAGCCAGCTGATTAGATGAGTTATGGTCTACTGGATTAGGAAATGGAAGCTAAACCCATTTGAGAATACTCTGTACAAGTTCAATTCACCAAATATCTTTAAAGTTTGGATAACATTCACCTGATTTCCTCAGATTTATCACGAGTGCTATAARAGCAATTTAAACATAAGTCATGATTATTCAGAAGCCTGTTAAGAGCATGTCACAGGTAAAAACCCATAATAAATTGATTGTAATAACCAAAATGCAAAAAAGCAATATCAGAGCACAGCATATGATAAGGTTACTTACTTACCCTAAAGATCTTCAAACAGGCCTTACTCAGAGTACAAGATGTTTGATGGTATGTGTTCATACCTAGGCAGAGGTACATATCAGCAGTAAASACTGTAAATGGTATATTTTTAATGAATTCTTTTCTGCATCCATTTCTTCAGCTTTTCTAATGCCTCTCTTTAGGTCTTTCTTTGCTCATTTTTCCTATCCATACCTTTCAACAGAAGAATAAAATGCACAACATGCAATAAAAAACAACAGTTTTTTAGGTTTCATATTTGCACTTTATTAATTCTAGTCAACTGCATTTCTAAAACTACCTTTTTCTTTTTTCTTTTTTTGACTAACATACTCCCACAATATCACTATTCTGTTCAAACCAAAGACCCTTCCATACATCAGAAAACAATAAAATAACATTAAGAGCTTTATGGCTACTATATAGGCTACTGTATAGCATGTCGCAAGMTCTCTTAATAGTATCTGCAAATACTCTGCCTACAATCATTTCAGTTGACTTGGGTGCATGTTTCTCACTAAAGCCCTTTCTAGTCCATCTTCCAGCATACTGGCAAAAAACATTCCATCAACATTTATTAGTGAAATAGATATATGAGCATTTCAGCAGTCTCTTTCCTTCTTTGCTGTTATAAAAATCCTTACCTCCACCATCCCTCTCTCTTGAATGATCCTAACAAATAGATATATTAATGCAGTAGTTCAAATTTGTTTTAGAGTTTTATAAAACAAATGCGCAGGTACATCTAGGCTGGCTACCTTATCTCAGTATTCTTTTTCAGAAGCATATACTTAGTGTTTTATAATGGGCCTATGAAGTTTTTCACCTCAATTTATGTGAGAAAAGACAAACTACCCATAACATAGTCCCTGTTTTTCACTTCTGATTTCTTCAAGGCACATAACACAAAACAAATTGTATTTCAAGACTTTGCCCACATCCCTTCGCATGTCACCCCCTTCCCACACACACATGCACTTCTTTCTTACTCTCGATTTCTAGCCATATCTTTCTGTTAGTTTCAAAACACACCCTGCCTACCTCAGTTTTAATAATAGTAATCCTTCTCTAAGTGATTCTCTTTCGCTTTTCTCTTCCGCATATTACTGTTTAAAGTCCTGAAAATCTTCTTGAATAACTTGAAAATCATTCCTCCTCCCATTTTTCCTTCCCTTGTCGTCTTTTGGATCATTTTGCTTTTCAGTTTTACAGACGGGCAATCTCTATTTTGGTGCAGTCTCTCACTATGTTCATCAAAGGAAAACAGTTTTTCAGATTGTCTTCCACTAAATTCAGATTCTCCAGGATGTAATCCTTCCCTTTTTCTTCTTTATGATGTACTGCAATTCTTGATGTATTTAAAGGAAAAGCTCTCTATTTTATATCTACTGTTCTAAGACAAACTGTATCTATTTCTATTATTTAAGACCAACTTGTATCTAGCTCTCTTTTATATCTACTGTTTTCAGACAAACTGTAAGCAGGTCTTTCTTCCTCAGTGCAGCTCATGACAGGTCCTGAAACACTGGTGCCCCACAGTAAGATCAGAAAGCTCTCTAAGGATTTGAGTTTTTCCCCTTCATCTCATTCCTCTCTCACTTCCCCTGCTTTCCATTCCCAATTCCAAGCCCAGTAGAAATGTCATACTTGGCAAGATGACATCTTCTGTTCCTAGGGTAACAAATCACTTGGTCTTTGCAGGGCGTCCTTCCCGCTTTAGGATCCCAGATTCCACGTTACTGTACTATACTGCAGACCCAGGCAAGACAGCAGTGCATCTTTAACCTTAAAAGAGATCACATTTTTGTGACATTTAGTGTCAACAAACTGAAAAATAATCGCTCACCACTGGCTATAAATTAAGTATGTTTATTTTGCCAAGGGCAACATTTACTAGAAATTGTAAATAGCAAGCAAGTCAGAAATCACGTAAATCATGACCCTAGCTAATTAAATTCTGCATCTAATGGAGTGAAATTTATTGACAGCTCACTAAAATGAATTAAGAAAAGCAGTAACTGCATTTGTTGAAAGTAATAAAGTGTTGGGCGTTTTTTTTCAAGCACTTAGAAGGTTATTATAAAATTGCTCTGGGCCACACTGTTAACATACAACAGCCAATTACTATTCTTTAATCAGAGAAGAAATTCCTATTTATTGGAAAATAACTTACTTGGGTTACTCTTTCTAATTTTTACTCCTGCTTAAGAAATTGGACACTTAATAAATATTGAAATCTAGGAAGACAATAGATAGATGTCAAGTTAATGACATACATGTACCAATTTATATTGCATTTATATTGCATTAACTTTGTTTTAGTCAGTTCAGTATTCCCATCCTGTAATTTGGGATAAATTAACCTAAATATCTTTGTTATTAAAATAGCTAATAGTCTTCACAGTGGGAGAATGTGCGCTTAGACCTGTGCTGAGATTTGCCATATGGTTGACAGATCATATGTTATCTTCACTTGCAACAGAGTTTAACTTATCACCAATCTGCTCTTTGAATTCTTTAATTGTTAAGCCCAGAAAGAGAAATCACAGAAAACAGATTTATATTTACATATATATATGGGAGAAGACTGAAAGCAGTAGCATATTAAAGAAATCAGTGGGGAAAAAGTCCAATGTTCTGAGCTAAAGGATAAGAGCATCAGAATGGATTATAGTATATGAAAATATAAAAATACAAAAAGCGCTAAAAAAATGGACCAGTGACTCAGAGCTACATGTTAATGATGGCTCCAATAGGACAAAAATTAGTACTTTATAGCACACACAAAGGATATCACTAAAATAGCTATGAAGCTAAACCCAGGAACTAGAAATAACTAAATAATTGAAAACRGGAAGCATATGAGGAAGAAAAAACAACTAGAAATAGCCCAGATAACCAGGTAATGTTTTTAATACTAACAGTAAGTAAAGGCAAAGCAATATTTCTAGCACCTATGCTAGATAGTAAATGTGAGGATTTCTATTGAATGACTACAGGGAGCTTCCAACTCCACTGCATAGATGTAAACAGATAAGCAGATAATTTTTACTTTTATAAAATATGTTATATTATTTATTTTTACTGTTATATCAGCAGTGAGGGCGAGCACAAGAATTGTGTATAGTAGCCTTTAAGGAAGCTATACAAAAAATAACTGAATGCCTCAGGCCCAAGTATTTCCTGCAGGGGTAATACTTGCAGGTATTTTCTGTAGGTAAAGAGGTAAACTTCTGTGGGAACACTTTCTACTTCATGAGCCTGCAAATGAGGAGCATGACTGATTTCTTTTAAGCTGTATTTATTTCAAATACTTGCAAGTCTTTTGATACCATTTTAGATCACATGTAAATTCTTTGGTATTTTCTGTCAAAGTAACACTAATTCAACGGTAATATTCATCTTTAATAGCCCCCATTGAAGAAGCCAATCTAACACACATTTCTTTAGCAGTGTATGACGATACGACACATCTTTTCGGTCTGCCTCCTAGATGATGAGCCGCACCATAAAAATATTTTATAGCTTATTATTAGTTAACATACATTCATAGCTTTTTCTTCACTAGAATTACCAACTTAATGAAGATATCCCTACGATATCTTAAACTGGAAGACGTGAAGTCCTAAATCAGAAACCCTTCTTCATGTCACCCCGAAGGTCTTCCCAAGGCTCAGACCTTCCACAGTGCTCAGCAAGGGGAAACGTCAAAGGTCCAAGGGAGACCTTAGGAGTCAGCTCCACCAGTTTTGTCAGGAGAAAGTTGAGGCTCTACCTGATGTTACATGACAAGCAACGCGAACCTTACTACCAAGGCAAAGATGCCTGTGGTCACCAGCCACTACTGTTTACAACTTCAGAAAGCAATAACACCTACATCTATAATAAAATATTTATGTTCTTAAAAGGACTAGTTTGTATTCAGCTGTAGCAAATATTTACAAAGCACAGCCATATAACATTTCATTTCAGTTCCCTTGTGCTATTTTTCTCTTTATATTCTTTTAGTCCCGAGAACACCACCAGAAAATGCAATTCAGTTGACAAAGATTCTTAGAAATTACTCTGAATCTGTCAATCTGTCATGTGGTCCTTTTGACAAAATAAATGAGATTCCCAAGAAAACCTACAGGTTAAACCTAATTATTCCCTTTAGACCCATAATAAGTGAGAAATCAGTTCGAGTAGCTCTGCCACTGCAAGTCTGGCTTTAAATCACTGTTGATCAGTGTCTTCCGTCTAGAGAAACTGAACTCAGATGCAACTATGCCATAAATGCCACTGCTTAATCACCTGGTTTATGAATGAAGTATGAAATATGAGCATTTCACTTGAGACAGGCAACATTGTCATAACAAAAACCCAAGTTTTCAATTACAAACTACTACCAGGTCATGTGGTAGTCTGACAAAAATAGCAAGCCTAAATTCATCTATATGGTGTATCACTATAAAAATTGACTCTTATATTGCATCTGTTTTTCTAAACATTTTCAAATCCAAACATAAAGAGTAACATAATTTTAATAATTCAGAAACTGTATAAAATCCTGAATAAAGGTATTTCAATGAGCAATATTTTCTCCAAAAATATACATAATGGCACATGAAGTTGGGGAAGCTGCTTAGCAAGCTACATTTCTGAAATTATGTTAGGAATTTGTTTCTGCTTTGTATGAATGTGATAGGCAGTGTCCTGCTTCAGAGTGCAGAAGGCCTGGGGAATGCACAAAACTTTTTGGATGAGGTTTTGGGGGATTTCCTAAATGCGCTGCTCAGGGAAGCTTTTCCTTGTCTCTCTCTTTGAAAAGAAAAAACAGAAAATGAATAAAAGATGAAAAGAAAATCTTAAAAAGCTTTCTCACCATCCCCAAAGAAACCATTGCATACACAAAACAAAAGTATTAAATGGGAACAGCAAATATTCATTTTGCTTGGTAACAATAACAAATTGACTAAGAGGGCTTGCAAGGAAAGCCATTTCCTTGTAATACATTCATTTTATTTGTGTGGTAGCGTGTCACAATCTTTCATTCATACCTAACAAATTTTCTGCCCTGATATAGCTCCCACGTTACGTAAAAGACAAGGATCATGAGCTATTTTACATAGGAATATGTAAAGAACTACAAAAGAGTTCAGAGCACGAAGATACTTGGAACTCAGCCCTCCACTGCTTGGATCAGAGAAGTTGTAGTCATTCTCAAACTAATCAGTCCTCATCTAAAATTCAATATTGTGTAAAGGGTGTAAAGGGAACAAAAATAAATACTCTGCAAAGCAGATGATTTTTGAATAGAAAATCATTACTTTCATTCTCATTCTCAACTTTCTCAGATTCCCAGAAAAAGAGAGTTATAAAATCAAGGGTTCTCATCTAGAGTAATGAGAAAACCTCTTTTGTTTGCAGTTTCAATTGTCAGATATAAGCCATACAAAGTCAAGTTCCCACTGACACACTTAAGTTCAAAAAGGATGTGTCACTTTGTATTGCCCTTTAAGCAAGATCTTTTAAGTTTTGAAAGACGCAAAATTCTCCTTTACTTAGATGTTCTTATAAAACTCATATATATCACGGCCTACCAAGAGAAACAATGTAAATAGCAAACACTTACGCTGATCGGATGCTAAACCATGACCACTCTAAAGGATTTACCATGGCTGGAAATTTTAATAGATACTGAAGTACTTCCTAACATGCCCAAATCTCACTGAATTAAACATGAATTAGGCAGCTAATTCCTCTAGATTCCTTTGCAAAGTACATTCAACATGTGCGATTAAAAAGCCAATTTTAAAAACAATCACAATCCATCCAGAAATACTTAATAGAAAGCAACTAAATTTAGACAACTTCATCTCAACAAATAATTCTACCACCTCCACTAAACTCTTCAAACCTTATAAATAAAACACAACATCAGAGTTTTCAAATTGTTTAGTATATGGTATACAGAGAAAAACCTTTCCATGACAAGTCAACGATCTATTATTTTTTTTTCAAGTCCTTGCTTCTTCACTGCATGGCACCGTCCCCCAAGGTACACCAACTTCTGTCACTGAGTTTTTCATTATTTTTATATATATATCAAGGTGCAAGTTCTCCTGGGCATCACAGCTGAAAATATTTATAACCAAAACACAGAYTTGCAAGTGATGAACATTAACACAACATTTACAGAAATTAATGTGCATCTTTAGTTTCTGAACTTTTTATCTGAAGGAAGATCATTTTAAGTTTTCTGTGAAGTAGCCTCACAGTAATTTGCATTCTCCACAAAAATAGTAATACCTAGTGGAACTTTCAAATAACTTATGCAAAGTCATTTAATTTTAATTATCAAAATACAGGAGACATTAGAAACATCTGATTCAAATAGTATAGTGACACACATGGTGTCTCTGGGTTACTTTTCTAGATTTTGTTTTTGGAACTTTCATACAGCAATAGGCAAAAAATGACTAAAATAGAACATGTCACTTAAAGAGTTTAGTAAACATTTTAATGGCATGAATTTCCTGCACATAGCTGCTATTAAGGTGTTTAGATTCTTTTTCCCTTTGTTTAGTAAAATAAATATAGTAATAAACTTCCCTGCAAGAAGCCTGCTGACAGCCAAACCACAGAAAGAAAGATTATAGGCACTCCAAACATATTTACAGGTATGCTTAAATGCCAGCTTAAGAGAAACTAGGGAAGGCGTGCTCACCAGGAACACTGGGCAGCAGCCAAGTAATACCCAGGGCATTGCAGAACTACTGGCATATGTCATGGATCTCATTCCCATCTGCTTGTGCGCCTTTCTTGCCTTTGTAAGGATAGAATAATAACATATTTAAGATGCAATAGTATTCAAAAATCCAGTTTATGCAGAGTAAAGAACACAAAGTAGAAGGGCCATGGTGAGTCGCACAATGATAAAAAAGCTCTGTTGATTTACTCTTTCAAGGAAATCTGAAGAAAAAAGTTATGTGCATCATATTTGCAATTATGAATACTGTTTCTGCCTATCATCACTTGATACTGATACTGAATTTGATACTGAATACATGAAAAAGAAAAGTTTCATGGAAATCTCTTGCTTAAACATACACAATGCTCTCCGTTTTTCCTTATAACTACTTGATTGTAAACTTCTGTCYCACATCCCAGAACTGGAAAACACGACGTTATGAATTTATCAACCTTCTAAACTTACAAAAAATACCATTAAATATAGTTGGCCCTCACTAAACCAAAATTTAAACAAGTAGTACAAACTGCAAATTCTCAACCACTGCACAAATCGASAATAGCGCCCAAATCTAAGCAATTCCCTTTACAGATTTCTGAGAAAACCCCCAGTTCTTCCCACATACCCTTCAGCTTCAATGAAGTTTGAATAGGTGTGTTTGGAGGTCACCATGAAGGCCTGACATGACACAGCGTCAGCTGTGGATCCAAACGTGCTCCCCAGAGCTGGTTGTGGAACTCACATCTCCATGTTTTTGTGCCCAGCTAGGCTGCCACAGCTACTGAGCAGGCAGGAGTACAGCACCAGAGCAGAAACCTCACTGCTCAGAACGAGATCCCAGAGCAGCAAATACTGCCAAGTGCTCAGGATCCTCCTTTATCCTCACAGGAAAAGCAGCACAGTCTGGGCTTCAAAAGGGAGAACAGCTGTTTCAGTCGGAATGACTACGATGTGGCTATTTGTTCTCTGAGATCAGAGAACAAAAAATACATTTTAAGCTTCAACCAGTATTTTTCTCTGGAGAGAGCAGAGAGCTTTCTGAAGAATAAATTAAGCATTCAATTAAACTCTATAACAGGTAAGTCCTGCTCAGATCCTTTGGGGGAAAGTGTTCAATGCTATTATTACAACCCCCTGTAAATAACTCTTAACAAGTCACACTGAACTGCGAATTTCTGTTCTCAGCTCAAATACAATACCCAATATAAATAGGTTATAGTTTTACAAACGCAGTACACTCAATGTAAATAGCACACAGATTTAAGTGAGATACTTCAGGTAGTTGGCCAAATATCAAAAGACCTATGTGGAATATTGGCACTGTGACAGACCATGTTCTTTCATTGCAGAATTAGGTCAGTTCACACCTCCAGCTCTGTAAAATCCACGTGCATCAGAATTTCCTATCACACTTCCAGTTCTTTCATTCTCATAATTGCAGGTGCTTGTATAAATACCGGGGTCTTTCTAAGCGCAAAGCAATGTTATTAAAATCCACAATAATGTGGCATTAAAGAATTGACTTGCTTCCATTGATGGAGGATCCAATTTAGGTTAAATAACTGTGTTTATGAAATAGCTTCAGGATTTATTGGTTTTAGCATGATAACTCATCAACTACAGTTGAGCTTGCAGGAATTTAAGCAGAAAAGTTAATTAACTATAATTTTCAAACTGCCAAAAGCTGCTATATGTTAAGTCAGTATTCTTCATACATACAAACATGCACTGAGCTAAAAAATAAGATACGGCTTCCAGACCACTGAACTTATTACTAAAATTAACTGAACAATATTGACTCGGATATTTTAATCAACCAAAATGGCTAATGGCAACAATAGCTTCAGAAGAGATAAATATCCCTTTTATTTTCTATTAAAACTCTGACCACTCTAATTCAATTAAGCAGCATATAGATCTCTAGCTTTAGTGTATCTTAAGTAAATATTATGCTAGACAGTAGTTAACATGTTGAGAAGAGTTCTCCAAGTGACTAGTTTAAAAGGGAAAACAAAAGTAAACATACAAAACCAAAACTCTTAAGGCTTTCCACTCATTTAATAGAAATTGAACAACCCTGTAAAGAGGTCAAATGGATACAGCAAAATTTATGCCTGAATATATTTCAGGAAAAAAAAAAAACTTGATGCATTAATATAAAAAAGTCTTTTACAATATTGTGAAAAACTTTTTGAGCGCTGGAGCAAGAGTAGCTAAAAGCTGAACACACTGAACACATGCTTTCTATTGCTATGTATTTCAGGCTACTTTGCTTCTGAACCTAAAGATGCTGTGGCCTTCAATACTATTCTTTACTTGATCATAGTCCTCTTGAATTGTAACACTCTGCTTTCGCAAGATTTTGTATTGTATTCTGATGCTAGCCCATCACAACTACAGGCCTGATCCTTTTTATGCTGAGACCCTTTTCACTGCTCTGAACTACAAAAGACAACAAAGAAGGGATGCAAGCACAAATGAAAAATCATTTATAGCACGTTACTCTGAATGAAAGCAAGCAGCATTTTAGGACACCGAACAAGTGAGAAACAAGAACATGTAGCCGCTTGGGTAGGGTTGTCAGAATCAGTAATCACTACTTGTGTAACCATTATGGGATTGCATCTACAAAACACAAATATTATCAGTATAAATTTAACAGAGCAGACATGATAGAAAGCAAAAGAAAACATCCTGGATACAGTCCCTTTAATTGACCTACCAGTGTGCTAAAATTAAACCAACAGGAGAGAGTGCATTGCCAGAATGGTATTTTAAAAATCACAGGCACAGCACAGCTTTTACTCACTGCAGTTTCTGGTATCTCTGTAATGTGCAAAAACCTGTAAAACAAAGACATGTAATAGCAGGTGAGAATGACTTCCAGCTTAGCACAGCTCTTCTAAGTGCTGCTACCACATTTGCCGATGAGATGTTGGTAATTGGTTGATCCWGCAGGAACCTCTAAGTTGTTCTCTGCTGGAAATCACTTACATACAGAAACGGGAGAGGAAGCATCACTAATTGGCTGTGTCTCTTTGGAAAATCTGAGCTGGAGTTGGCAGCCAAAATAATTGGCAACAAGAATATTGTTAGCTTCAACACTTCCTAGCTTTCCATTCAGCAAATATTGAAAAGGACTGTGTAAAAGAAGCATTTCAGGTAATCCAAATACACATTTTACTCCTGCAGTCGATGAAAAACATCTTCACAGATCTCTGATGCCCATTTTTCACAAATCACTTGGCATTAACCGTGTTTAAGGTGTTTAAGCTTGTTGTGAGTGTAAATGCAACACTCAGATCATTTGTGTGTGCTCTAACAGAGCGAATCAGCTGAAGCCCAGCTATTTCACTCCTTCAGTTTTTCAGCCTTTGGTGAGTAAAGCAGCAGTGACTGCCTGGTGCACAGGAGACGTGTTTGCACTTCTGCACAGGCAGACACTGCCTATCCCAGTGCCTGTTGCACCTGCACAGTCTGAGCCTCAGCCACCAGCCCTGGCACTGCCGATGACAGGGCTCCTCACAGCACTCACCCCTTGGGCACCAGGCCGCAGCAACAGCAACGACAACTTCTGGATGAAAACTTGCTCACTTTTTTGGGGAGGTGAAGGGGAAGGAGGGAGAGGCACCTCTATCAGAGCTGGCTCACATAACTAATTAAAAAATAAAATGAACAGGTGACAGATGGCTATAAAAAAAGAACAATTAAATCAAGAAGAAAGTGTTTTCTTGAGATATAGGATCTTAGGCTGAACTGTTGAGGCAGAATATGAGGTATAAATATTTTTAGACTGCCTTTGCCTCCCAGGAGGCTTTTTTGGGTACCTTAGAGTATGCCTGCAACAAAGTGACAATGTGACTGCCCCAGCTGAAGTACTTAATATATTGAATTAGCAGACACCAAGGACTGAGCTCTCATCAGCATGGGCTCTGGTAKGGACCAGCGTGGAGGACGGATCTGTGCAGCCACAGAGACCCTTATGCTGCTGCTGCCACCCTGGGAAGCCTGAGCGAGTGCCAAGCCACCCTTGGGAGTGCAGCACAACTGGAGAGAAAAAACATCTCATGAGGGTTGCCTTAAATTATGCCTGACAGCAGCTGTGTGAGCTCTGCCACCTGCATCCCAGCATCTTAGCCACTGCTCTGGCAACTACTTTATTGTAAAGGGAATCCCTAGGCATCAGCAGCCTCTTGCCACCACCAAGAACCATGAAACAGCACCACGAGCAGCAAAGACCTGGCTGCAGAAATGCTGTCTCTAAGACATCAAGACTAAGGTGACTTGGCTGGGAGTTCAGTGAAATCCTGAATTTAGACACAACTGCTGAGCCCATAAAGGAGCCTGTCAGTAGGTGTGATAATTGTCAGATCAAGTAGAAGAGCAAAGAGAGCACAGATAAAACTTCAGCTTCTGCATTCTGCTAGAATAATAAAGACATGTGAGAAAGAATAGAGAAATGAGATCCAAACATGACCTAGGTGAAAAGAAATGTAACAATGTGATTCTGTATGACTTGAAGACTTGGCACCTATTTTTCAAGATTGGCTAAATGGATTTTTTTTTAAGTTGCATTGTGATCATGGTTAGTAACTCACAAGAATATTACAAGATTTACACAGAAAATGCTCTGATGTTAACCTTTAGACTTGGTATAAAACTCAAGGAAATAAGGATAAGTCAGGGTCTGTCTGATCAAGGTCACCTTCACAAACCAGCACTACAACACATTCATCTAGAACACATCCTTCAACTGGTACCAAAATGATGCAAAACAGAMAGTTTGCAATATTTCGAGCAAGCTATTCTAAAGACCTCAGTCACACAGGTCAAGAATTTCAAATTTGAAATAACAGATTCACAAGTTGCAGAATAGTCATTTTGGATTTGAAAACCCATCAGAAAAAAAACAGCACGGGCAATAGAAATTCTAACTCCGTTTCTTTTGCACAAGCCTTCAAAAGTCCCATGTACCCCCATCCTGAGAACCACAATCTCTCAAATCTCTGCATGTTAGAGCAGAACAGATTTCTACATACCACGAAGACTTGGCATGTGTCAGAAATCACAAAATGAGGATAAGAGGAAGACTGTTAAAGTGAAAAGCCTAAATGGAAAATGAAAAAGATAATCTATTCCACCTTTGGTGTTTGCTATATTCRTAGACTTCAAACCAGCAGAGAGAATAACGGACTATATTCAGTCTCACAGSTAAGAAGCATGTGTGATTTCACAGAGGCTTTCTTTGTTTTCTCCTACATTAATCACTTAATCTGTTTACACCTATGGCCTCTTAGGACAAACACAGGTACTACAAATTCAAAACCCAATTCACATGCATGCAACCCTTCACCCCCGCACATGAGAACAAGTTCACTGCCCACTTGCTTTTATTTCTAACTGTAAAAGCAAAGATCTGGCTCCTTCTGCTTGTTCACCTGCAGATCATCTGACTTCTCCATTCTTTGCTGTGAAARGAGACACTAGGGGCTAATGCTGGACAAAGTCAATACTGAAACTTTTCAGGCTGGAAATAAGGGGGTTTTTTTTGTTATTGTTTTGTTTTTCTCCTCTCAATTGGTCTAACCTCTGGCTACTGTGCAAATGGATGCTAGAGTCACAAGCAGCATTAATTTTTTTTTTGAAAAAATGCAATGAGGTAAGCCCTACTCATAAGAAAGAATCCAACCCTCATACTGGCTGGATAGTATCATTTCCCTTGCCAGCTTAATACAAAAGCCCAACAAGCTCCCAGAGGACACAGATTTTAAGACCAAACTCTATACCTTCCAACTAGGCAGCTGCCCATTAAGCACAAAGTTTTTGTTATTACTTGTGCCCACTTCTTCCCAAGCAGTAAATAAGCAGCTCACATGTTCTGCTTCTGGAGAAACCATCCAAGCCAAGAAGTTCTCACAAATTTAGTCCACTCATTGAGCATATTATCTTACAGAGCTGCACAAAGGAGATTCAGAAGATTTCTACTAATAGGGAAACRCTTGTATGCCAAAACTATAGATCTGCCTGTACAGAAGAAATGGTGGCATCAATCTGATCTTCATACATTTGCCACCTAACCTTTTTCATTTAAGACTGTCAGTTGAGAAAGGTTTCTGCTGCTTACACCTGGACCACTTAAGTTTTAGTACAGGTAGATGACTTTATCCTATCAAAACCCAAAGAAATGGAGCTATAATATCCCATCAGGTGTCTCTGTGTTCTGATACTGCCAATCCTTTTGCCTTTCTGTTTCAAGGACAAACAGGTTTACAAAAATAGCTCAGGTTCTTATTCCCAGATCAAACGTAAAACTTCCCATGGGCAACTGTTTTACCCTTCTTGAACAGATGGTAGATAAAGATCAATCGTTGCTTCCACTTTAATCACAAGTTTGTATCAGATATGCCATCAAGAGGACTTGTTCAATCAATAGAAAATCCCAATAAACTCAAATCTCCATTACCTTTGGGTCAAGCAACAGCACATTTCAATTTTCTCAAAGCCTAACCAAACCCCAAATCAGACGCAGTACCACACAGCTATTACCAGGTAGAGGGAAAAATAAGGAAGACAGTTACCTGTTCCCTCTAATCATTCCTTATTCCTATTTACCTTCAGCTTATTAGATGAATCTGAAGTTTTAGGAACTTCACCAGAAAAACCACCAGTACAATTCTCAGCCTCCAAGTACAGGCCATCTTCTGAATACTCCCATGATACTGTAAAGCAAAACTTTAACATGAATGATTTCAGAAGACAATCCTTAAAATAATCACACCAAAACTCTAAAAAAGGGATAATCAGTCTTCTCAGGTTGTCATAATTCAAATCTCTTTGAATTTTTTTGGAAAAGATTGTTTATTACACTTAACACTAAATCTTCCGATACAGAGATGGTGTAAAATACACTTTTAAATGAAAATAATTTTAGATGCACTACAGTAATTCAAACCCAAAGACTCGTAATGAACAATGCTATGATCCAAAATGGTTTCAAAGCAAAATTTACAAGAAACCAAACAGCTTGCAAAGAATAAATACCAGTCAAAATTAAACATGAGTATTTTTCTTGTAGCAAATTGCTAATAATTACAGAAGAAAATACATAAAATATACTCAAGTGCTGAAATATAAWTTCACGTGGACTTACAAATCATCTGCTCTGGAATTGCTTTGTTCATTTTTCAATCAGTACCATATTTTATAACCAACGAAAAGGAACAGAAAGTCTAATTAACTGCATATTGACTTCAACACATCTCTGACCTTCTATGCAGGTTAACTACTGTTTTTCAAAACATTTGCAACTCTGCCTGTAAGAATTCTGCTCTTAGTTGATCTCTGGATTAGTCTCTCTCAATAATAAGATTTTAGACATCAATTACTTCTTGCTGAAGTTCATACCTTCTAACCATAACTGAACAAAGTATAAATTACAATTTCATGTATTCCTAGCTGCTCCGGTACTCCATGATAGGCCAACTATTCTCTATAACAACACCTGCTAACTTTGAAAAGTCTGTCAAAAGTAGAGTATAGCAGTATATTTTCTCCAATGCCACTAGGTACATAATTCATTCCACTCACCCCTCAATTGAGATGTCCTGTCTCTTGGTAGAGACATTTGATTTAATCTAGTGACACAACCACCTTGATGCGTAGAACTCGCTCCAAAATCCAGAAAGTAAATTGATTTTTACAGAAGCCATGGAAAACATCATAATAGTGCTCTCATCATACTAAGAGTTTCCTAAGCTTTGTAAGAGGAACAGTAGAGAACCATGCCGCAAAGACTGCTGTCCTGCAGAAATGAAAGCTGTGAAAGACAGGGAGGGAAATAAAAAGCAGATAAAGAGAGAGATCCAATAGCGGGAGGAAAAATAAATAAGCAGCAGGAGGGGAGATATGCACTTAGGCAACAAATAAGTAAGGATATGCATTTAGCGAATGGTCTACAACATACAGATTGTTGTGGGAAAACTATAATAGCATCCCAAGCTAGTGCTATCCAGGTTGGTTTAATATAAGTGAGTTAAAAACATCAGCAATGCACTTCTATTATTTAAGAGCTTRTTTCAGCTGCTTCCCAAAAATTTCCCTAAAGCCCAAACACAGGATAAATTAAAACTTCTGGAGAAGATCTCAGTTCTGAAGCATGCTGTTCTCTTTTCCTAAAGGAATTGGACTTCATGAGTAGACCTGGAGGGCATGCTGCAAGGCACTTCCATTTGTACAGCCTGCTACACAGCAGGGATTTGATCAAGGTGTATAAAGAAAAGCAGGTTAATGTTGCAGAATGGTCAGGTTCTGTTGATCCTTGTAATTTGTATCAGCAGTATTGAAGATGTGGGAACACATTGTGTAACAATCACAGACACTTATCTGATGAAACATCTCTTGTGGACATGAGCAGAATACTTTGTGCCTGTTTCAAAAATTAGCAAACTGTGCATCCAGCCTTCTAAAAGCATACAGAACTGTAGGCAGATGAACAATGAAAATATAAATTCCAAACTCTAACCAACTTATTTCTTTACAAATAATATCAGCCCCCCAAAAAGCAAGCTCAGCTCTCTAAGGCAAGTCTTTAAAATCGACTTTCATTGTCCATAAYRGATAATGTTAGATATTAAATAGCTGTACATCAATTAATAGCATTAAAAAAAYCTGCTTTGTAAACTATCAATGCTCAGCAAACATTCACACTCAGAAGAACAGACCTCCAATGCTCAGGCCAGCAGATGTTACCATGCTGTTACATTTAAAATGAGACATACAAGTAGAACAGTCATCTATATCACATGTCCATACCAATCATCTGCACTTGATTCACTTCCCTAAAACTAAATGAAACTATAGGAGTTGAGGGCAGAGGTGGCTATCAATTTATCCTACTAGTGTGAAAAGAGGTAAGCATATGATGTTAAAGCACTATCTTCAGTGCTTTATGTGCTCAGACTGGACTTGGTAATGGGAGGCAATCTCTGCTTACAGAGTTTTGGAGACACTAGCCCCATTTGCTAGTATTAAAAATGCTGCTCCATCGACCTGGATTTAAAGGATGGCTCAATTTACACAGGAACACTACAGCACAGCTTTAGGAGTCTATGCACTGCATAATTACTCCTTGACAAAGATGGCTTGACACTGGAAGTTTTATTTTCAAAAACGTTTAGAAATCTGGATATATAAGTTATACTTTCTCAGGGTAACTACCATTTAATATTTGCATTACCTGTAAAACTATATTCAAACTAATCAAAATCTTTCCCAAGAAATGGACATAATTACTCTGAATTGATCCCAACAGTAAAGAGAATGAATCTACAACTCATTCTGTTCCAGTTTTAAGCATCTCCATTTTCAAGGTAGCACTTCCAAAGGCAGCTGGAATTCTGAAGCATAAACCTGAAGCTACAGTCTTGAATAGTCCTCCTCAACTGCTGGCCAGTTTCAAATGCACCTACWTTCTCCCATTTGGATCTTAAATTCTCTCAAAGTCCCAAACTCCACGCCTTCACATACCCAGAACAGTCAAAGACTGGACAGAACTATGCACCCTACCTAACATATATTTTGACTATGTTCTTAAACGATTTAAGCCTTGAAATGCAACAATGTACGGACAGTACCTTTCTGGCTTAACTCAAGTTAAAGACTACTCTATTCATTGTCCAAAATATGTGCAATATTAAAAAGGGAGCCAAGCAACCAAGCTATTCCTACTAACCATGTGCTTTACAGATGTTTTGTTTTGAGTTTTTACATTGTTTCTTAATATTAAGTGTCCTATTATGTTATCAAATACTCAGCAATTTGCAAGGACAATACCAAGAAAAACAGAGAAACAGACTGTTCCCTACATACATCCAAGTGTTACGTGGCCACAGCAGAGCTCATCGGACATTGCCAAGATCTTGCCCAAGTTATTCTCATTCTTCAGTCTAGATTCATGTGTTGCTCTCTAGAACAGAGATCACTTCAAAATCACTTGTGAAATCATTATGGAGCATATCTCATCAGTCTCTGACACAAGTTATGTTTTCCCAGTCAACGTGAAAAAAAATACCCCGAAGAGGAGTGAGGTAATAAAATCTGACAATCTGACAATAAGAGAAATTTTATCATAAAAAAATCCAATAACAGCTTCTCACACTTTTTAATCACAGCTACTGAACTGTTGCATCCTGAGGAACATGGCTTGCTTTAATTATTTATTGGGAGTTGATGGTTTATTTGGAAGAAAATGCAATTATATGATGACACTTTAATCACTATCAGTTTGCTTTGTTCCCCTGCTACTGCTAAGAGGAAGGTTACCTTTCTACAGAAATTCTGACATTTCTGTAATTGGTTTTGTGACTCTTCCAAGAGACTGTAAAGTATTCATAATATTAAATTTGTGCAAAAATGGAGTTAAGATATTAAGATTGATGGCTAATAACACTCATACACTGAACCTCAAATAGATTAAATTTCTTTTCTCCTTTTCTGTTAGATACATAGTTTATGATCTTTGGGAGGCAAATTCTCCACTGATGTCAAAGATGGAAATCAGGCACAGCCCCTCAACAAAACCATTCATTGCTCCAAAACCCAGGAAAGAAAAAAAAGGAAAAAAAAAAAATCCAAGTCTAACAACTTAAAGCCTCTTAGGATGGATGAGAGCTTGGCTCTACTGAAGGGAAAAAGAATTTTGCTATATTTAGCCTTCCAGTCAGAGGTTTGTTCTTACCACTTAATCAAAAATAAATGAGATTCCTGCAAATGTTATGGAAAGCATTGGCTAGTTTTGGTATCAGTAAGATAATTGCCCAGCAGGGAAGAGATGAATTAAATATTTAACTTCAAGGTTTAGGATAAACTTATTCCATTCTTCAGAGATTTTAATACTGTTTATGCACAAATAGACTATGAATCTGCTAACTCTCCCCTACGGAGGACTACATATGTGCCTATAAAAGAAAAAAGGAGAGAGGAAACCACCACCAGGAGCAGGACCTATCATTGCAACATTGTTTTGACTGACTTCTGCTCCAGCACAGCTGGTCTTTCATCCTTCTCACACAGTCCAGAGACTTTTGGGCACACTCAACTTACGCCGCAGGCTGGAAGCAACCAGATCCAAGTGACCTTTCTGTGGCTTGCCCACCACCAAGCCCGAAGTGATCCAGCCTGATTTTGAACAGGACTAATGCTCTGGCTCAATGCTGAGGGACTATTTATGCTGGTCAGCAAAACCAGACCTCTCCATTGGAGCTCTTTGCAGACAGTCATGTCAACACACTCTGCTCAAGAGCACAGAAAACAAGAGGCAAGTGAAGGAGGCATCAAGTGCTGGGCATCAGGCACCAAAGTGAGGAACAGGAACAAATGCAAATGCACCTTTTCACTCCAGATTCTCCTCACCATTATACAACTCAACTAAATGTGTAAACATCTAAAACCTTATCTCTACCAGACCCACACTATGAAGCCTTAAAGCTTTACCTATGCAAYGAACAAGGTAAAAATAATCGGAGGTTGCAGGAAATTGGATGGTCCAGATGCTCAAACAAAGTCTAACTTTCTGAAAGCAAACACTGTTTGGACAGTCAATAGTCAGGTCAAATACAGCAGAATGAAGAGTGATTTTAAGTCCTCTAATAGGATTCAGAGATAACAGTAGAAAACACACATCTGTGAATCTGTCAATAATCCCATGCTAACCCAGCAAGTATAAGCTGTTCAAAGAGAACTGACTTAAAATATGCTTAGCTCACATTGAAGTGCCAGTAGCTAGTTTGAAGAGAAAGATGTACTTGAACAAATTATCCCCATGACTCATAACTGCCCCACTACATGCCCTTGGAGTTTATCAGTGCTGTGGGAGACATTTATTGATGTTTATTTTCACTTTTATTGCCCAAACACACCAAGGTCAATGCASTTACTCAGCACCTTCGAAGCAGCTATGAGAACATTCAACTGAAAAATGCACACAGTTTAACAAAGCAAGCATCAAGCTGCTTAAGGAAATGATGACAAGAACTACTTCCCAAGACAGTACCACAGCCACAGTCAGTAAATGTGTAATATCAACACTGCTCTTCACTTACTGTAAGGACAAAAACTAACAAGGTGCTTAGCATTTGCACAAACCAAATAAATTGCAGTCAAGAAAATAGACAACATCTCCAAACAGTCATCAATTTCTGGAGACAGTATCTCACAGAAGAAATTCTTATTAACGGGCACTTTTTTGGGACCCTTCAAGATTAAAAGCCTTATTTGATCTTTTAGCTTCATTTTTAATTCTATATTTCAAAGATGACTTTCTAATCTTCCTTTTTATTATTGCTCTTATTACCCAAGATTGTATTTTCTTATGATGTGCTTTTAGCAGTTGCAGGCCATTCATTCCTGATGTGATACAGGGAGCTTGAAAGACGCACACACAATATGTCTGTTTACTTCCAGGTAACAAAACATGACTTTGCAAAGACAGTCATTTCCTAAAACAAATTTTGTTTCCTAACGATGGTAAGTTTAAACTTACCATCTACCAGGATGATCAGAGGCCTGGAACATCTGCCATATGAGCAAAGGCTGAGRGAGCTGGGYCTGTTCAGCCTGGAGAAGARGAGGCTGAGGGGGGACCTGATCAGCGTGTATAAATACCTCAAGGGAGGCAGTGAGGAGGAGGGGGGCGGCCTCTTTTCAGTGGTGAGCAGGGATAGGACTAGAGGAAATGGCTTCAAATTGAAGCATCAGAAGTTCCACAGGAACTTAAGGAAGCATTTCTTCACTGTGAGGGTGACAAAGCACTGGAACAGGCTGCCCAGAGAGGTTGTRGAGTCTCCTTCTTTGGAGATCTTTAAAACCCGCTTGGATGCAGCCCTGTGCCACGTGCTCTAGGTGACCCTGCGTGAGCAGGGGGGTTGGACTCGATGACCTCTAGAAGTCACTTCCATTCCCAATGATTCTGTGATTCTGTAAACCACTCTAATTCTAGCAGTCATTGATATGTATCCATTTGCCCCATTTAGATGAAAGATTCTCATACAAACCTATTTTCTTTGTTCACTAATGCACAGAAACATTAGAAATACTTAGGCTTATTCCCAACTTAATAATTTGACATATCTAGGTCATTCACCTGCATGCTATTCCCTTAATTACACAGTTCTTGGTATTCACCCTGAAATAATACATTGCATTATAAACATAGGGGTAAACTTCTAAAAGAATAGCACACACTAATGAATTCCAGTGAAAAAATTTCGGTCCTATTCAAGCTAAGTTAAAGAGCTTTGAGATCAAAGTTACCAACCTAGACAAGTTTTACACACAAAAATAGGAAAACTGTTTCCTATATCACCTTCTGCTTAGAGATGACAACATATGTATTTTTGGTCCAAATACTTCTGCACTGTAAAATGCTGTATGCAACTACCATTTTTTATATGCATTATCTTTTAATTTCTTTCTAATTAACACAACAACTAAATCATGAAACAATTTAATGGTTAACTGAATACAAAATAAAAGGGCAAAAAAAAAATATCTGAAAAAAATGAGCTCACAAGATGCTTATTTTTAAAACTATTAATATTTTGGATGTGGCCTATACCAGCAATGAGCATATAGGAACAGCTGATTCATTTAAAAAACCAAAAAAGTAGTCAGATGAGAAATACCTCACATTATTTTCTTTTTTTTTGTTTAAATACAACCACATTTGCACCTATGAAGTTATTCTATCATAAGCAAAAGCATAATAAAGACCTTGATAACCACCAAAAATGGAACATGGTCAGAATCTTAAATCCAGCCACTTAATCCCCTCAAATTTGAAGCTGGGCCCTGAATCCCTTGAATCAAAGCTATTCTCCTAACTTTTTTGGTGCAGTTCAAAGCCAAAGGATAAGACCTATTTTCTAGATGTACTTCAAAGTTAGTCCAAGCTGGCTGAAACCTCAAAGAGATTTGTATGTCTTTTTTCCCCCATTTTAATCACTATGAGGATAATTTCAGTTCCTCATATTTAATAGCTTATTGCACTACAGCTGTCAACGATGTTGTATTCCTCTCAGATGGAAATTACCTTCCTTGGGTTCAGCAGAGCCAGAATACCTAAAGAGCACACATGTTTTTTACCTTGAATTTACTGCCACACTAATGCATCTGTATTTTGCTGTAAGAAACATCTGGGACAACTTCAGGCAGCCTTTCAAAAYATGGCACTCCATATGGCAAAACAAATGCCAGCAGAGAAAAATTCTCTTATTACCACCATTTAGGTTCTCTCTCGGATAAAAGTGAAAATAACAAAGTCCATAGCCAGCAGCCTGTTTGTGTTCATATTGTATGCCTCCAAGCCAAAAACATAGCACCCTTTGCTCTTGTCTTAATCACCCTCATAATGATCAAGGGCTACAAAAATATTATTCTCTCCCAAGACAAAATACACAACCATGTCCCATAACTACTATCACATCGCATGTTCTCTGAGAGAAGCTAACATCCAAATTTTTGTCAAAGTATCAGAAAATTCCATTAGGCCTATATTTCACACAGGCAATATGCAGGGCCAGAATGTAGCTTAAGTATTTTACAATAAACATACATTATTTAAAGTTCAGAAATATCTAAGCAGAAGGGACTGGAGCTCACGTCTTCACACTTGCAAATAACTTTGCAAAATTAGCAGTTCACTGATCTCACAAATAGTTATGTTTCCTCCTGGACCACAGCATTCTTTACTTATAAGGACTGATTCTGTTCTCTAAGATAAGACGAGAATACATTTTAACTTCTGAATATGTACCCATAATACATGGATATTACGGACATTTTAAGTAATATATGAAAGTAAAACTAAATAGCAATAACGTATTATTCTCTATCATCACAGATAATATTCCATTTACTTGACACAATAAAGTGGTAACTTACAGAAGGAAAATATGACACTGATTTATTTTTTCTTAAACTCTAGCTTAAGCTGAACTGGCATAAAACAGAAAAATCAGTTTTCTCCACAAGTGTAAATTACAGGTGCACAGCGTATTATAATTCCTGTAACATTGCCTATACAGACTACAAAAATACTTTAAGACTGATAATCCTGAGAAGAGCTAGCAGCTCATCAATACTGGATTTCTTCATCCAAAAAAGTGGCTAAGGGAAAGCCCTAACTACAATAGATCTGATTAAATTCTCTGAGTAAGGAAACGTGGCAGGAACACTCCAGACACAGCCCTGGACAAGAAGCCATCTCACACTAACCCCTTCTAGGGGCTCTTGTGATCAGAAGTGTCTTTGAGGCCTAATTCCACCTCGTGCATCCTTTGTGAGAGGGGATTAAGGAGGAGCTGCTGGTCTGCCTCAGATAAAGATGACTGGCTTTCCTGAGCTCATTTCTCTCTGGTACTCTGAGCAGTGGGTGAGGAGGGGAATGTCATCCCAAAACAGAAAAATGTAATAGTAGTCATGTAAGAATTCCCTGAGTTCATGAGTAGATTGGGAAGGGGCAGAGGGTTCCCTGAATATGATCATGTTAGTCAAATCCCAATTTCAATCTAAAGCAGCAATAATTTAGTGCCTTTTTAGTAATTGGCAACAACTGAGTAGATTGGATAGCAAAATTTCATCACTGYCACCTCTCCTTTCAAATTCCACTCTCACTTGCTGTAAGCATCTCCCTTCATAAAAGTAGTATTGATAAAATAATAATGCTAATCAGCTACTGTACTTCTCAAAACATCCTGACAAAACTCACTAGAATAGCCTTTGTGCTATTGGTATGTCTGTGCCCTCACTATAGRCTTTTAATGGAAATCAAAGTTTTAGTGTTTGTTACTTTACGCAAGAAATTTCACACTTACAGAACACAGTTACAAGACTTGTCTCCCCAAAATGTTGTAACAACATTGCCTGTGCCTCAGGAGGAATTAGGGTGTAGGTTTTGTTACATTTTTAAGTCATGCATTATACAAATAATAATTGTTTACCACCTCTAAAAACAAAACTTCAGAATATCCTCAGATATTGTGACAGGAAGCACAGGAAGTTTAAACTTCTCTTAGAAAACTTAGTCTGCAACCTCCAGCTAGCCAGTCCCAGGGATCAGTTAGGAGTCTTAGCCCTCCTGCTGAATCCTTGCAAGTCCACCCATTCCACATTATTTATAGACCAAAGGAAATCAAAGCATCAGGTCATGAATGAATTCTCTCCCTTYAGAGTCATCACTGAGGAACAAAGTTTCACATGCTGAGTTAGCATGAGGTCTACTTTCCTCTGGGAAGACAGCAGCTGACCTAAGAGAAACTTGCCCTCTGCAGGAACTGCAATGCAGATGCTCCCAGTTGGATTTTGTTCTTCCCTTTTCAAATTCCTTCCTCTGTCTCTCACAGGTTTATCAAGGAAGAGCTGATTGAGCTCACCTTTCATATTAACCTCACTAGAGACCACAAAAGGTAAGTCKAGATTCATCTGTTGAAACAGAAAGAGAACTTAAAGCAAATTCAGAACTGCAACTAACCAAAAGGTTCTGAACCTTAATAACAGGCTGCTCCATAYTCCCATCAATGAGAAGTACAGAGTCCAGAGTGTCATTTAGAAGACAGCAGGGGCCAACTGAAAATCAACTCCATTTCCTCAGAATTTAAGTACAGGTCATCTTCAAGTAACTAGCCTGGAAAGTCATGGTAGGCACCTAATCAAAGCAGAAATTGCTTCCCTGGTGTCAGCCAAGATGGAAAAAGGAATCTGTATGTCATCTCCTCAAATAGCTAGCTAGAGTTGCACTTCTGCCCAATAGCAACTAAAAGAAATGCTTAAACAGAACAGCATGGGTCCAAAATTCTTGCTGGTAGGATCGCGCAGAGGCACCTTGACTAGACCAGAAGAAAACCCCATCCATGAAATTGTGTTTACTGCATGAAATAAAAGTTTGTATGAGATGCTTCACACATCCTCCARATTCTGAAGAGGGTTTTAAGAACAACTTCACTGAAGAAATAAAAGAAAAAAATAGTAGGAGAGAAAGAGATGTCATTAATTAACATTTGTCCCAAACACATCAAAGACACTTTGACCTCTGGAAGTGTCCGAATGCCAAATGAAATAGAGACCAGCGTAAGAGTCAGGAAAAGCAATGTGGCACATAAAGAAGAACTGAGAGAATAAGGTGGAATAAAGCACAATGCCATCAYATATATCAGGTCAACTACTGCGCTCACTTCAAGATTCTCAATATCAAAAGGAACTGTTGACAGATGAAAATCTCTGAGACAGATGAGATGTGATAAGTGCTCAGTCTTTATACTGGAGTGATAGGGTAAATAAAACACTATTTCAAAGAAATAACATAATAAATAGGTACAGAATATGCAATATAAGAATTTATCTTTTCTTACAAAGCAAGAGCACTCAGAAATTAAAGAGGAAAATTCAAAGCAATTCCTATCAATCATCTCCTCTTCCTTTTATAGCACAATTAGCCTGTGAAATTACATAGCCATGAGGTTATGACCTAAATGACAAAAGCAGAAAAAAATAAGTGGCCAAATTAGTTCTTCATAATCAGGAGTCATGACAAATAGAAACCAACTGACAAATGAATTTGAGTCCTATTCATGAGTTTAGAGAAGGAAATTTCTTCTGTCTTAAAGAAAGTTTGTGAAACTTGTTTTTCAGTGAATCCCACTCCCCTTCCTTTCCAGCCCCTCATCCCTTTTTTTAGATCAGTATGTGAAGAGGACAAATTCAATCACTCGGATTTCAATTAGAGCCCTAAAATGATAAAGGATGCTCTTTTACTGCCTCCTCAAGCACATCTTCATTTATCCTGAGTTTAGAGATTACAGGCTTAATATTAGTTTCCACTAGTATTAATTAGGCTGCAGGAGACTTTTCTTAGCTTTTTGTGGAGATCATTTCATTTACCATGTAATTATATTTTTACAATGGGCATCGTAAGGGAAAAGATTATTTTGTGACAAAGCATATTTACTAAAAACACGTTCATCTTGTACATTTGCTCTTTTTCCCCCTCCCCAAGGAAAATAGGCTCTTTAAGCATTTCTTCAAAGCATAGACCCATGCACAGGCAGAAGCCATTCAGATACAAAATGGAATTTGGAAACTAGACCAAGGAAGTTTAAGTTTTTAAAACAAAGCAAACTAGACTGCACTTTTACTGATACAAGAATTTAATTTCCATCTCCTCAGCTGCTTAATCTTGAACACATCTTGYTCTCTTCAGAAAAGCATACTCTACTTTGACATCTCACTACAATAGATTATCCAATTATCCTTCTTTTTTCAGTTCAAMTACTCTTCAATTGGAAGTGATTTCCCTTCATTTTGATTTTCTTTTTTTGATGGCCCATTATTCCCCTAGTTTGCATGCGAAATCAGTGTACCTCTAAAACTGGGATTATCTTCTCCTTTCAGAGAGGACAGAGTGCTTGGCTTGAAATGAACTCTACAGGAACTACATACAAAAGGAGAATACAACACGGAGCAACATCAAATCATAGAATCCTTAAGGTTGGAAGGGACCTTTAGAAATCATCCAGACTACCCCTCTACACATGCAGGGTCACCTAGAGCATGTGGCACAGGATGGTGTGCAAGCAGGTTTTGAAGATCTGAAGAGGAGACTCCACAACCTCTCTTAGCAGCCTGTACCAGTGCTCTGTCACCTGCAATGTTAACAAATTTTTCYTTAAGTTCCTGTGGAACTTCTGACATTTTAGTTTGTGGCCATTTCCTCTAGTCCTATCAGGCTTTAAAATATGTTTATATATAATATTTCAGGTCAAAAGTAACATGTTCTTTGTTACCAAATACCTCAGTCTGTATGACCAACATGGTTAAGTAACAACCGGTTACCCATCTCCSCCATCTCACCATTATGTACCTCAGTCATTCTCACCTACAAACTTTTCTCCCATATCAGCATGAAGTATAAAGTATAGAGCTAGACTTCAGTCAACTTCAGACAAGTCCTTCAAGTCTTTTTTTTTTATTTAAAGAACACTGAAAACTAGAACTTGCCCATTATTCCATCCCCTTAAAACACACCAAGGGAGCTCACCTGCTCACCCACAATGTCAGATGGTAGCAAGSCAAACACTCAAAATAAGCAGCACTATGGTTTCAGATGAGATGTGTTAACTCATCAAAAAGATAAATTAGTTTAATAAAATCTATTGCCTACAAATGCATGTCAATTGGCACTAATTATCTTAAAACTTATTTTAATTTTGTCTTAATTGAGTCTTTTATCAGGATCTTCATTGTCTTGCCTGAATTAATGATGGTCTGACAAGCCTATAATTACTCTGGCCATTACATTTTATCCATTTTAAATCCAGCACAGCATTAACTTATTTGCAGTCCTCAGGAACCTACCTAATATTCATGAATTACTGAATATCATAACTTTGTCAATTTTTTCCTACTACTGTATACTTAATTGTCTAGTAAGGATCAATGATTCAGTTAAGTCACACACATCACGTCCCATTTAAATTACAATATACAAAAAGTACCTTTAACAAAAAGTTAAAGTATCTTCTTACCACTTTACAAACTAGTTATGATAGTGATCCTTTATCTTATATGCCTTTGGTCTAACTTCATTTAGCTTTTTTACCACCTGAATTCAAGTAACTCAAATATGATTTATCACTACTATAGGTTCTTTTGCATTTGCCAACAAAGCTAGAAACAATAGAGAAATGATATGATAAAAATCAAACCATAAAAGGGCTTTTGGAACTTTACATTTATTTCCTAAATTTCAGACCAAGACCTAATATACAATTAAAACACATTTTCCCATACACTCAGTGTAGACGATTCTATGCGTCATCAAAACAAACCTTAAATATCCGGCTTGTCATATTTTGGCTCACTTCTACTTGCTACTTAATCTGACTGAATTCACTTCCTTATGGGGCAGTCCACATATATCACACTTTCCTATACTCTCTTTATAGATTGGCTTAGAGACAGAACATCATCTATCAGTTACTCTTCTCAAAAGAAAGCTCCCAAGAGCTGAAGCTCTCCACTGCAGAACATTTTTACAAAATATTTCTGGCACTCTGAAAGAATTAGACATTCTCATTTAAATTTTCTGACACACAAGCCAGAAGCAGCATTMAAAGTTTTAGTTCTGCAAGGGGCATCTAAATGCCATCACAAATTCTAATCATATGCTGCTGGGACATCTAGTCTTGTCAGCATGTGTCTTTTGGCAAAGACAAAATCCTTAGAGGAAATAGCACAACATTTTTTTCCCCCAGCATCTGGCATTTCCAATCAGAGGGTCACATGTGAGATTTTCTCACTTCCTCACTTCCATTCACCTTAGTCCTATGAAAAATGCTGATGTACAACTCTCTCCTGACCATAGACAGGAGAACATACRGAGAAGGCCACTGCCACACACAGAAGCAGTTGGATCAGACAAGATACCCAAATTTTCAACTAGCTCATACAAATACTTTAACATGAAGTACGCACCAGCTGCGGTTCAATTGCCTCTAGGCATTTGGGCTCAAGAAAGCACTTAAGGAAGTGCTTATTATCAGCCCTATCTCAGAACAGTTCAGCTTCAGCATCTTTGCAACTGAGTTTGTACCGACTTGAAAGAGCTGACATCCTCAAAAACAGAGCTTTCCTGAGTCAGGGAATTCAACCTCAACCCTATATAGCAATTCTCATTCTAGAAAAACTTAGTCTCCTTCTTCCTCAATGCTCAGTTTTCTTTTATCTTTATTTGGCTTATTCTCACCAAATAAATAATGTAATATATAAATACACCAATATTCATTATTAATATATCAGTAGTTYGAGGAACTTCATACCAAGCAACTTGATGAGGTGAACTTTTGGTTCTCATTTAGCCTCGCAGCAACTATAAAACCATACAGCATTTACAAAACTATAAAAATAACATGTCCTCTTTTTGACTAATMTTCACAATATTTAAAAGAGATGAATGATATGCACAAAGGAAAATCAGATTATTTCAGTTGATTCAATTACTTGGTTCAAGTATGGAGAGAAGTCCCTTAACTTGTACCTCCTTCTCCTCCTCCTACTTCCCGCTCCTGGCTCCAGAAGTCATCTACCTTCAAAAAACAAAAAATATTCTGCAAAAATACACACTCGAAGCAAGTAGAGGAAGGTCAAGTGCTTTAATGTCTACTTAGCCTAAGTGCAATTTTTCAGCACAGCAGGCTTTCCACCTTAAAAACTCAGAGAGAAAAGCAACACAGCAGGACCAAATATCCACACTCTGTTGCTCAAATACTGGTAGGGGCCTCATTAATATAACAAGTATCAAAGGAAGAAAAGAAAAAGAGATGATGAAAAACTGCTTCTATATTAAGAATGCCACAAAACATACTGAAATAGATTAAATATTGTAAAGCTTTCACCACTGTAAAAACCTCATATCTTTACCTAAGTATGAATCTGTAAAAAAAATTAAAAAAGGAAATTGAAGACACTCATTCCAAATGCCTTTGATAAACTCCTTGAGACGTATAAAGTATTTGCAGTTCCAGTGCTGCAAAGTCACTCTTTCATCAAGTGCTACATTTATTCAAGCACACTTTGAAACTGCACATACACATATATATCAAGAGCCTTGATTTTTGCAGCAAGCCCAGGGGCAGCTAGTGGTGTGAATTTTCATCAGAATAACTGTTCACTCTTTCTAAACCACATCCATCAAGACCCATTTCAGTGTCCAGTTTGCTGGGCAGCTTTGCTACACCATCATGCTACAAGATCAGTCTCATAATTCCTAGAAGGAAAACATATACTCCAAGGAAGGTAGTTTTCTACTTGGAAAGACTCCAAAATCACATTTCTAAAGCCACTGAAAAAACAAATGTGAATTTGGAAATTGGTTAGATTTCTCGTGTTCATTCCTATTGGAGAATTAACTACTGCCAAAATTTGCAGTTTTCTGGGCCATTTATACACATAATTAAGAAAAAAACTTCATACTGATCTTTATAATGACATTTACAACACATTTCTCCATGTTAAACTGTTTCCTATTTTTCTTTTATTTTTCATCTATACAGTATATTAAACCCTCTGCCTTCCTTTCCAAGTGCATAAAAATCATTTTTTAAAAAGCCTGTCCATGCATTTAGAGCTTTACATGACTTTGTCAGGTATTTTAGCTGCTGTTCATTATTGACATCTGGGGCTCAGAAATTTCACCCATTCCTTAACTATCGCAACTTGTTTCCTTCAGTTTCATTCTGTTTAAGGGCTACATGCAAGTCAACTTGTAGGTTTTCTTAAGCAAACAGTGTATATATTTATGTATTTTGAAAATATTGGCCTGCAATAGTCATTTCTTTTTTCAAAAAAGACAAATTATAACCTTCATATTCAGCACCAGGTCAGAGAAGGCAATTTTGGTCTGCTGCAATATTTACCTCTTCTCTTCTCACACAGCAAATTTCTTCAGCATTACTCTCATGTATATAAAAACTTCAGGTGAAATAASCATTGGTTAAAGTATGGAGGAAATTATAGGTTAACAACATCATAGTTCATTATGATCCAAAAACTTACCATGAATGTATTAGATTTTTGCAGCTTTTAGATTTATGAGTAGATACGACCTCACTTAATACCTGTGGACCTGGTAACTACCTTTCATTCAGGAAAAAAGCAGCAGCAGTTCATGGTACCCAAAATAAATCTACTTAGGAACTGACAATGGTTTGCAACAACAAAATATAAGTAACAAAACTTATAACAACAAGAATAAAACAAAAGTATTGTGTCAATAAAGCTCCAACCTTTGCCACCAAATTTTCCTTCTAAAAGAAACAAAGCAGAGTAAACACAAGTGTCTCATTTCTGAGACTTATCAATATTGAAATGGAAATGTTACTTTAAATATGGACAAAAGCTGATATGAAATCTAATAAAATACTCACAGAAAAACTAATCAGCTACATAGGGTTTTTTATTAAAGATATATATCATGCTTATAAATCCCAATTATTCTCAAGCAAAAAATGTAAACATTGTTAATTTTACCATAATAAAATAGATTTCTATTCTTTTTTTCTCCTTCAGGAAGACAGAAAGCACAAACTCCAGAGCTGTCTTGATGTCTTTGAGGATTTGGCATGTTTCACCTTAAACAATACCATATAGGAGAAAGATGTCAGAAATACAGGAATGTTTTAAAGGCACTTTTATAGCAATGGTGTAACAACTAAGTTAACAGAAAACTGAACACAGAAATCTTCTTCACCTACAACCATGCTTAATGGGGTAGCCGGACATCCCTTGGATGGGCCATGAGGGACTCTTGGTACCTTTCTGCTGGTGCAGCCTAGACCACAGCAGGTGCAGAATGGAGCCTTATGGTCCACAACTCTCTAACTGTTGCACTAGATGCACTGTTAGCAACTAGTTTGCTATATATTGGTGAGTAGAGAAGAACTTAGACTTGTTCATTAACCCAGCGTTTATGGGTTTAAAATAGTTTTCAGTATTCAAATTTTAGATTCTGACTTATAGTACTTCCAGAAATTTGTGCAGTTTCAGAGCTGAAAGGAACCAAAAATACTCTAAGTGCTTTATTGCAACAGGAGAATTGGCAGAAGGTTCRATGTACTTTCTGAATAAAATATCATTTTTGAATATTGACTGTGTAACCGTCTCAAAAGACAACATGAGACAACTCAGAAATGGTTTTAGGAAGACTTGAAACTCAGCATTTCCAATGCATCTTAAGTGATTTATTCATCAAAAAAGTTCTTTTCAACCAAAACACAAGTTTATCAAAATCTACATTTATTTAGCCTATGGTAAAGCTTAAGTGGCTAAGTTTCTAAAAACAAGTCAAAATGTTAAAAGCTAGTGGATCCAGAAAGTCATTTGGATCCTGGTTTACCACTGTTCAAACAATTTCCCTTCTTTGGATCCTACCCACAACATGAAGTTTTCTCCCATGGCAAAAGCTCATTAAAATTAATTCAGATATCAGAACTTTCCTGTGGGGGAAAAAAGTTTGTAGTCAATTTTGTAGTTAAGAGAGCAGAATGCACTAAATATTAGTATAACATACTATACTTGGGATCATACTATAGAAAAGCAGTTAATGACAAGTTGCTTTGAAGTGCATCTTCTTGGCAAGAAATTAATGTACACATTAAAATCCACAAATTCATAGAAATCAAAACTCACATAAAGAACTGACCTTAGGCAACGAAGTGCAATCAATTAATGCATCGCTGAATTAGTGCTTATTGGTGGTAATCAATTATTCATTTTCCAAGTAATTAATGCTCTCTACCTCTGTTATAAAACTTTAAGAAAAATCAGAACAGACTTGTAGATCATAAAAATCTAGCCCTAAGATATTTTTCAAATTAACTGGCCATAACAGTGCCTGGTTCTTCCTTCACATTCTCTTACGAGACCCTGCACATAAAAAAAGGACTCAGCTTGCATTCTTAATATACTCTGAGAGCAAGCAAACTTTGAGGCAGTTGAGTAAATTGCACGACCCTTGGGTTTGCTTTCCAACAGGATAATTCTCTGGTCTATATTAATCCTGATCTATAAGGAGCAAAAGCTTCACTTTAGCCAGGAAGTGACATGAACATCATGGTTTTCAACAGAACGAGCAGGTCTGGCGCTCCTACAAACAAATCAGTAATAACCGTAGCCGCTGTGTCTATAGTCTCAAGGACAAAGAGAGAGAAAGAACCAGMGCAAACAGGAAACCCAGACACCCCGAGCTTTTCAAAACGATTTACATTAAACTTAGGCAATCAACCCTCTGGGCAGCTTTGAAAAGTGAAGTCCAAAAATCTTAATCTTTCTTTAAAATTCTAGCCAGAGGAAGAAATTCAAGGGTACCTTTTCTGAGGAAGAAAACTGTCAATTATCACATAGGTTGATATGTGAAATGACAAAGGATTTGGAAAACTCTTTAAAATTTTAGGAGATAAAATTCTGGACTCTAAGTTTAACAGAATTCATGCGTGCATTCATTGCACAAGGTTACATCAGTGGTCCTTACTTCCCAAGACTATCAATATGCTAAGAATTCCTCACAAATTCAAGTAACATACAAATAAGTAGTTTCTGCAGCTGTTTTTACATGTATTATAAGACTCATTCTCCAGAGCAGTTTCTTTTCTTATTTTAAGCATGAAATATTCATGACTTAGGCTTTTCAGGGCACAAATACCTAATGTTAACTTTAAAAAAAATGGTATTGTCCCAGTTGT
Organism: Nothoprocta perdicaria; assembly: GCF_003342845.1. NCBI lineage: Eukaryota > Metazoa > Chordata > Aves > Tinamiformes > Tinamidae > Nothoprocta > Nothoprocta perdicaria. The sequence continues at coordinate 905,886 of NW_020456099.1, forward strand.
AAAGTTTGATGAGGTTAACATAAAAGATTTATAGTTTTTATAGCAATCTATTCAATGTAACTTCAATGTATATGTTAGCTGTTAACTCTGCTACAATGCAAACACTTATGCATGAAGCAAAAGGAAGGTCTAGGAGAAACGCAGCCCTGTGAAAGGTCACAGCAACTCRCATGTGGACAGGCTTTACACTGAAGGGAAAAAGGAAACAAGGGCAGATGTCTGTCAAAAAAAAAGAGAGGATGCAATAGTAAACTGCAGGGAAAAAAAATGAGCCCATCTTCAATCAAATTCCAAAATCAAATGAGGACTGCACTTCTACCGAGAGCAAGTCACAAGAAAGCTGCGGTAGGAGAAAACTTGGAAGAATTAATTTTAGAAGAATTCAATAAAAAAAGATAGCAAATGAGTGACTCATCAAAAGAAGTTTAAAAAAGAAAAATGAAGACGTTAATTATCACCTCACAGAAATGGGCTTTTCATTGGGCTGAGCAGAAGCAAGATTGATGATGGAAAATATTTATGTCTATAGAATCAGAGGGTGGCCAAGCCCTGGAGACGAGCATGAAGTACAGCATGATAAAGCTGGCAGATATGCACTCCTTGCCCTGTGAAGGATGATCTGCAAGCAGTGCTACCATCTAATAAACAATGTTTGAGAATATAACAGGAAAATTCCATATTTACTATATTGTTATTCTTCATAAAGCATATACTAGAAAAAGGATAGGTTTGACAAACATTGTACTACAAATACAAGAAAGGATTCTGTTCAGAAAAGACAGCATTTAGATTGTCAAAAGCATGAACATAATACTTTACAGCACTTTGGGATCTCATGATGGTGCTCTCACCACTGAACTATGAAAGCCAGCAGGAGGGCCATAYTGGGACAACACAGATCTTTCCACCAATGTGATGGACATCTTAATAGCACAGATCAAGGTTATGGCACAAGTTCAAGGATACAAAAGACATGTCCTTGTGAAAATCTAGTCAACTTTCAAGACTCCTCCCAAAAATATATGTACATTTGGTACGTGGTACAGCCGGATCTGATTTCAATTCCTTGAAAAATCTATCATTATCTAGGCAGGCTCCAGCATGATCTAAGCAGCATTTTCTTGTGTTTTGCATCCTCTAGACTACAACATGTCAAAGTCTCTTGGTCCATGAAGCATCCCTTGTACTGAACACAGGATAAAAGGGGAATCAGTGACATTTGAAAAGTAGCTGAGAACATCATAACATGAGCGCAGCAACAGAATGGAATAAAAGAACAAAACACAATTAATGAGAGTTAAAAATAGCAAGACAAAGATTGGCTTAGCAAAGAGACTGGAAGGCAAAGTCGATCACTGTATCCAGTGGAAAAGGTGACCAGCCAGTCCAGAGGACAAAACTGGTAGCCAGAATAGGAAATGGGATAGGACAGTAGGGTCTGAATGATGAAAAAGACAAGATACTCCARTCTGTAGGAAACACATACTTGATATATGAGGGCAAATAGTTTCTGACAGAAAAAGAAACTTAAACTCAAACAACACTTTCTATAAACTTCTTTTTAGATATTTTTGTGAAATCAATAGTTCTACTGTGAATAGAAACTTTGATTTCACTAGAAGGAGAAAGCAAACATACCAAATAGAGATCAGCCCCTCAGACCCTTTACAACACACTTTCAGCATAACTCAGCATTTATACAGCAATCCAAACAGCCTAAAACAGATTAAAATTGCACTGGAAGGAATGCTGGAAACTGTTAGTTCACAATAATGCAAATTCTGTCCTCCTTTCACTTTTCTCTTTAGCAGTAGAGCATTTGTGAAGCTGCCATTTGCCCCATTAGGATTTGTTATTATGTACACAGAGCCTCCCACACAACAATATTGCTATTTGCCACCTCAAAGTAAGCTAATAGCATTTTCACAATGCAATTAGACCCTTTCAGGAGAAAGCTCACGCTGTGTTTGGATAATATGAAGCAACTCTCTACTACATTTCACAGACAGGCACACCAAAGCTAATAAATTCTTCTCATGTCTTCAAATTATTAACACACCTACCGGCAATGTCAAGATGTTAGTTTAAAGACTTTCAAATATGAAACAGTTCAATAATCTGGTTTACGACAGCTGACTGACAAAGCTAATTAACTGCCTGGAGAAGATTCTTTATAAATGAAGTAACTTCTGTTTGAACACATTTCCAAGAAGAACAAAATGTTCGTTTTGTCTTTTTCTTTTCTCCCTCATATTCGCTGCCTTCTAAACTTCTCCTTCCGACTTAGTCTTTGATAAAAGGTTCCTTGATGCTTTTCCCAGCTGCGAGGTTGATGTTTTACAACATAAACCTGCTTCAAGGATATTTTCTGTTACAGGCCTTCCACCACAAATCACCACTTCTGAAAAGGAGAAATCCTTTTGTATCAAGTCCTTGCTGCACAGGAGGAAAGAGCACTTCATTTTCTACGTACCATTGAAATCACGTATTACAGGTACAAAGATAGGAACAGGATATTTTTCTCCCCCTATTTTTTAGGCCAATGCAAAACAACCCCTTCAATGCAGACTGCCAGGGGCAGATGAAGCTCATCTGGAACCTTTGTTTCCTTTGGCAGAARCATCATAAAGTCACAAAAACAATCAAGTTTTCATACCAAGCGATCTTATTGTCTAGACCTTTTTCTATCATCTAAACAGCCTGAAAATTTTAGTGAACCTCACTGTTAAGAGTGATACGTCATAAAACTACAGAAAATAGCTACAGCAGCTTTTTCAGCAGTTACAGTTTCCAATATAAAGCAAAGGAGAGCTTGGTGCTTGACTTTGCACCTTATTTGCACTGTCCTTATTTGCCTTGTTCCTCTGAGGTGCCATAGTCAGAACAGACTCAAGTGTCCTATCACTTCAAGCAAACAAGTAGCATTAATTCTCTGGGCTACCAAGTAGCCATCCCTTGCTGAGGATCCACTCACCTCTTGGTTGTCTCTCTGACTGGAATAACTTTATTCTTCTTCCAGTCACTCACTCTGTCACTTCTCTTTCACTACCTTCAATGTGCAAGGAAYATTTCAGTTATCTTCAAACTGTTTACAAGTTCTACTCTTCAAAATAGAGAGGGACAAATATTAACTATTTAAGAGCATGAAACCTGGAAACTGAATTGACTTGCCGCAAAAATKAAGTCTGGWTTATTACTACTGCTCTCCTGTCCCATTCTACCTCTCCTTCAAAAATCAGAATTGTTTGCATTTGAAGCTTTAACTTTGACACTTGCATTCATTGGAAGGTATCAATTCTATAATCAATCATCTTGCAACATTCCAACCAAAAATAGACTGAATTAGAATTTTCCTTTTTATTGTCACATAAGCCAGATTTGAAGATGATTCTTCAACAGATCAGCTGGGCATGTAGTTTTGCAGAAATCTAAGACATGTGCATATATATGTATATATTATTCAAAAAATAATTGATGAATGATCTTTATTAATGAATGTGTCATTCTTGAGTCATAGGAATCCAGCCACAGATGAGTCATTTTTCCCCATCTCCCTTTAAAACTCAGTGATTTTGCTTTGCTTTTAAGGCCTATGTTAGTTAATTAGGAAATTTCAGTAATCTATTTTTAATATGTACCATCTTCTGTTCTTTTTAGTGCAGCCTTAAGATAGACTTTTATCTTTACTGCTGTGCACAGATCATCTGAAAAATCTAAGTTCTCTACTACATGACAACTCATAATGAGCCTTAATGAAGCTTGGGAACAGCTGTTAAAAACTCCAGTTGAATAGTTTGCCCAAGCAGCAGTAGCTTAGGATGCTTTCTCTCTTCTAACACTGTTGAGTCATCTGTTCTCCATACGTATAATGAGAAAAATCAAAAATGAAACACTAAAGCAGCTTAATCCTTTTTCCTTAGACATTTTATTTTAATCAGAGTTTTAATAAGTACATTATGAACCATCATCTCTTAAGCCTTTCACCTTTTTAATTATATTCCTGCTCTGAACATCGACAAAAGCAAATGTTATTATGCAAATTTTGCTGYGAATCCATGTCCTTAGCAAAAGCATAAGAAACTAAGTTCACGCTCCATTTTTAATTATACTATAGATATATGAGCAGCAAATTAGGAGAAATTACGATAAGCTCATACAATTTTACATAAGTTACCTAAGCTAAGGACCAAAAGATAATATATATTCTGGTGAAGGTATGGTATTTGAAGAGAACTGTGAAGGTTAAACACAGTAGGGAAAAACTGCCCAAACTCTGTTATTTCATAGCATTTCTCTTTGGCCTTTCCTTTGCCACTGAACAACACAGTCTATCAGACACACACTTTTTTGTGCTGCTCTTCTGATCATGTGTAGGTTTCCACCTCTGTTTCCTCCTTAACATAGTATGCCAATGGTTCAATCAAAACATATGGAAGCAGTTCACTTCCACAAATCACTGCAAAGCATRCCTTTGAAAACCTCGACTTATTTTCCTGCAGTATCCTCTTTATCTTTCTTAGTTCCAATATGTAAGCCTTGATTCCATCTATAACCCTAAYTCCCACTTTGCTCAGCATTGCACCCATACAGTTGATGTCCAGAGTCAGTAAATGAATAAGAACTCAGAGGACATGAGAAATGTAACAGATCATTACATTGAACCCAATATTTAGAACTCACAGAATATCTGATAAACTATTTTCTCTTCATCTCCCTATCCTTTTTACCTAACCTTTCAATCAACTTTTCCCAATATATGTTATAGAAAGCCAATGATGTTTGTCATATAACACATTCAAAGTGCTGGCAGCAAGAGCTCCAAATCAGGTCAAAGCACTGGGTTTCAGATCTTCACTGAATTAAATGCTTCTGGTGCTGTTTCTTCACAGAATTTTGGTTTATGTGGGGTACTGTTAAGAAATGGAAAGTTCTTAATAGGGCTGTATCAGTTGATCAACAGTCCCTGCCTATATCTTGTTCCAGCACTGTTTACTCATGAAAAGATTGTTACTTGACAAGTTTTTCTATATTTCAGGTTCCTGGTTCATTTCCCAGTGATACTGCCATTTTAATTTTCATGGTTAATGTTCTACAAAATTACTACTCCACTGACAAATAATAAAATGCATAAACTGAAAAAAAAAATGGATCTGCATAACTTATACCTGAAGTTGGAGCTTGTGCACTGGCTTCCTTGCCAAATTCTGACCCTCCTAGCACCATTAGGATCTTAGGTTCACTGCAAACACAATTAAAAATGTACAGTATCTAACATGCACAAAGAGGAGTAAAGACTAAGGCCATAAGTCTTTGTTATAAGGGCCCAAACCCAAAACAGCTGCACTAGAACAGACCTCAAGTAACTCAGTGAGGATCTGATGCTAAACAGATATTTTGACTCTAATTTTCTGTGGTACCTACAGGCTATTCCTGAGGCACATTCTTCTGCAGAGACCATAAATCCWCATCAGAATTTCTTGGCTCTTAGAAGGGAAGAGTAAAAAAAGAATAAGGCACTGGTAAAGCAGAGATGTTAGAGGGACAGATTTTAGTGGCCATTGGAAAATTAGTAAACACTACAAGCAATACTAGAAATGACACATGTGAAAAAGGAATCACCACAGAAAAAAATATAACAATACTTAAAGGCAACAGATCATAGTTCCAAAGTCACTCAACATGTAGAACTTTCCATACATAAGGAAAAACTATGAAAAATAGTTCTGTATGATTTGGCAGTAAGCAAATCTTTATGCCCTATAATATGACAAAAGCATAATACAGCCAAAAAAGAATTAGAAAGACACAAGTTGCTTAAGGGGGGAAGGTTTTAACTTCACCTTGCAATCTGTCAGATAAAATACTTTGAGTTTCAGAGCAAGGTGGCTTTGTCAGGCCTATCAGGCCATCAATATAAAAAGTTATTTGGTGTCTTTAATCATTATTCTCAAAAGAAAGACATTCCCTTTCACATTGTAAGAGAAAAAAGACCATACACACAAACCAAAACAAAAACAAAACAACAGAATACAAAAACCTTTGGACTTACTGTTTTCTGTTTTGCACAACTGCTATTTCGTCTTGACTTGAGCCGAAACTGTTTGGGTCTTCTSATACTTCCATCCTTAGCTAGGAGGAAGAGTAGAGGGGAGAGAAAAAAACAGTTTTTTCATTTAGAGAGTAGATAGGAGTTTGGCAGGGGATGGAGTGAGGAGTTGGTCTGAGATAATGACATACATGAGACTGCAGAACTCACATCCTGACAGGTTCCCATTTGGACAAATGGACCACTGAGTAAGCTCCTGGATAAACTGAAAACAAAAATAGGCAATCTATAAAAAGACATGAAATGACCTCTTTTTTTGTAAACTTACTAATGTTAGAAAATAATGGTCATGAGATCTCAGCAATGCATAACGGATTATTACCTTGTTCCTTGGGCCATTGTTCACACATATGAATGACCACAAGGAAGGCAAACATACAGAAGAGAAGCTAAAGTTGCATCTTAAAGACCATCCCTAGAATCTTGTGTCTATGCTATCTGGTCAAGATGTTATTTATGCTAAGAAATTGAAGCAATAAACGACTAAATATATAGAATTTCCCCCCAACTCCATCCCAAGAAAGTATACAGCACTTCAGATTCTCAAGGGATTTTAATTTTCAACTACTGTAAACAAAATGCAATGAAATGTGAAGACAAATAGGGAGAATGAAAGTATCTATTTCAAGTAATTGAGTCTTCCTAACAAAGTTACTGTGTAAAACTCTCAGGGATGCACRTGCAATTTTGATTTCTCTAACACCAAGTAATCAAGTTCAAACTTCAGAGTAAATAACATTTACACTTTAAGTGTAACTTGATTTTTATTTAAATACATAAACAAAAAATAAAGCTATTGGCAAATGATTGCACACAACCAAAAAACCTTCTCTTCCTGCAAACCATTTCATACAAGCAGAATTTTAGTAAAGCTTGCATGTTATCTCGACAGCCTGCAAATTCATGGGTCCGATCTGGCTGAAATTTGAGAATCAAACCTGAATGTGGTTTTAAGAACCATCCACTCCAGGAGCAGCTCTTGTAAATCCCCATAGATGAAACCACAACATCTTCTAACAAAAAAATGTTCATAGCAATTCTATTCCAGGGACAGCAAATACATCCGAGCAGTAACAGAGAACATTGATTTTGTTTAAAGTAAGTTCTGCCTTCAAGTTGGATACTTCTCTGAGTTCCTTCTCATTTCCCAGGTTGCATTTTGCCAGGTCCCAAATGCTTGAGGCTCTATGGGGCAAAATTGCTAGAATACTACTACCAAGTTAGGCCTGCAAATCCTATTGCGAGTAAAAGGAGTGAGGCAAGGCACTTCCAGATAGCTAGTTGTGAAAACAATTCTTCTGTAAACTACTGCATATTGGTACTGTTTCTTAGTCAATGCCATTAATAGCAATACAAAAGTGGCAATGTATTTAAAATTCTATTTAAGGTATTTTATTGTTACATCCAAAAATAATTAGGTACATGGTTTAGACATCTATTAACTTTTCTTTTACACCATCAGCTTCAAGAAAAGGCAGAGAATTATATGCAACATTGACATATATATTCAGAGGATATATCTCAATCTGTTGTGGTATGTCTTACACTTATCACTCAAGGCTACTTAAAAATTATCCTGCTTTCTTTCATAATGTCTCATAGGGAGGGAGACATGTTGACTTCTTTATAAGGTCTTCTGCCTTCTCACTCCAAAGCCCTCTGCTGAGTAAAAATATCTGTCAGTCTACAGATTTTACTGTCATCTATTTTCAACATATTGATTTCCCCAGAGACACAAGTCAATTGATTTTTAAGCCATCTTATACTTCAGTGGAGATGCTAAAGCAGCAACAAAACTAGACACTTTCAAGTTGCTATATGTAAAACTCTCTCCACATTTTTCATTTATGCTTAACAAATGTTTCTCTCTTCCAAAAGAATCACAATATATTAGGCTAAAACTTTATTCTGAGGATTTTATAGTAAGTCAATGGAAATCAAGTGATGGCCTGAGGAAAATAGACCTCTTAACCAGACCTGCAGCAGACTGATTTTACTGACTAGTTGTGAATATTGTTTATATATTTATAAACCTACTTTATCAATGTTTTATTCCCTTTTGACTTAACAACACCCAACTATCTAGCTAATATAAACATAGCTGCATGACATTTACTCAGAAACTGAGGGATACCATCTTCATTCAACCCTGCTCAGCACATATCCTCTTATCACACCCAGGATTAAAGACTCCAACATGCAGCTTTAGAAATGGAAAATTAAAGTCTTGTAAAAAGGGTACCTTAAACACTTTAGATCAATATTTTACTCTGTTTCTCTTGAGCAAATGCTGTGTAGCTTACAAGTTTCAGGAGCAGATACAAATTAATAGTCAGCAGAACCACAGGGGTAAAGGAACTGAAAGGGAGACCAGGTTTTTTGGCTTCCTTTCAGTGTGTTTCAACAAATGCTTCAAGTTCAGAACATGTAACTAGAAGTAAAATTGSAATGTAAAACACATATGTACAAACTAGAAATTTATACAWATACAAATACAAATATAAAACTCTTAAAGGAACACCACGTAGCTAGTCCAATGCTCATCCAAATCAATCAATTTGCAATACTGTCACAGGAAACACACATCCTATTTAATTACTGACTTTTATAGCAAAATATATTACATCCTTTCTCTAGATTCTGGTTTCACTGATAGGCAGTGCAATATCACTATTAAACAGTGCTACTAAAACACTGAAGATGAAGAAAGGGCTGACTGAAAAAATGAGAGTATGGRCGCATGCAAGGACCACATTTTCCATACAAGGAGGCTGCCTGATTTCTATAGGATTACTGCAGGCACTGAGAGCCTTAGTACTGCTTATGGAGTCAAGTACTCAACACCTGTCACACCATGACCAAAATGACACTTTAGACAGTGGCTGTGCACGCAGTTACCACTTTTCATCCAACACACTAAACCAATGGCAAACATACCTTTTGACTGCATTATTAACATGGCTTCTGCAGAGGATATATGAATGGAAAGACATTCTTATCTGTTTGACAACTGGAGAAAAGCAGGAGAATAAAAAAGTTAAAAGCAAGATAAGAACAAACAGTCTRCTCCGTAGTGAAGAAAAATCATTGCTCTCCAAAGCATAGATTCAAAATCTGGTTTCTATATTGTCAAGACAAAATAAATAGTGCAGTTTGTTAGCTGTTTTACAGTTGTAGATTATTGAGAGATCAGTATATACAGAAAAACATACTATTGGCACAATCATTTATCTTTTCCGTCTGCTTGGTAGTATTAAATCAAATATGTCATTTACAATTCGACAGAAATCTATGGCAATTTAAGCCTCAACAATAGATTCAAGTGCCATGAACTCACTGATAACTACTAGCACTTGCTCATTCACCTTCTGCCTGATCTAAAACCCACAAAGATGTAAAGAATCTTAACTCATGCTTACCATCTTTCATCTTTGTAATTATGGCATGTCTAGATACGAGCTTCATAGGAATCCTCATCCTCTTGGCAGAGAAATGAGTGTAGTCATTACCTTGTATATTAAAAATCAAAACAAAAGCATAGCTGAACCAACAGATTGGTTCAAATACGAATCATCCATATTCAGAACAGCATGAAAGACTCTCCTGAAGCTAAATGAGTTCCATGAATGCATATGCAGCCTGTCACACATATACATTTCTGCATATGGCACCATGAATTCTTCTCTTTAAATCCCTGTTGAGATCGTTTGTCACTCATTTAGGCCTCAAACCTTCTGAAAGCATCAAATCTTTTTCCCTGTACTAGTACTAGTGAGTATTAAAATATGTAGTATATACATACAGCAATATATAAAAATATTAAATATTAATAGATATGAACATTTTTTTAAAGTATGTGTATATATACACACACATATACACACACAAAGCATTGGTTAGTTAAGCTGTGTTATATCCACACTGCAAATTAAGCAAACAGCTTCACTGAGCAGACTTGCCAAATTTGGCTTCATATTTGAAATACTTTCCCACCCGGGATAGAAGACCTCGTCTTCACTCAGGATATCAATAAGAACACAGGTTAACTGAGTCTTTCTTAACATCATATAAGGACACAGAACAGAGATCTTCAGCTCGTTAGATGTATACCCAAGTACCCAGCACTGGCTCATTTCTCAATAAGAAACAGGAAGATATTTAGGTAGCTCAGTGAGTGCATTTTGAATCATAAAATATCTTTCCCTTAAAGTTTCACTTCTATTAATAAGTAGCCACAACAAGAGTTGTCACAAGCTCCTGTTTTCAGTTCCTTTTAGGTTACTCAGGGTTTTCTTGGAAGCCAGAGAACCAACAAACATTTATTGCAATAGAAGCTCAGTGATACACACAGCACTGTGGAGGGTATAGAGCTGACAGAACTTCAGAAAACTCAAGTCCTAATGTGTTCCAAAAACAACTTCTGTAGTTAGTTTTATATAAATAGGTCTATTTTACACATACAGTTGAGAACATGAAAATCTTAGCAAACAATTTGATTTCTACAAAAATAATCTTGTCTTGTTACTGAAAACTGTATAGCATTCACCATTAAAATCTTCTTGGAGAAAGGAGGAAGAAGAAAGGACTAAGAGTCCACATTGCCTCATAGACCATAATGTTTTACTGCAACAACTGCTCCTTATGTTTAACAAATTAACAGGCAACTGCCTGCTTCCTTACAGTGAAGGGAAAGCTCCAAACACATTAATTCTTTGGGGCACTTTTTGTTTCTGATCCAGGTCCTAAATAATTTAACAGCAAAAGCCCTGGTCACTATAAAGCAAGCAGCATACTAAGCAATTCAACCAGGAAAAAAAATACACACTTTGCAGAAACAAGCTACGTTAGAAGATCACATTGTTTTTGAAGGTTTACAATACCGCTGGGATGTCTTCACTGGCAAAGCTCAGCTGTTTGGCATGGTGTTATTTTGAACACTACAAGATTGCTGAAAACAGGAAAAAAAATCAAGGTCTTGACTCTACAAGTTCTTAGCCAAGTCTGGGTAATCATCGGTGATGTTCTACCTCTGCACTTACACAGTTAGGAGAGGAACCAGCACAGCTGAAACAGCTGAGGTACAATAGGGAGGTGGACAATACTCAGATGGTAATAGCAGCCTCCAATCTGGAGTTGAGGAGGATCTGCAGCGTTTTTCACTTCTAAACCTAGCCTACCAAAATGGGCCCAGTCATAGAACATGACTCCAAGCAGGGAGAAAGGTAGTGACAAAGAAACCACCAAACCTTTCTTCCTCCCATGCCATCACTGAAGGCACCTGGCAGACCTCACTTTTTTCAAAGCCTTCATTAGTCTCAGCTTTAAGTCCCACCAGAGCACCAAGCTACTCACTGTTGGGTGCAAGTAGAAATTCACTTGCAACTAAGAGGTAGTTTATTCCTTCCTTGCTTAGGAAGCAAGTTTAGTGTATAGAATATCCTGTCAAAGGCAGGGACAAACTTTAAGATCAAGTTGGGCTCAGAAGAGAATGCCTCTTGTAAGAATGTAAGAGGCAGGTCTTTTCCTGATTAATAAAAGTGCTGTCGTTTATGCAATGCAAGTTTTCAGTAAGCTCTTTCTCCTAATTATTTGCCTTTCTATCAGCCAAGCACATGACTGCTGCAAAGTCTTTAACGTCACTGAGGAGGGATATGTACCCGCAAGAGCCAATCGCATTCCTTTCAATAACAGCCTTGTTCACACTGTGCCACATACATAGGCTCAATGTACCTGAATATTATCAATATTCATTAGACTTAAATGAAAAATGCATATGTTAGCTTCTCCATCTTCCCCCCTTTCATATTTACTGTGTTCTTTCATGCTTTTCAGGAATGAAGATTCTTGACAGCACCCAAGCACATATTCCCTCCCACATTGCCATACTAGTTAAACTTCATTTTTTATTTCCCAAATGCAGCTGCTGTAAGCTATGCCCAGGACTCGCTATAGGCAAACTCCACCTAATCAATGCCGTATAGCACATCTAACCAGTGTAGTAGGGATAAAACACAGGCTCACAAGAGCAAGTGTCCCATAATACACTCAAGGAGAAGAAGAAAAAGTCTCATCCATAGCTGCCATGACTCCAATTGAAAAAAAAAAATTGGAAAGTTCTATAAGATCTGTGCTTGCAGCATATCTCTATGGCACATTCAGTATCTCTAATGATTACATTYAGAAAACAAGCATGCTTGCTTTAAAAAACTCCATGTTGTTCTAAAGTTCTAAGCATTTTATGAAGCACTTACCTTCATATTACTGAGATTTTAGCTGTGCAACCATAACACTTGACTAAATGGCCATGGCAACTGCCTTGTCCTGTCTCCCTACTCAAGGCACACAGCACCGTACAGTCCAGAGCTGAGACCCTACAGTCAGGTCAATGATCCTTCCAAATACATGGCTGTAGGGCTGTCATTTTGAATAACCTGGGTTTCTACAAACCAGGCTACAAAAGGAATCCAAGACAGCTGAGTCCTCACTCTAAGAAACACCATCTCATTATAACAAATAGAGTTCTCATTTAATCTATTATGTCCAATGCCCAGAAAACTGTTAAATTGAATAAATCTTTAAATTAAACCTAACAGTGAAAACACTAGTGCAAGCTCTTCTGCTATATTAAGTTGGTATTCTGCAGACATTTCCTTAGAAAAACTTCTCAATAGATTCATTAACACAAACCAATAAAGAAATGGTCAATTGGCACGAAAAAGACCTAAAAATTTGTATTTTCTTGCATTCCCTTTTGTCAATCTCCTTATCAACATTTCTAAGATATTTTTAAAAACTCTCTAGAACGCTATCAGAGTTCAACAGTTTGAGTCCCTTCCATGTTGCACAGGATCTTTCACAGCAATTAAGTCCMAAAATTGAGACATTCAGACCCTATTTCTGTCAAGAGCTTCATGCAGACTGACTCCTGTGGCCATCCAGAAGTCCTAATAAACCAAAACTCTAATTAAAAACCTAACAGTATAGATCAATTTCCAACCCAAGATATCTGCCCCTAAATACTACCTCCTTAAGAGCTTTAGTTGGAAATCTGCTCTGAGAAACTTGCTTTAAAATGCCCTTAAAAACATACGTAGTCTCTTGTACAGTGGGAGAGAGGTCACAGAGAAAGACCGTTCTTAATCWTTATTCTGCTCTGATACACTGCCAACATCACTAATGCTATTTGCTTGCTCACAAATTTCAGTCATTGACCATACTTTGGAATTTTGTTCTTCAGTAGAATTAGGGAAGAGATTACTCTGCCTGAGACSAGCATAATTACCGAAAACCAGGCAGGTTTGGCACCCTTTTCTTCCTTGTTATAACACAGCCATTACCTGAAGTTGGACAACTGTGATTTGGTAACATAGCATTAGAAAAACATACCTTCACACAGCTCTGGTAGAGCTCCCACACTTACCAGGTTGCTGAGCTGGTACAGTATAACAACCTGCTTAATTTCCACGGGCTTCAGTGCCAGCTCCTTCCTCAGCTTGCCCTGCACTTTCTTGGAGCACGAGCTGTCCCACCTTGCCGTCTGCCCRTGTAAAAGGCATTTTGCAGCATAACTCCCACACAGCGCAGTTCCAGACCTAATCTTCCAGACTCCTCCATAAGACACCCTCTCCTGGTGCTGCACTTTGGGTTATCAATTCATCACTTGAAAGACATCTGACAGATGAATCAAACAATACATGAACATTGCAAAGCTTTCAAAAAATGCTTTAAATAGTGCAAGAGAAGGATATAACTGTACAAAGCAACAAAACACTTCAAAACTTGTTTACATCTCTTAATATCTGGTAACTATTGCTAACTGGTAACTATTTAATATGAAAAAAATGACTGTTTTTCAGCTAAAGAGAGAAAACTATCCCTACACAGATAGCAGCTGTTTAACTTCCAGTGCACTTAACAGCATTTAGGTAGATGTTATTTTAAGAAGCCAAAATTATTAGACCTCTAAATACTTAGTAGAAATTAGGTTATAAGTAATTTAGAACAGGGTTTGGGTATCTCATTACTGCTGCTTCTATTTGTAGTGAGAGCCCGTAGAAGTTAAGCCAAAATCAAGAAAAGTATTTTAGACATGCTTTTTAGACAGACTTTTTATTACTGAGTCAACAGTTAGAAGTTTATGATTTAGTAGATGTGGATCTAGGCATATTTTAAACAAATTTTTCATTTTGGGAACTTAGCTGGAGTTCATCATACCTGAACAAATTTCATGAGAGCCCTAATGCAACAGGAAATGCTTCGATTTATTTCATGACAATGCAGTCCCMCCTCTGGGCAATACAATGGGAATAAAGAAAACCTGTGACTCATCTCAGCAGATATCTTACATTATGTGTTTTGTCTGGGGAGTTGCAGTTTCAGACATGAKTTTGACAGCCTGAATAAGATACATAGAACATACCTTAGACTAATACATCTGTTAACGTAACTGTCGGACTAATATCCAAGAAAACTGATTTAAAAGCTTTAAACTCACCTCTACCATTTTACAGAAGTTGAAAGTCACATCCTGTACTCCATTATCTGCATCCTGGAAACTGTTTCAGTAATGCTTAAGACCACTGGAAATGAAAGGTATACAGTATTCAGAATTCTAAAGAACACATAAAGATGGAAATTGTTGCAACACAGGGAAGCATTTTCATCAAAAAGTTGGATTTAATAGACTCAAGTCTGAAATACAGAAATCATGAGATATCCTACTTTCACATTATTTCATGGCATTCAGACATCATCACCTCTCTTGACTTGATGAATCTTATAGAATTACTGTCAAGCTATATTTGGCTGAGAGATCTGTTTATATGAAGCTGATTCCTAGTTTTGCTGCTAAGTAAATGATAAATCCATCTGCTGCCTTTCATCTCACCTTTTTATGAAAGCCTTCACTATGAAGTCTGTAGCATTTTTTTTAATCTATCTTTGACTATTCCATTTTCAAATAGCAAACCAGAGTTTTTGAGCACAGCTTCTCTCTGCTSAGGCTTTAAAGCACCATTAATTCTTAGCTCTACAGCCTATACGTGCAAGATGGTCACATACGCAAACATTTGTCAGCCTTCTGCTTCAAACAAAGGTTGTGGTGCAGGAAACATCATGAGAAAACCATACCTTTATTGAATTACTTAACAAATCCCAAAGTCTCTTACTTAGAGTCAAAGAAAAGCAGCACTTGCTTAAAACACTACGTTTTGAGTGTGTTGATTATTTGGGGGCTGGGCTTACTCAGTTCTGACGTACTTTTTAAAAGTCACGCTGATAAATCTTCGCAGTTGAACACGCTCCACTAAGTAAGGAACTCCACTCCCCTCATTTTAGTACAGTTTGAAGCCACCTGTGGAGAACTGCAAGCAGGTTCCAGTAAGAAGCCTAGGGTCAGCATTACCTGCATGCACTTGGCTTCTCTGAAAAGCAGCCTCTGACCTAAAGCAGCCTAAAATGGTCGTGATCATCTCGGAGAATGAGACCTCYGAGAATGAGATCTCTGCCTAGTACAGGACTACACTGACCAGAACTACCACTAACTCTCCCTGCTCGCCCCCTCTTACATGATCACACCAGAAGGTCACAGCTCCTAGCTATTCCTCTTCCCAGGCCACCACCAGTGTCACCTGTGCAGACAACATCCACCAGAGATACCACCTTTGGCAGAATATTACTGCTCAAAGAAGATGTTGGCACTGATACCGCAGTGCACTCTTCATGAAATTTAGCTTTAGATCACAAGATACAACTAATGATCTCATCTGATAATAGGCTGCAGCTGAAGAGAGAGGCTGAAGCTTTTTTTTCCAGAAAGGTACAGAAAAGTTCGGGCATGTAACCTTAAATTCATAGCAACCCTAAAGGGTGTCACTAAATACTAAAGCACTATAGAACGAACTTGATAAGTCAAAAATGCGTATTTTGCATGTTAAAGTGAAAGATTGCACCAGGAAGCATGAGTCATCACCTGTTGACATCTAATTTAATAGAACATTGAGAGCAAGAATGCTTACACTGCTGGAAGCCTGTATCAAAGAAATGGAAAATTTGAGAATTTATGAAGACWGATGCAGGCAGACAGAAGAAAAATTGCAGTGATTTCAGGTCAAAGAAATAATATAGTCTACAACTATGATGTGACACTTAATAATGCACAGATGAAGAAATGTATCAGTGGGGCTACTCCACTCACTCACAACTTTGTGACCCCAAACACAATCTCTTGTGTTTGAGCAAGAGCAGGGACTGGCAGCACTTTCAGCCTCCAGAAGAATGCAAATCCACTGTCCAAAATGTCTTAGATAGGAAATATTCACAATGGGTTATGTCACCTTAAGCAACTGGGACACGGGGTCCTTTCATCGAACAGTCGCTGCCCTGTGACAGCAGCAATACAGATCTTCAGTGTCACAAACTTGGAAGTCTCCAGGACTTTACAAAACTTTWAAAAGTTTTGGAAAATGAACTCACTTTAGTCTCATTAAAACACATGCGTAATTCTAGGCCATACAGTCTTTGACTGTTTTCTGTTACAGTTGCTAAGGCTACTGTGATATTTTAAAAGCAGTAATTTTTAAACACTGAGAGCTTGGAAAAAGTCTGACCTCCCACTTTGTTTACCAGAATTATGATCCTAAAATAGTAGAAAAATATGCTTTAGAGAAGGCCAGAAAGTAGTGAATTCAAAGACATTCATCTGAGATTGTCATAATCTGTAAGAACCATGGATGTGTCAGTAGATGAGCTAAACTCACTGTAATCCGAAGACTGCTTGACATTTCCTGGATACATTTCCATTATTTTCCATTATTCTTTTCCAACAGCAGCTAAAATAATCAATTCTTGACAAAGCTCATTGAAAGTATAAATTATGGTATGGAAAAAGACTCTTGAGACTGCAACCCCATGACTGAAAGATTTACCGAACAAAAATATCTATCCAAAACCTATTATCTTGATATTTCTGCACAATTGCTGCCATCTAGGTGAATATACCAGCTGAAATCTCATCTTCTGTGTCTCATGAACTGATTCAATATATGCTGCCCATTGGCTACAAGAGCACTCAACTTCCGCACAATGATGAAAGTTATATTTGCTCTCCCATTCCTTTTCTTGGCACAAAATCAAGGCATTTAAAGCTCCCTCATACAATCTACATCTGAGCCTACCAGCTCAGATTAGTTGCTACATGCAATGCCCCCATTTGCTTCTTTTCTTGTGTTCCATGGTTCGTATGGAACATAAATCGAGAATCCACAAGTACTTGTGTTCATTCCTTAGTTTGCCAAGTGACAGGTTTATTGGCCATATTAGTGATGTCACAGATTTTTTCTTTGTATTTCAGTCATCTGGAGTGGCATTTGGAAAGGGCATTTCTGCCTAAAATCAATAGCTTTTCTAGCTGGTGTAATATTTCTTCTTACTTAGAAATATTACTCAGAATATAAAAGCAATTGATTGTAGGGAGAAAATACACTTGGCAATTACTGCTGGAGAGGGGAAGGATATAAAGTGCCCTCTAGCTTGAGTAGTTCCAGCTGGTGACACACCAGTACTAATCAGCACATGTGCTGGAGGGGCACCAGAGCCTCCTCAAGCAAATGCCTTATTTTCCTTATTATRAGTTGAAACCCAAAGCATGTTTTATTGCATGAAAACATGAATCCAGAATTCTAAAGATGGATTTCTCACAGGCCTAGTTTCACAAAGTGAATCAGAATATCCTGCCCCTGAAGTGGTAAAATCACAAGTTGACTTTTTTTTTTTTTTTAAACACAAGATTTCTACAGAATCTGAGCAAATTACTGAAACAGATGTAAAACATGAKAAAACTCTACTTTTGAGGTCTCATACTTGATTGTGGCAACTTAAGAATGGAGAGGATAATTACTTGAGTAGAATATCAACAATTCTTTGCTTTAACCCTTTGCCCGAAAACAAATCCACCTCTATTCTAGAGCAATAGCAACATAACCTCGAAAATGGAATAGCCTCATGCATACTTGCTTCATCCTATACTTCGCCATCTAAAATTGCAGGAAATTTCTCCAAATAGCACCGTTCTTCCCCTGTTGGTCCTCTCTCTTCCAAACGGGCAGCAACTTCAGACCCCAGTTATTTTCTCCACTGCTATCAGCTGCAAGGAAGTCTCCTAGATGTGTACAACACCTCTGGTCATGCACTGCCTGTTCTCATGTACCCTATCCATACATAGGGTAAGCACCAAAAGATATGGTAAAAGCTAGAAGAAAGGTCTAGAAAGCAGTTAGGTCTTTTCAATAAACTCARTATAAACAGAAGTCAGACAATTTAATCTCAGATGATTTTGATTTGATCAACTTTTTAAAAATGAAATTATATTTGAAAGTTGTAGTATGCTTACATCAAATAAGTTTTTAAATAGCAATTTTAAGGCTTATATTTTCACCTGTATCTAAGTAAGATGGAAGTACAAGTTCCATTGATGGTGGGAGCATTTCAGTCTTTTTTGAAAGAACAGGAAAGAGCTGCATTAAGAAAAAAAAAACCCAGAAGTTTTGCAGTTTCTTTTCCATTCTGCTTTCAGAGATAGAGAGATTTTCAGAGTCCATTAGAATCTGCTACGAATAGAATTCAGGATTCATGATTCAGAAACAAGACCTCTAACATTTCTTCAAAATATTAAGTTCAGATACCATWGCAAAACCTAAATCAAATGTAAATTTTGGTTCACATATGTTCTAATAAAGCTTTTCATTAGAAGGAAACTTAGATCTATAGATGTCTTAATGACATCTGCAGGTTAAAAAGTAGCAGGGACATTAATAAATATCAATTTCTGAAAATATATCTTCTATCTTACACAATTTAGTTATTTGAGGATCTAAAATAAAGTCAAATTAAGTAGGTCATCTTTGATATATGTTAAAACCTAGAATCCAATCTGAACTCTTCAATGGGTTGTTCCTTAAAAAAATTCCACAAATAGCTTTAGGTACACTTATTCAAATAAAGATCTCATGATCTTTAAGGCAAAAAAAAAAAAAAAAAGAGCAGAAAACACTTTTGCCAGCTTCTGTTAAGAGCTAAGTACCTCTGCCTTGCTCTGACACTACGCTAAATCCTTACAGGGGGCAAAGCTTTCAGTTTGCACACACAATTTATTTACATTTTAAAAGGATGTATGAAGGCCATATTCTTTATAGCCTCATGTTATAAGCATAGTTTACCTCTTTGTTCTGGAACATGCTCAGTTGCAAGCATTATATAAAAATCAAGTATAAATACACACTGGGCAACTCTGAACTCCATTTGATGTGTTGCTTCAACAAAATACGTCAACAAGTAATACATTTACAGTGAGTCTACACTCAGAGCAAACTGAAAACCTTTCATGTGAAGGAAAGCTTTCCATTCGCCACCCAAGTTGCTCAGGTGACAAAGGCACAAAGCCAGAGCTGTGTTAGAACCACTGTGTTTGTTTGAAAACTATGTATAGGAATTCAGAAACTAATGMGACAGACACCAACTAATAAAAGCCTCTTAACTACAAAGTTCCAGAACCTGTTCTTTGGTTCAAAAAAGATTTTTAAGCCTAAGATTCCTAGATCTAGAGGATTTCTAACGATTTGTTGACTCCATTGGAAAATTTAGCTATGTTTCAGTCCACTTACTAAAAAATAATGAAAATGATATAACACTCTTCACATCCAGCTGGCCAATCAAGATAATAAGTTGKGTTCAAAATCTAGTATCTACTCAGGGACAAGCCTCATCTTCACTAATTTTATAAGAAGAATCAACAGAACTTAACCAATGCTCGCATTAACCAGTTTCTTGTAGCTTTTTTCAATTCTACATTCAGCTATTATTACATACTAGCTTTCTAACGTTCTAATCATTATATATAAAAAGGAGAAAGGGCCAGTAAGAACAACCAAATGGGCTCATCTGGCCAGGTGAGAGGTGAAGAGGTTTCTGTGGAAAGGTTTCACCAGTTTTTATGTTCCACTACTTTTCAGGTAAGCTTCTTGTCCACAGAGCAACCTGCTAATCTTGGTTTGCCTAAAATTCATTTTATATAAGCTAGGACAGTTTGCCTAAAGAACTTAAAGCATTTCAGACAGAAGCATTTAGTAGGCCTGCCAACTTAGGTATCCCTTACACAACAGTCCCTCTTTTACGCTTACCCCACTCACCTGTCATATAAGCCACTCCACTGCAGTTAAACAGCATTTCCCATCCTTAGTCAGCCCAAAACAAATAAATACAAAGTTGGTTTTCATCTGCTATAGTTTTGTTCTTACTCTGAGTAGACAAGTGTAAGCAAGAAAGGTTGATAGTTACATAATCTCTGAGTAATCTGGAAACAGGAAGCCTGTAAGAATTTTTACTTGCAAAATTTTACCTCTAATTTCCAGATTCAAGTGCTTTGAGAGTTTGGGGCATTCATGTAAAGCCAGCTGATTTACTACCAGCTCATCAAATTCAAATAGTGAAGAGCATTCTCAGGAACTGCACTTGTGCTGCTAGTTAGGAATTCTTCTAACACGTCACTTATTCAAAAGATTTTTCCATGCTGTCATTGCCCTAAAGATTCCTTTCACAGTGTCTGTAACAGTAGCATCTGCAGAGGGGAACTCCAGCCACTTGAAACTCATTAAAACATACTTGAGCTTGACAATGAGTTGAGAACATCTGTCAGACTTGGCCAAGATTTCAATCAAGTGTGATGTTGCTGTGTTCCTTTGCTAGGTTGACTTAATAAATGACTTGGCTGCTGTCAATGCAAGGAAAGTTGGTTTCTAATTACCAGTCTGACTCTTTTTCCTGTATCTGAAATGTACTTTCATTTAAAGGTTTGTAGTCTATGTGACATGTATTAAAATTAATTTGCTCAAATTAGAAGCTGAGGTGAAGCAATATATACTTGCTTTTTAACTTGCTGTATTTAGGCAACACCTAATGTATAATCACACACATAAAAACACACTCCAGAAGAGCAGTTCATACCTGACTCCCCAAAGCTTAGGAACCCTAAAGAAGTGATTACCTGGTATTTTAAACACCATTTTAATTATCACTTAAGCTGTTACCTCAAGAGGTCCCAAACAAATCARAGGTTCCTAAGAACCTACTGTCATTCATGAAAAATACTTCCATGAAAACCTCCAAGTTAAAGCAACTAAGCAACTACCTTTCAAAGTAACTAGGAAAGTATACAGATAACTGAAAAAGCCCAAAAATCAGAGAGCTATTTTACTATTTCAAATGGAATGGAGAAGAATCATTCCTCAAAAGAAATACATTTTCTTTTCAGATATAGACCAAAAAGATCCTATCTGGGGAGAGGACTTCATCCTCTCTCCACTGCATAAAACTTTTGTTTCCTTTTGTTCTCAGTACCTGCATTGTCATAAATTATTATAGAGACTTCCTGAGCCTTCTCTTCTTGGGAATTGTCCTGTAAACAAGATGCATTAAAAAAGAGGAAAAAAAGACAATTTTACATGAAGTAGGGTCCTCAACAAAATCAGCACTTGAGTCCCAAGTTTATATTAATTCATATGAAAATTCTGTGTGTTAATTACATAAATCTATAGAGCTGGGAGGCCATGTYAGTAAAATTATTTTAGCGTTATCATAAACTGCATCATTTTTATTTTACTATTCCGATAAAAGTGTTAAGTATTATAGTACCTATTTAAATATTTAATACATAATTTGGGCTTCCAGCAAACAGATTTACCATTCTGTCAAATAGACCTTTTAAATACCCCTATCTAGGCTGCACATAGGTCTATGGGATCTCTAAGTCAGGGTTTGTGGCTAGGAAAAGTTACTCCATCTCTCTCAAGTGATGAATAYCAGCTGAAGGAACAGAGATTTAATTATTTAATACTTTAAATCCAAGCTATTCTTAATTTGAATAAACATAATTTAGATAGATATAATGGCAATTTGAAGCGTCTTCAAGTGAAACTTCATTTATTCTAAAAAAATATTGCTTGCTGTGCAGGTACTGTAAGAAGCAACAAAAATGTAAATCAACAGGTTACCACCTGTAGGCAAATCAACATATCCTCTTCCCCATCCGCACTTTGAAATTACACAGCAAAGCAATAAAGCCTTGGAGTGATGGAAGGTCTTGTGGTTTGTTCTGCTTTTGTTTGCTTAGGCAGCCCTGGCACCGTAGGCCCTGTTCCTCTGGGGCAGACTGGGAGACCATCAGGTTGGAGCCGCGTCCTTTGTTTGAACATTGACATCTTCCAAGTGCCCAGCAGGCACCTGRTCTAACAGCGTTTCATTTCAGAGGAGCAACGCAACTAAGATCTTACAACATGAAATCAATATGATACATTGATATATTCTTCGTATGCACCTGAAACTTTTTCAAGTAATCTTTTGAAATAGAATGATATTGAATATATAATATTGGGGAGTATTATTATAGTGATTTATCTTGCTAGGATTTTACTCCTTTGGGTGTCCATAAGCCTTATTAGGCTTAAAGCCACAATAGATGTGTTCACAACACGCTACCCCAGCAAAGCACAGTGGCCTGCCCTAGAGATTTGCATTTTCTTTCATGATTTCGAAACAAATAAAACTGTTGAGCTTCAGAAGGGAAAGTCTGTGGGGAGGCAAGAGGGATTAAGGGGCAAGTTCAGACCATAACAACAAAACACATTTTCCTACAGACCAGGGTAGCGAGCAAATTAGATTTCAGAGAATCTCTGTGAGCAAACTAAGAATTCAATGGGCTACACATACAAAATAAGGTCCAACTTATTGCAGGTAAAGATGTAAAAAAAAAAAAAAAAACTATTACTCCTAAATCTGTAACAAGGCTCTTTAAGGCTCTTCAGTCCTTAGGATTTAATCATACTCATTCCATTGACACCTTAGTCAAGGAAGTGGTACTCCACTTTCACAGTCAGACAGAGAACAAGTCCATCTCTGCATTAATTCCAGCAAAATTCAGCAATGCAATTTAAGACAAGGCATCAAAACTGTACATTCATTCCTAGGTATAATTAGACTTCAAATACAGAAAATGCCTGTGGCATCACCCATCACACACTGTTATTTGTTGTGTATCTGCTATATATGAACATTTGTTTCTAGTCATTTTCAGAAGAGAGATAAGACAATAAAACAAATAGAAATCTCAAGACTAAGGTCAAGAAACCTGTTTTCTTTCCAAGAACTTCTCCAAAAGCCCTTATAAACCCGTATCATCCTGAAGTCTCTAAACAGTTTATTATCCCTGTTCACTTCTCAAATTCCACCTTTTGAAAGTAGGGGTTTGGTTATTTTTAACCGTCTCCTGCATTTGTCCTATAAATATAAGCAAATAGAGTGGGTAAAATAAGACACACAATTTCTTAGATACATCTCCATACTTTTTTAGGCTAGCAACGATTATTAATGGCATGCTTCTATGATGTATAGCCACTAAACCTTTTGTAAAACTAGTTTTTGTAATTTCCTGTCTGCATAATGTAGCCTTGCAATGAAATACTGTGCTTTACTCCACATTAGGAACATTGCATCAAAGTTTGCAAATATATTTGCTATATGCATCACATTCAGTACACTGCAGAATACAGCTCTACTGTAAATCTGCAGCCTCACACAGTAATTACACTGCACTTTAATAGTCACCATATTCCAGTTGTCTAATAAAGTTAACAGCAACATATAACTGTGCATTATTTTTATTAAATATCTAAGGCAGGAACATTATCCTGCTGTACATATAGAAGCAACAAATGATCTACCAGAGCACAGCTGCAATAAAACTGGGTAGGTCWCCACAGGCAGCTACAAACACGAGCCAGTTTTGTCTATGTTCCAAGCTAGCTTCAGGTAAGCTGCTCCACCCTTAGATCAGCCCTATGGAAGAAGCAACACTCCTGAGCTAACAGCATCACGTGTTTTGCATCCTCAGTATCTGCCTTTTCTTCCTGGACCTTGCCTTGACTTCMTTTTACTGGTAAAAGCATCAGCTCCTAAAAACCCTGCTATTTTTGGTCTTTAAAGATGACTCCTCTGGAGAAGTGTTTCTAAGTGACCTTAGATGAAAACAAATCCTGCCCACTACATACTAAAAAAAAACATGTAATGTGCAATTCAGAGAAAGGAAAATATGGAGGGGCTTACAGGAAAAACTACAGAAAATGTCCATTCTTTACAAAAGATACAGCCAGTGTTGTACGAGTAATACATTTCTGTATCAAAACAAGAAAAATCCAACTAATCCATAGAGGAAGAACATACCCTAAATGTATACAGACCTCCAATCTGAAGAGTATCAAGTTGTAAAGAATGGAAATCCATAGATTTTGTGACTGCGCTGAAGTGAACTTAGCCACTCCCAAGAAAACTTCATGAACACAATCACTTCAGAATCATCCTTTATACTTTAAATTCTGAGAAATAAAACATAAAATCCTTATTAAAAATCAAAGTATTTCTGCATGGCCTGTGTGTGCTTTAGTTCATCCTRCTACTGCTATGTAACTGGCACCTGCAGCCTCACAAACAAAAAAATGCATCCAGCAGCTTCCTTAGGAATAAAAAAGAACACGAGAACACGACTGTTTGGCCAAAAAAACAATTTCAAGGAAACCACCCCCATTTTCAACTACATGACCAAATTATTCTTTCTCTTCCAAAYATTTAATGTATGCCATAGATTCCTCAGCCAGAGATGTGAACCTTTCCTCATCTTCCCTGCTAAATAATACGGAACTTGCACATTTTCAAATGCTGGCCCCAAATACAACATTATATCAAGCAATGTTTGCAGATGATAGGTTTTTAACATCATTAGAGCACCAGAAGAGAAGCTGGATTTTTCTTTACATAAAGGCAGTATTCATAGGAAGACAGATCTTTGGTTATTTAAATCAACACATCTCTAGCACCTTCCTTGAATCTATGCTGATTTAGGTACTAAATCAACACAGCATTTAAACAGCCCTTTAGTCTCACTTAAGTCAATTAGGCTTTTATGCAAAGTTCAGCAAGATTTAAGTACCTCACTATTCATAACGGGCTGTTGAATCAGAATTTTATGACCAACAATGAGTCTTGTCTTTCACACTGTTAATTAAAGCACTGAGAGGCACCCACAAAACTGAAAATGAGTGAGGAAAACCTGTAACTTAGGAGTTTCATACCTGCGACTCCCCTTTTATAATTTTGTGTTCAGCAAAAACAAAGTATTTGGATACATGTTCATTTAAAATTAGTGCTCCAGTCACCAAAACATCTTTTAGCTTTTTTAATTCAATGGAAGATCAGGACTTCTGTTTCAAAGAACAATGCATACAAAGTAGGCCCAAAAAAAATCAGTTCTCATATAAATAAAATTGTYGCCTCTAAATGTCCAAGTTAAATGCAATTTTCAATACTACCAAAATATTTGAATGCTTCCTCTTAGAAAAACATATTTCAAAGCATTTAAAATATTTCTATGAAAAATTATGTGAAGCCTTACTTTCACCAGCAAATTGTTTTATTGAACATTTGGGGCTAAGTCTGCTTTGGAGCAAAAAGGAATTCTTTATCATTTAAGCATAGTGGGGTTTATTTATAAGGAAATGTCAGTTTGCTTCAGAAGGAAATGTCCACACTCAGGATACTTCCACGAAGAACAYAGCTCACATGGAACAGGTTACAGAGCACATCAGGAGCTACCAGATTGAACAGCATAACTAACCTAGACGTTTTACTACTGCATGTCATTTTTGTATCAGTGCATGCATTATGACTCATAGGCCTTATATCCATTACACTCAGGTTCCTTATGCAAAAGGRTGTTAAACAAAATTAAGCAAAAATGCAGCCCCCAGAGCCAAAGAACATTTGAGGGATTACTGTGTGACTGGCAAATGGTTTGGAGGCAGGTCTCGTGTGCTATAGATACATTAATGATCTTCCTCTGAAATTGCAGCTTCACAGAATCACAGAATTGATTAGAATTCTCTAACAACACTCCACAGGTACCTTCATGTGTATGACTTGTATCACAACTATGTGCTATTCTGAACTCTTTGCAAGCCAGACTTCATGACAGATTTTTCACAAATGACCAAGAACTTGCAACTGCATTAAGCTCCCTCAGAAACCCCAGAAACAGCTCTGGTTGTAGCTTGTCAGATGTAGCACAAGACACAAGTCCATGCAGAGCCCTGAGATCTTCCACGGGGCTGCCTGCAGGCGCCCTCTTCACACACAGACATGGGAGACCCAACTCTGAGTCAGGGAGGCTCCACCAGAGCCTCAACCCAACTGCAGGGCTGGAGCCATCAATTGTTTAAATGAACCTGAAGGCAACACAACTGTTAAAAGCATATAAACCAAACTAAGAAAAATCCCCTCACAATTAGCCCACAAATATTTAGATCTATGGTCATCAAAATACTAGAGAAAAAAACGTCGCCAGTAGAGTTCGGGCTCCCTTAATTTCATGCACTGTGACTTGAACAATTTCTTCATTTCTCATTCTATTTCTCTAAGAGTAGCTTCATTTAAGAACAGGAAAACCACATTTCATGCTCTTCAGTTTCATTAAAGTTATACMAAAGTCCTTGCCAAAAGAAGATTCCTCTAATTAAACCATTGTAGCACGAGGAAGTATTTGAAATGATRAATTTGAAAGGATTCTGACACATTATGCATTTCCTCACACTTCCTTATGATATAAAGGAGCTCCTCCCTTCAAAAGAGGATTCAGAAGCACATGTTGAAATATACAATGCTCAAGCCAAACACAAGCAAAACATATTGCAGATGTTCTGAAGAAGCTCAACATAGAAGATCATCGATTGYTTTTTCAGCACTGCAAGAATGAAGTACTACACGCTCAAAAAATATCCCCTGCATCCCATGGCAGGTAAAGGCTCAATTAGAACKCTTTACAATTTAAAATTCTTTCCAGAGAAGAAATAACACATGAATTACGTAAGAGAAATTTAGCATCATTCAATACACACTGCTTGGTGTGCACTAGAATGAATGCATTGCTGAAAATAAGAAAATAGTAAAAAAAGAGCATTATTCCTTCCTTCAGACACTGAAAAACAGGTTTTTCCTCAATACATACATTTGCAGCAGTGAAAAGGCCAATGACTGAGACTGACATTGGTAAAATAAGATGATTTTTATTTTTACTTCATTCTCAGCTGCAAAAACTGTAGCTATATTCCAAGGTAGGCTTAGAGTAAACACATTTTTGGAAGTAATTGTTCAAATTCCAACATTATTTTAGGAATCTTCAGGATCAAGATCTCCATCACAGCCTTCTCCTCCTGTTCAGGCTGGACTTAAAAATAGCTTTTAAAAAAATCTTTTGTTTTTCTTGTACATGTGTCCCAGAACACCGCGCGAAGACTTCTGTCATTCAACCTACTCCATAGATACCTGTCACCTTCACAACTGGTGGGGGGGGACTCCCTACCTGCTTCAAATCCACACCACCTCGGACTTCTACAGCCACAGCTTCCCTCAGGAGCACCTTCCCAGTGTTTCCTACATGGAAAAGACAAGGACCGGGAATGCTTATGGATACTTACCTACTCTTCCCAGTCCTGATCTATTCTGTACAGCCTGTGACATGCAATGCTTCCATGCATTTCTCATTCCCTAAGATTTCCTTCAAGTCCAAGGTGACACAGTAATGGTATCTAGACAAACAATTAGTCTTCATTATCCTCACATTTTTTTTTCCACTCTGGAAAGAGACATCTTCAAATACAGGCCAAAAATGAGAAAAATCTTTGAATTTTCTTGCCTACAGAACAAGTTAGCAAAAGATTTAACTGCATTTTTTGATTCCTGCTGACCCTGAAACATTAGCCCATAGTCTAGCAGAAGCCTCAGAAAATGATTTCCAATAAGCCAAATTTGATTTATAATGGGCAAGGAAAATAAAAAGACAGACCCAAGGAAATCAAGAAAACAAACATTTCACAAAAAATACTAACAGTTTCTTTCACAGCCTGAATGAAAACAAAAGACTTGTCTACTATTCAGAAGAGCAGACGAGTCAGTGGGCCTTGTCACTAAAATCTCTCTATTAAATTAAGAGCTGTGAAATATTAATTCTGTTATTTTAAAGTCAGTTTTGCTATTCCCCTTACAATCCACTGGAAATATCCAGTAAATACATGTTCATAGCTCTGGTCCTGCTATCAACAGCAATCAAAGCAGTGAAGAGTGCAAATGCATTACTGACTGACTCTTGGGAGACTTTAATCTTTTCTCGTAAATCACTTTTCTCCAGCTACCTGATCATTTGGATTTCATAATAAAATGCATGTTTTTCTGAAAGGTTCTGGCTGATCTGAGTGGTTCACAAGTGAGGAGGTTTAAATGGCAGCGGCCACATACAGTTCTGTTTTATATGCATTCTCTCAGGAAGACTAAACAGCCTGAAATGAAACATCACATCAGTTCATCAGGAAAGGTTTCATTCTTCTAAAGAATTCTACTATTGCGGAGAAGAACAACAAACACATTTTTTTTTCTAGTAATGTTTGGGTGAAGAGGTATATTTCGAAAATACTTACTAGCTCTATACACTAATAGTTGAAACGCTTTCAGTGCAGCTATTTCTTACTTGTTTATCCTGTGTAAAAGTACATAGTGCACTGTGTTTCTGCTGGTGGGAGAATGGGTTCCTGAAAACATAACACATGGRGAGGCTGTGGTCTAACAAACCTTGCCACTTTTGCCTGAAGCTGTTTCCCTTCAACAACAACAAAAGGAGGAGGTATCACTGATTTCAGTGGATGCTGGCTCAGACACAGAGGCAGCCAACAGAAACAGAGCTTTAGGGACTGGTTTTGATCACCCGCCTTTTTTATTGTCACTCATCTCTGCATTTCCTGAACTTGCTAAAAAACAGACCAGCTGCTCTCAAAAGCTTACCAGCTCAGCCCTGTGAACACAAAAGTTGAATCTAGGTATATACATATGTATCTATAATGCGGCAAAGACCTTACTCAGAAAAGATAATAAGGCCCCTAAAGGGGAGGGGAGTCAACAACATAACACTGATTGCAAAAATGATTCTCCCTCTGTGTGTACCTGCAGAAAAGCACTGGGGGATAAATTCAAACATCTTCCAAAGCTTTTGAATTTCTTGCACTCTCAAAYCCATCCAACAGAACAGGTATTCACATTTGTAGCAACATTCTCCCAAATACCACAGACACACCACCGGGTTAGCTGTAGGGGCTGCAGTTCAATGGAAAGCTACAGGAACCTCCTCTCAGCTTCTCAGCAGGGCCAATCAGTCCAGGTAAAACTGCAAAGCTGCAGAGTTTTCAGGCWAGAGGGTCCATTTTGGATTCAACTGTGCAATGCAAATATACTTGCCACTCCTGCACTCCCTAGATAGCTCAAGCATCACTACATTGCAGCCCCTGCCACTACAAACATGCCACACTACACTCATTAAGCATGTGAATACATACATGCTTAATGAGCAATGCTCTCTAGCTGAGGAACAGGAGCTCCACATTTCACCCTCACTCTCTTTGACAACCTGAGGAACCTAATCAACCACTGCAGGCCTGTTGCTCAACACAAGACTGCCCTGCCTTCTGAACCACCAAGGATCCTGCACGTAGATGGTGCTTTCCAGTGCTTTCCACCCCATGTACTTTCAAAGCTACAATGAGGTGGTTCTGAGAGAGCAGCGAAAACAAAGGTAACAAAACTTTCAGGTCCTGCACTGCTTTCCTCCTTTCCCAGGCTGTGAAACACAGTAAGGATGAGAGCAATCCAAGCCGCTGCTCTCCTGAGGATCAAGTGCCACACACGAGCTGGCACTATAGCATCCCCACACATATTAAGGGCTCGTACAAAGTCACAAATAATAATTTACCTCACAAGGGTTTGCTCATTATGTGCTTTTCCTGGGCCTCGCGCTCTTCAAAACCCCCCTATAAGTAGGTAGGCATGAAATAATCTCCTGCTGCCTGTAGCATTGGCCTTTCTTTTCCTTTTCATGTGACTGCAAACAGCAACTCTTTATTCAAAAAGGAAAAGGTTATTAAGCTCAGAGTTATTTAAAAAAAGATAGAAATGAACTGTGACTGCAATCCTAAGTGCAAGTCTTGCCTGGAAAGCTGTTCACCATACAAAAGGCAACTAGAAAGCACAGATTCAAGTCAAAGCTGTCCATTTCCATGCAGAGCCACCACTAACCTCACAAAACAGTCATCTGCTACTTCATTTTCCTGTGAGTGGTCCTTTAATTTGGGGTTATCATAGCCATGAAAGCTTCCTTTAAGCTGTATGCTCTCCAAACAGCAATCTGCCCTTTCCAAACAACTTATGCCATCACAGCAGGATTTAGACATCACCTGTATTTTACACTGGCAAATTGCCCCATCGATGGCAGTGTCTCACATGAGTAATATGAAGGACATAAGTCTAGGCAGATCTGTTTGATTAAATCTTTATACCTGTAGCACTTGACATGTAAAACAGCACCACAATCATGACATTACAAGTCAGCAGCTGCTAAGCCAGCACATCAGCACCACATGCTCCAAAGGTCATTTTTAACTCACCTGCTTGCTTTAAATCTCATACTGAATGACAGTCGAAATGGTATCTTCTCTTCATCTCTCATCCCCTTGTTTACTTAGTGGCTGGACTACTCAGCTACAATATTTCTCTTTTATTTATTAAGAGCATCCCAAATCTCAAATTTGAATGCTATGCTCCCTGCAACACTTATCTGGTGCATAAATTGCTATAACGATCTCATAGCTACCACAATGACTGCATGGTGATACCAGGAAATAACAGAGTCTTGGACTGGTCAGAATGATTATTAGCACTAGTCACACTTGATTGAAAATCAAACAGATAAGCTGTATTAAACCATCTTATTGGTAACCATCAAAAATGAAATGAGCTAATTACTATTTCCTTCTTTTCCCAATGATCCACAATCCGTGGATGAACGCTATGTAAACCAGAAAGGTTTCTGTGGCCATCCTTTAGTAATTGACCTTTAGCTCTCCCCATTTCATTTGCCCTAAGTGTTAATTGACTTTGAAAAACCAGTATATTATCCTTTTAGGAAAAAAAAAAGTCTGATTTGTGCCCGCCAACATCTTACAGCATCAAAGCCCTGCTAAATCATAGCGCAGTACAGCTGGAAATGAGTCTCCAGGAGAAATAGAGAGAGGGTGGGGGAAGGAAACCAAATTGTCATTTGCAGAGCTCCACTGCCATCTAGAGAAAATGCACACCAGCCAATTTTCTGAAGGGAGATTCAGGTTTTTCATCAAAATATTTCCATTTGATGCTGTTTTGGTGAAAGGTAGACTTTCCATTCATGTTTACGGCATCTGCCTGTTTCGTAAACCAATGCCATGTCAATTTTCACTAGAAACAACATATAATCTACTGTAACTCTTAAGTGAACTACAGGAGGTAGCTTTAAAAGTCACTTGCAGGCTCTTCTATGAAGACATACAGCATCTGTGGAGTTTTGTTTTAAAGCAGCTCCCCTGCAGAAGTAGCTTCTGCATCCTTGTAAAAAATATATTAATAAAAGCACTTCAGTCACACTTAACACTGGATAGACATGCAAATATTGACCTACATGTATTTACATCGACAGATGTGCATGCTGGCAGTTTCCAGCAGCTGCCTTGATGATTCTGCTTGTCTGCTAGATACCAAGAACATGCTATTTCAAGCTACTTTTTTTCTGTGGATCTTTTGAACTTTTAAAATTGAGGTGTTTTAAGTGTTTGATACTTTTTATAGGCAGTAGCCTCACAGAGACTGTAAGCCCGACAGAGAGCAGGAGGCACCTGTGAATTGAGTTACTAGCAGCAGGCCACTTTAATCTGACCAATTCCATTTACTCCGCTTCTGTCCAAAGAGCAACTGAACTCCATTTAGTGGACACGACGGGTCAGCTGCTATGAAAATTGAAATGGTTTCCTCCTCCACCAGCACCTAATCCAGTTACATTTTCAAGACAGTCATCCAACAGATATATTTGAAACTGCATTTGAAACTAAAGAACTTAACTTATAGCTGAGGTCCAGTCAGAAAGCAATGAAACCGCAGTGTTAATGTGCCTCATAGGAGAGAGGTTTCATTTCTGTTGTCATGCAGAAATAGAGGCTGTGAACCGCAGCCCTCTTGAACTCAGGAACTGTTACCTGCTTGCTGATCAAAATGTCATAAGGAACTTGTAACCGATACTGGTAGCCCACAGGTTCCTCTCTCCACACACACCAAAAAGTCTGGGGCCTAGAAACTGCCAAAATGGACTCAGCAGCAGCCATTGAAGTGCTGCTTGAATGCTGTAAATATTACAGTGCCCTTTCTGTCTGTTTGTTTAAGGAAGCCCTATTGGGCTCAAGTGCGCTAAAATCCAAGCTAGCTTTAGACAGCTAACTGCTTTGTGGTCACCTGCTTAGCTAGGCCATGGCAGTGCAAGGTCCTAACGTGGCACAGAAAGAGATGACAGGGCTGGGCTGTTAGCACAGGCAAAACATTCTGCCTTATGCAGGGGTGAAGAGCTGCGTCTGAACTCTGCTCTTCAGCACTGGCTAAGAACGGCACATTCAAGCATGATTATCAAGAAAATTAAACTCTGAAAAAGATATTCTTCATTTTCATTTAAATGAAACCAAACTCAGAAACATTCGACTCCACATCCTGCATACCCTGACTGGATACAAGATCATTCTTAACACTTTTTTTTTTTTAAATAGGCAGAGGTGACTATACAAGGTACAAGGCAGTAGAGAATAAGGCCTCAGAGCCTATAAGCAAATCATAAGGTTTAACTAAACCAAGGACGAGTCCTTAGTGAGGTGTTTCCCTCATTGCTATTAGTGTGAACACTGAATTTTCCTAGATAGTCAGGTTAGGTCTTTAGTTAAGTGACTAGTTAGACAGTTAAGAAGATATAGAAACCACCACTTCAATGGAACATGAGGAAGCACCAAAATCAGGAGGAGGAAGCGGGTGACCAACTTGTTAAATTTTCTGGGCCAATGCATTGCAAAAGACAGGTGGCATTGCCTTCATTCATTACAGCCAGGAGGCCTGACTTTTCCAGTATCTGCTGCTAAAAACACCAACTTGCAGAGAATATGTGAAAACCTTCAACTTTTGGCCTATTGTGTCCTTTTGATACAAAGAAGAAGAAATATTTAAACATATCTAAATCAAATGATACCATTTTGATACTAGGTTAAGTATTAGAAAAATGACATTTATGAAATATGCACCATTCCAATGAATAAAACAAGGAAAGAGTGGGGGAAATGACAGAAATTTAGGGCAATAGGACCTGAAACAGAAAATGGAAATAGGTAAAAAGGCTGAGAAGATACATTTATTAAGTCCAGAAAACAAAGGATACATTTAGAAATCAGTGAGGAAGATTTAACCACATCACTATTACTGGCTTCAGAGAGGCATAAATCCTAGGATACCATTGTGAATTCCCCAAACACATACTGCTAGGAGGAAAAGGCAAAAAAACAAGTTGACATTTGAGACGGGATTTACTAAGGGATACAAAATCCCACAGCTGTCAGGATTATCTTGGTAACTTTTGTATTATAAGCTCCCAAGCACCGGTAAGGCCACTAAGACTCCCAACCTTTTGTGCTATGCCACTGGTGGTGAGAAGCCACCTTTCTGCTCAATATTCTACACATCAGCAGTAAAACTTGAGTTTCCAAGAAGCTAATTTCTGCTTAATTTTTCAACTGCAGTTTTGGGTACTCAAATATGAGTAAGGAGGCACAATGTCAGAAAGACAAGAAAAAGGTAGCAAGATTTGTCACATTGCCATTTGTGTTGTGCATTTTTAAACCTGAGTTCTACTCCATTCTTTACTGAGAGCAAGGTTGAATCCCCCTTCCCTACTCCGCAGGGGATTTTCTTAAAGGCTGGCTACTCAGATGAATTTGTTGGCTTCTCTGCATGAGCTCTTCCAGTTTGCCTAAAATACATGAATATTTGTTGGAGCAAAGCCCAATATTTTTTGTATACAGTAGAAATCCAGGTGGCCTGTTCTGTACCTTAGGGAAAACAAACAATCTAAAGAAAGACAACCCTGCACTTCCATCTGTTACACTGCAGTAGGACCTTCACAAGACTGATATCAAACCCAAGTCTGGTTGCTTTTTCAACCTCCTTTCCTTTGCACCAGCAATCCCACTGATCATGCAGTGCACTGTCTTTCTGCAACAGCTTCCCTACCACCTCACTGAACACAAACCCACCTGACCCAAGAACAGTATCTGGCCAGGATGCTACTGGTGGAACAGGAATAACAAAATATCCTGCTCCAAGGTAAATAGTACACCTGCAATTGTGAATTAGCCAATTCTCAACTTCTGTGACAATAAAACCACAAAATACAAATATCAATTAACATATCTGACAAGCTAAAAAATACATCAAATGAGAAGACTTGTTTTAACAGACAAGATACAACCATGAACGGTCCACTTGTCCACAGACAAGTCTATTAATGTCTAACAATGTTGCTTAAACACTTTCAGATTATATATGTAATTTGTATCGATGTTTAAGAGCTTAATCACAGCAATACATAAACTACAGAAAAGAAGAAAAACATCTGCCTAGCCTAATTCCATGGTTATCACTGTCACAGTTAAGTAGTTACCATCCTTKTCTCAACACACACTCCTCTTACAATCRCATGCACAGAACATCCCAACCCTCCTGTCTGCTCTACCGTGACAGCATCAAAACCATAACATGTATTATGCTCCCGTATTAAGGGAGGAAAAGCTGCATATATACTGCAATATTCTAGTTAAGTATTACTGAAATGATTACATCTCATATTTGTTTCCAACTACTACCTAGCATAAAGGTAAACATCACACAGAGCAGGAAGACTGCAGCTTTTTAATATTTTGTGGATAATTACACTACTGCTAGAGGCTGAATACTAATTGCATGGAATCAAAGTCAAATAAAAAGCAACCAACATGGCATTTAATATGACAGCTGGTCATTTCCTCAAATCTGATAAAGAATCCTGGGGAAGGGAGAGTTTAGACCCGTGCAAGTTACATTCCTGTAGGAGGCAACACAGCAGCAGGACTTGAAGGAGGGAACCTGATCTTTAGTTAATAGATTGGCAGCTACAGCCGAGAACTCAAGTGCATTTGCAAATATGCCTGCAGCTAATGAGTGCGTGTGCAGCTCAGAAGGGTTACCGATCTCCACATAAAACTCTGACCTAAAGCTAACACTCAATTTAGAATCAAATTATAGGGGGGGAAAGTGTAAATAATTCATAAGATTTTTAATTGACATTTCTTTTCTGTGGCAACAAGCCCATTAGCATTATGGGCGATTACCTGTTTTTAATCACTCTTTGTGTTACAGTTGTGCTTTATATAAACCTCCCAGTCCCGATACGCTAGAACAATTTAATGACCAATTCTGCTGTAGTACTTGCAGCCACACAAGCAGGCCCAGTTTCTTCAGCAGATGCCATCAGCAAAGGCAATCCACCAGCAAAAGGCTGTTGCACCACGTCTGAAATCTGAGCCAAATTATTGCAACATTTTATTCACTCTTAAGCCCCACTGGTTTCCACTCCACTAATTGCAGGTTAAATCTAATTTAATTTGCAGGCAGCTGATTCTAGTCTTTTTTTTTTTTTTTTTTGCAAATAAGACTGGTGTAACAGCAAGAACCAAGGAACAGCATATTCATACATATTCTCACCCACTCCAAGACTTTTTTTTTTAACAATACCTTAGTAATGTTATTAAGCCTACTCTTTAAGAAATCATCCTGTGGAGCTCTTACATATCAATATCTTTCTCAGTCTATGATCTTTTTTTTCCCCCTGTTCAGACACTTGAGCTAAAGTTGCACCACTTTCCCTCTGCAAGTCTGGAAAAGCTGGTGAAGATAAAAGCCTAGAAGATTCTGGGTAATTCTTCTGCARTTCAAGCTAAAGTGAGGCATAGGTTTCAGAGTCACAACAAGTCAGTCTTCATGAGTGAAAATAAACAAAATAAACAAAAGTAAAAATGATTAAGTGGCATGAGCCAGGGACAATGACTGTCTGTCTTCAAGGACTTTAAATCTAGTAGCTATTATGAGTCCATCTCAAATGCAGAAAGGATACTTTTCAAACTAATAATATCAACTGTTATTAATACATTTATGTATCCAACATCATTAAAAGACCCTGATTAGTTCTATAGGTTGATTTACAAGCAATTCCCTGATCTTGCAATCACATGCAAGTCACTGGATAACTAAAGTCCTGAGCAGCTCCAAGCGTTGGCTCAGTTCAGTTCAAGCTGTGCAAGAACTCGAGCATTTGCAGAAGTAGGCCCTCAGTTACAAATCGCAGCCCTCGTGCCTCTGGGCTCGAGCCTGGCAGCTGTTTCAGCTTCCCACCTCAACACGACACAGCCACTGAGGCGAGAGAGTGTCTGACCTCATGATACTACARGGAGAGGCGCAGGTAGGCTGATTAAAATTACTCAGATGGAATGAGGCTTAAAATATGAATCTTATAAATTACATAGTCTTGGCAATGCTACAGGAACAGGCTACACAGCAACTTCCATATATTTGTACTCGCTCACACAACACCTCTTTAAGGGTAAAGTTTGAACTCTGGTGTCAACAGAAGACAAGGGAGAGRGGGAAACTTTCTGCCAGAGCCTTGGTAAAGAGGGGCTGGAAGTAATAAAACCACCGAGTTACCCATTACTCCAAGAAATGCTTTTTGTTTAATACTAACTGGCTTAAAACTACAAGTGTATTTTTTAAATACTACTGGCAGCAGCCTAGAAGCAAAGGGCGGTACTGCCATCTGCCGACACTGCGCTCGAATAGCCACATGCCTAACATCCATATCCAGTATCTAGCATCCGCAGCAACAACCTTCAGTAGCCCTTGCTGCAGACCTCGGCCCCTCACATATTTGCCAGGGGTATCACGCTAAAATAACTGAACTGGTTTGCACTGCCAAGGCACATGCTGCCTACACCAACTGTCTTATATTGATCTGGAAATACAGAGATTGAGATAGATTCTGACATACACGGGAAGATATAATGGGAACCAACAGAAGTCCACACAAACCYGAAAGAAAAAGGGTACTGCAGAAAAGCTCCCTCCTATCCACACACCTGGGAACGGGTTCTGCCCTCACTAGTATCTAAAGTCACAATTCAAGTGCAACAAAACAGAGAACTCTCGATTAGTTACAAAGATGAGGAATTTTGTCCTAGGAAAGTGAGCACCTCTTGATGTATACACTATACTGTTTCCATTCATCTCCTTCTAAGATGTTCATTGCAAACAAACTGAATGCTCAGGAACGATCTTTTTTAAAGCCAAGGATAGTAGCTACTGTATGTTCACCTAATGCTACTGCATATATTCATAAGCTATTTTGATTCAAACAAGTTGGAGAGCAGAAAGGCAATTCATATATTTCTTCCTAATATTCCCTGGGGTCTTCCCTCAGCTATAACACCATTTATGGTTAAAATTAAGCCACCCAACTGTTACATTGYTTCCCAGCTCTCATTATGTACTAAAACATCCATTCAGCATTTTCCCCCCCTAGTAATATAACAAACTCATCTGCTCAATGAGATTTATTAGTTGCTTTTTTCTTGTGTTCACAAAAGATTGTTGTGCATTTTGCAGTAGGTCTTTATTATCTAGTAATGATGGTTGCAAATTAAATTAGTTTTTAATGGCACAGTTAAATTCTAATTTATGTTTTGGAGCTTTAATTCATTTAGCTATAGTGAGAAAGCGATTGCACTACTATCTTACATCACATAGGCAGAAGAGAAACATAGCAGCTCCTCTCCTCATACTTAGTTGTTTTGCTTTTATTAAATCTCGTTACTAATTGAATTTCCCTAAGAAACTTCCCAAGCTCCCCTAGGCTTATACTTTGGGYCAAACATTATGGTTGCTCAGCATTTTGTGCCTTGAAGGAGTCAAGGAGAGCAGTAACTGCAGCTCACTGGGGTCTGCCTGTGCACACTGCTGCTCATGCTCTTACCAAGAGCTCATGCTCCTCATTACTGCCCTGCAGCTTTTTCTGCAACAGGTATGATTTCAAGTTGTAAAGGAAAGGTAACAGCTCTTTATCATCACTTTTTCAACAGCGGATACCTGTCCCTTCTAAGCACTGCTTTGGAGGGCTGAAGGGAAACTCAAGGAGGGACTGTACTTGCAGGTCCACCTCAGAGGGATCTTCCTCCTGATATTCCTGTCAGGTCACATACTGACCTTTAAATCTGCTTTTGTGAGGAAAGTGTGGAGACATCCCATCTCTCCAGCAAGATGTAAAAGGGAAATTAGTTCAGTACACCATCCATCACACACATGTGTTCCCAGAATAGTCTGATAAATTTTTATCACAGTTAARATAAATTGTAAATTCCTTTAATCAAAGACTTAGAAAATCTTGGGGTTTATGCTCAGTTGGACCACTCTTTCTGTGGAAATTCTTACTAAAGTCTAACCTGAACCTCCCCTGGCACAACATGAGACCATTTCTTCTTGTCCTATTGCTAGTTATTCTGGAAGAGAGATCAATCCCRACCTCACTACAGCCTCTTCTGAGGTAATTGTAGAGCAATAAGATTTCCCCTGAATCTCCTCCAGACTCAATCTCAGCTCCCACAACTGGTCTGCATAASGTCTGTGCTCCAGGCCCTTCACCACCTTCATAGCCCTTCTTTGGGCATGCTCCAGCAAACCCAAAGAGCTATAGACTTTTCAAATAGAGCAACTATAAAATCAGAAACATTTATAGGCAAACAGTACTGCTTAAMTGAAAGAAGCAGAAAGCTTTCTGAATTAACATATTTTGGTACAGTCTAATTTAAACCTCAACCTCATCTGACATGTCTCTTCTCTGTSATCCTGGAGAGGCTACCAAACTGTCCTGGTGGCCAGCGATAGGACAAGGGGTAATGGCCACAAGCTGAAGCACAAGAAGTTCCGTCTCCAGGTGAGGAGCAACTTCTTTACTGTTAGGGTGACAGAGCAGTGGAACAGGCTGCCCAGGGAGGTTGTGGAGTCTCCTACTCTGGAGGTCTTCAAAACCCGCCTGGATGCYRCCCTGTGCCACATGCTSWAGGTGTGCCTGCTTGAGCAGGAAGGTTGGACTAGATGATCTGTAGAGGTCCCTTCCAACCTTAAATATTCTGTGAATCTGTGAATTTGATCTCYGCAATCTGCCACTCCTCATAAAAGCTGTTTCGCACTGTCAGTGACCTTAGAAGAGGCCAGGAAAGGAATTGCATGCCTATATTTCTAAGATTCTAAGCTTTAGTCTAGGAACATTTGTGCAAGATATCTACAGGCTGTGCAAGATATCTACAGTGTTTTCTGATGTCACAGACCTTTGGAGACAGTTGTGGTTTATGGCCTCTCAGAGCAAASAGTTTTGTACACCTTTGCATGTTCAACATTCAAGTGGCACTGTAAGAAAACGAATTGCTTACAGTACAGAAGACTTCAGACTGCATGTTTTAATCTAAATTCTGAAGAAAAAGACTTTGAAATCATTCACAAGGGAAGACTCCGCCATTTCGCAGTCTGTACCAACATTCCTCTCTAAAGATACCTAGATCCGCAACTTCATGTTTGCCTTTAATGACACCAACAAATTGATAGTTATCAATAACCATTTAATGATATCATTTAAGAAACTGAACTGCTTAGACACAATRGAATCTGAAGCACTGCTATGAAGATCACTGGGTTTACGTTTCATAAAACACCTTTTCCTCAATCTGTTTTTAAAGATTTGGGGTACAACATTCACTTGCTTTTAGACAGTTCTTAACAGATTTCTAACAAGTCTAGTCATTTCTGTTGTCCTTTCTTAATTAAGGAAATTATCCAAGATGAACCTTTATAAATTTTTTTTTTTTTTTGCACAAAACCTTCAACTTCTTCACTGCGCCAAAATATTACYGGCCTGCTTGTTGTTGAATACAACAGCCAAGGCTGCCTTCTTCCAGGCACAGTCCCATAATTAACATGATAGGCCACTGCAGATTTCAATTACTGTACAACGATCAGTATCTAGAATCAAGCGGGAATTTTCATACAAGAAATCCATGGGAAATAAACTGGACTGACAACTGACTGGAATCCAATTTTACTCAAGTGATATTGAAATATGGAGAAGTAGCAGTGCATTGATTAGGTTTCCAGCTGCCACATTACGAATCCTGTCTCCCTGGCCTGAGTGCCGTTATCACCATGGCAACTCGRCCTTTGGAGCAATCCGGAGCCCAGGAGACACCTCCAATACTTCATTTACATTTGTGATGGACGCGGCGAAGACCTGGCTGTTCATGAGCCCAAATCTCTTCCAGTGCGTGCAACAAACTGAAGCGCAGACCCGTAATAAAGCACAAAGGCAAGTTACAGAGCATCAAGGTGGAAGCTGTCCTCACTATTTTAACTAGATATATTTATTCTGGATTTTAGAGTAAGACTTCCTGCCCTCCMAAGTTCTCTTGATCCATTACATTACTGGTGACTATACACTGCTCATGTCTCATGTTGGTCATACTGTGAATATTTTCATCTTAGTCACACACACTGAAGTCCAACAGCTGGAGATGTCTAACATCTAAGTACTTTTCTCAAGAATTCAGATTTGGGCTTGATATTATACTGTAACTAGTCCCACATTGGTGAACCTGTATGTAGGACATATTGGGATGTCTATAGATTTTTACTACTTCTGCATCTGTAAGTCTCAGAACTGACATGTCCGCAGACTCATACTTCTAAGCAAGGTTATGCAACAGAATGAAATATCAGAGTTTAGGGCTGAAAATTTGTCAGGCTAGTGGAGTTTGAGCTTTGAGGGGAAAAAAAGTATAACAGACCTAATACCTTTTTTTAGTCTTTAGTGTCTTCCCACTTTGCCATAACAGACCCAAGTAGAGCCAATTTAGATAGATTTTGGGGKTTTTTTTTTGCCTCTGGGGTGATATCAGACAGCTCTGTGTCAACCCTGAGGACACTACTGCATTATCATTCTCTAGACAAACACTTCACATGGCAGCCAATGTCATCCTCTGGTCAAAGTCAGTCACTCAAATGGCAATCCTGTTGACAGCAGGGTTTCGCATAACACTGTTCCAGTAGAAGTAACAGGGCAGCAAATTTCAAGTGGGAATAAACAGCTAGAAACAGGTAGATAAGAATTATAGCCTATGTCAGCAAGGCTATGTATCATTAGACTGAGAATTATATTATACAAAGAAGARATCTATTATATTGGGGGCACCTTTTAATGTAGATTCATACCTAAGAAACCCAAAACAACTTGAAAGTTTCAGCAGAATGTGTTTCAATAACCTATGTTGCTCATTAATTCGTATTCCATACTCACGGGTATGGTCTTAGAATGAAAGTTACATACAGGCTTCTCCATCGAGTCACTACMGTTAGTCATTAGACATGCATTAACCATATGTGTGCATTCTGCCTCCCAATAGCAGGGAATTTCCCAGGTATGGACTATGCCAGGCACAGTATGTTAAGGCTGGAGTAGAGCTCCAAATGAGGAAGCAGAATGAGAAGCAGAAGAGAAAGCACCAAGCTTTTATGTTGTTTTGAGTAGCAGTTATTTACAACACCTCATCAATCTGAAATGCCACAGCAAGTCCTGAGAGAATTTAAAGGCAGAAACCAAGTGAGACCATCAGAGGTGCAAGATAATGAT
This sequence comes from Nothoprocta perdicaria, assembly GCF_003342845.1. Taxonomy (NCBI): domain Eukaryota; kingdom Metazoa; phylum Chordata; class Aves; order Tinamiformes; family Tinamidae; genus Nothoprocta; species Nothoprocta perdicaria. Next base: position 947,777 of record NW_020456099.1, read on the forward strand.
ACCCAATCTATTTCAGTTACACCACATRGTGTAGATGTAAACAGACCAAGGTTTATATAAAACAGGTATATGTAAGACAGCATCAACAGACAACTCAGCAGTGCATACATAAACTACAATTTGAAGCACCCAGACACTCCTATGTTATAAAATCTGAACCCAAGTAAACACACTAAAACACTAGTAGTAGTAAGATAGGTTTGAGCATTATAGAACAGCAAACACTTAAATATAATTTGAAGCCATTAAAGGGCACTCTTGTCTAGTTATCTACTCTTTTGAACAAGAAGGAAAGCTAAAATGCTGTCATTTTCCAAATGTATAATTACAGCAGTTCACAAAACCAATTACCAACAAGTATCACAGTTCCAGTTGTCTGCAAAGCAGAAGCTTCATGAACAAAAGCACAATTGTCACCTGCCCACTCAATAGGCTGAACTACTGGCACAACATGTATGTTTAAAAATTCTTCTGCAGAAACAGATCTCAAGCCCAGGCACTAGAATAAGGAAGATTATTTCTACACACAATCAAAAAATACTGAAAGAAACCCAACACAAACACCCTATCAGAAGGAGAAAAAATATTCTTAAATCCTCTGGCCACAGACAAYATTTGTAATTTCTTTTTTAAACTACTGAGGCATACATGTTTTAGCTTCTACCAGAAAGCTGCAAACAGTTCATTTTGCTTCCATCCCAAATCTGTGAAACTCAAAAAAGAACAAGCGAAGCTATAAAAATCCAAAGCAAGCCTGACCTCCTCAGTTTCCAGGTTGATCTAGAACATGAACCAGGACATCTGGCACCTATAAAGAGCATACAGTTAAGTTGTGTTCCATTGTAACTCAGGATGAGATGTGATGGAGGCAGCTCCCACCTACCTAAGCAGCCTGCAAGGGCTAGGAGGGGAGGCCATTCACCATCACTGGGAGGAGCAACTCCTTGCTCCGCAGCATGGGAGCACAAACGAACAGAATCCCTACGAGCAAACCAGCCAAAATGCACTTAGTTCCTCATGAAAGCTKAGCTGAAAGCTGTGCTTGAGCAGGTGTAAGCAGGACTTCCTAAAAGCAGTTTCTTGCCAGCTACACACTACGCCTCTGTGGAAGCAGAAGGGGAATATACAGGAATGGTTATTCACATGAAGCATTCAGAGATTGCTTTAATACCTCTTCATGTCAATACCACATAATGAAAGAAGCTAAACATGAGCCTTCTAATATAAGTACATACAGCTGAATGCAAAAAATGGCATTTTCTAAGCAAAGGACAGAGCAACAAAATAATGATTATCTTGTTCTATTCATTTCTAGATTAACAAATGTTTTGGCAAAGGCAGGACCACATGGCACAGGTGGAATTTTTTGCATGCCCTCATTGTTTGGTGACAATATAAAGCCTTAATTGGTTTCAAGATACTAAAGCAATCAAATTCTCCATTGTTTATATTCCCAAATAAGTTAATATCTACAAGGGCAGGCAGTCCTCTTGTTTGTTCTAGGTACAGCAGGCATTAATTGCATGTTTAAGTCATTGATGCAGTACCCTGTAACTTCACATACTTTGACAATTGTACCACACATTCTGCTACAAGATGAATCCATGTTTTGGCTTTTGGGGGAAAGTCTCAAGTAAACAAGCAGTGATGGGAGTAAAGAGGTTGTTCTGAAAACACTACATACGTGCTACAAAGCAACCAAAAAAACATGGTAGCTGTTTCCTATACATACATATAAGTTCAACTTCAATGGGAGCCCTAAGTGTGCAGGATCACGCACATCTCCCTACAACTGTTCTGAGAGGCCAATTACTTTTGAGGAATGTATTCCAGTACAGTGCAAAGAAAAGTCTGATAGCAAAGGAAAAACTACATACACACATACACAGTTTTAGAATGGATTGCAGAAAAAACCTTTCAARACACAATTGTGTACACTAGGCATGTTTTCTGTTTTCCAAGTAAGATCTCTGAAATTTAATCCTATGCATAAATAGAAAGAAGCATTTTTGCTATATGCACCATATTTCTAAAGCTTTAAGTGAACAGTATAATACCCATTTTAGGTGAAAGACCATCAGCTACAGAAATTGAGGCAAAAATACAGAGATGGAAGTGGATAAACCTAGTTATTCCCTACTATTTTCCTTATATCTTCCTATAGGGTAGTCAGCCTGCAGTGCAATAGAGTAAAGGAGACTCCAGGCAAGACAAAGTTGTCTGAGGTACTCACCTCAGGACAAAAAGAAGAGACTTGCAGCTGAATAGCTTATCTGACATGCTTATCTGACATTTACTGACAACAGGAGTTGCAACTTCCACACCTTCATCCAGTCAGGTTTCATTCTTCCTAGGCAAACTCAGCTGCTTATTTTAAACAAGAAAATACTTACATAGCAGCAGTATAGATATGCCTAGCTCACCACAATATTATCAGTTGCTGTTACAGCAACTTGACCTTGGATGGTCATCTTCATTGACATGAAGATGTTCATGTCAATACTCTAGCATAAAAACATTCATAATTACATGCTTAAACCTGATACTAAGAGCTTACATATGGAAACTTTATATAGCTTCCTACCTATCAACATTAAAGAGTACTGTCTTAGCAACTAAGTTTAACAAAATATCTATCATAGGGACAGATCAATCCTCAGCACCTTTACCTTACTCTTCTCCAGCTTCATATTTCTCAATAATCAAGCCCTTGAGGAAGGAACATTACCTTTTTCCTCCTTTATCCCTAAAGGACAATACAATCCATGGTGTTACAAAAACAGTATTAATGTCGTGACCATAGTCTGTCACTGTCTAGAACAGAATGATTTCCTTAGCAAAATGTTATTCTTTGAGGTGAAAAGAATGGATTGAGTTCTAACTGCATAGCATGAAGAATAGACTAACTCTTAACTATATTTTATACTAGCCTGTATGCCTCATAACATCAATTCAGAAAACTCTATTCAATTTGGGCTTAAGTTATATTCCCACAGTTGAAGTTGTCCTTTCATAACTCAGAATTTCTTAGATTTCAAATATAAAGTTTCTTCAACCTTCCATTACATAAAATGGAGCAATAAATTTTGATCCTTTGATGCTCTACCCAATTTTATGAGAACTCACTCTAATGCTGAAGTACAGAATATTAAAGGTAGTTCATCATAATTTACTCAATATCAAGATGTTCTGTTACCTGAAAGCTTCACATGTGTTACCAACACGTTAATCATTTTAAGCAACATTTCCAAGTGGAAGCACATGGTTATCTCTGGATCATACTGAAGATATCAATATATTCTTCTGCATTGCTTCAGGATTTCACAGGTCTCTATCAATTTCTCTCAGCAAGATGATTTACACAAGTTAACATGAACATTCCTTTGAAGAAAGTCACCCAGCCTTGTACACTACCATTTCTTTTAAAAAGCCTCTTCAAAATCATGAAACATTAATTGATGACTCATTTCCACTGAAATTCAGCAAAGAAACTATGGCAAAATAGGAGCACAMCACAGCGACATGATATCTATCAGTAACATAAAAAGCCACTGTTTGCTCCAGATGTGCAGTCATAAAACTCAACTGAAATCAAGGGAATTCCACTATTGCAACGTAACCACAATCAGTGAGGCAGAAACCTTTTTAAAAGCCTGAGAATGGGAGTTTCCCTCTACTCCCTCTTTCTTCCTGAGGTGTTTAATTCCATTTATAAAATAATTTGGGGAAAAAAAGCAGTCCCTAATAGGGCACAGGGCTAGGTATCAGGAAATGCAGTTTCAGTTCTTGTCACTTTTCAGTGACAGAAGTTACTTCTCTCTGCTTCCTAACTATACATTCTTTTATTCTCTAAGGAAGGTAATCAACAGAGAAGCAATAATGTCCCAGGTTTTAAGTTTCACTTCTAAAGTCCACTGTGATTGAATCATTCTATTTGAATTCCAGTATTTTTTCCAAGAGTAAATCTCAACTCTATTCTCCCTCAGGCCCTATCTTGCATGGAATGCGCCGAGAAAACTATCCTATTTCCAGCAGATGAGATGGGAAATTCTTCTGAAACTCAGAAAATACATAATATTCAAAAATATCATAAGCCAGAAGATATAAAATCCAGTATTTACTCATGCTGAACCTTTTCAATAAAATATATTAAACATGCTTTTTATGCTCAGTTCAGCAGTGGAGTTCTACAGTAGCAGTTTCAGTAACATCTTACAAATAAGGCTTCTACTGCAAATATCAGATTTGGAAGCCAAGTACATCAAGCTCTCATGTTTACGCCTTACTCAGGAACCTAGCYGAGTGCAGAAGTCACAAGGCTCCAGACTAGGCTCGCTCTCATGTGGCCCTTCCCAGTTGYGACAGACCACAGGGTGAGGGGGTATAAAATATTGCTGAGTATCCTCTCAATAAACTTACTATTGCAATGTCAGTTGAAACAAGCTCTCGAGCACTGAAATGCTTATTCAAAGATTCTGGGATTTTAATCTCATTGTGAAGTACACAGCACAGATGTGAAACACGTGCTACCAAGCTGAAATGTCTTACTCCTGTCTGCTGATTTTCATATTTCCTAATGACAGATACAGAAACAGGTGCTGCTATTAAGTCATGGGAAAGCCTCAAGTTAGCCCTATGACTACAGCAGTAATGCAGAGTTGGCCACAAGAGGGGAAGACTCCAAACTACAACATGTGTAATTCATTTCCTTCTCAGAATATTCCCTAGGGATAGTTGTACAAACCTCTGGGTGTTCTCGGGGTTTCCACAGTCCAGGTGTGATGTTTTGCAGTTGGTTCTAAGGCAGTTTCCACTTTGCAGAGTGGCAGCAGCAGCGATTAAATGTGGCTGGAACACAAGACCCTGCTGTTTTCCCCTGCCAGGTAGCAGCCAATCCACAGCACTTGGGAACTTGAGCAAGATTGTGTAGGCCTTTCTCTTGCTTTCCTTGCCACCCTGCGATTTGTTCTGGTTGACTTCCTTCCCCTTTCCTTAAGACTGTCACTGCCTATGACAAGCTAATTATGAAATACTCCGTTCTCAAGACTTTGAGAGACATCTCCCAGAATGTTTGGAGAGGAGAAAAAACAGTAGGTGCTTGACATCTCATTTAGTTAGACCTGCCAGGCTGAAATAACAGAAGACATGAATGTACAACATATACCAAGGATATATTTAACTCTCCCTGTAGCTGTGTAACAGGGAACTCTCACACGGTCAGTTCATTTCAATGTTCTCTCATATTTCTCTTCCATTCTGTTTTTACAAGAAAGACAATATAGAGTTTGTAACCTCCAACCTCCCTGGAACTTAACCTGTAGAGATTTATCAAAAGTTGAATTAGGACTTGTGATTAGTGTAGCTCTATTGCATTCAATAGCAACTGAAGAGGTTCCATACTTCTCGGGAGGGGTCTCTCATTGCAGGATTCGCAATTAAAAAAGCATGTCACAAAAGTGGCTACAACCCTACTCACTGTCCCTATCTTCATTAGTCCACCCTGTGCAAGGAGTCCTAACAGCCTAATGAGTCATTCCCCAAAAAGCATGAATTAAATTGCAAGTGCATCCTGCTTTTTCCCATCTACAGACCTCAAGTAGTTTAAGACTACTTAAGACCTGTTTGTCTGATTACGAGCTCGTAAGACAGTAGCACAAGACTATGTCATTCTGTCTTCCTCCTTAGAGGATTCTTGCAGACATTTTCCACAGATATCTATGTTTCAGTGGAGTTTAGATTTGCTTAACATGTGCTCCCCTTGAGAGATGAAAGTCGGAAGGGTTTGGAATATTTTTTGTAGCCTCAATTCCTCTGAAAGGAATTGCATTTCTTGCATTTCTTGCATTTTCTTGCATTATGTAGCCTTGCACTGTAGGTGGTGATGCCCAAGAYTCCCTGTTTGGACATAGAGTCAGATCTGCTCTGAGCAGCCAAAGCTAGAAGCCTGACACTCAGCTGCACACGCCAACAGAAGATACAGGCACTGAGGCATCCTCTAGCTGTGCCCCTCTTTGTCCCAACCCACTACAGGAATATCRGACTTCTTAATTAGGAGATCTAGTAAAGCACCTGGAAATATAGGTGGTTGGGCAGTTTGAGCTGTACTGAGTCACAGCTAAAATTTGCAAGGAAAAGTAACATCAGATATTCCATCCGACTTGCTGTAGCTGTTCTTCCTATAATTATGTATTTTTGTAAGCCAGCAGACTAAATTCAGCACTGAGTCCAAGCTGAATGTCTCAATGTGTTTAGGAAGAACTGAAAAATATAGTTTATATCAACTGAGCACTTGTTTTCCTAAAAGCTCACAGGCTGGCTCGCTTGGGACAGGCAAGTCAGTACAAGGCAGCTGCAACACTGATAGAATTAGAATTAATCTAAAGCTGAAGGACAAGATGCAGAGCAGTAACACATGATGGATACTATTCAGAACATCTTCTGTAATTAATAAAACTGGCAGCACTTATGAAGGAACCACCGGACTTGAAACTCAGACACAAAATTGAGGAGTGAAGCAATTCWGTGGCAATCACCTCTGTTTTGAATGCTAAAGGTAGAAGCATCTGTAAATTTAAGGGGGGAGACTGAATCCAAAAGCTTTTTGTCTTTATAAAATAGGCAGAAGAGAAACACAAGGCCTAGCTTAGGGTAATTGTATGATTTTAGAAACAAAGCACARGCCATAAGAATGGTTGGAATACAACAAAATAAAGACCAAAACCCCAAACTCAATGTTGGGCTCTTAACTCTCAGGAGACAAGACAGAGGGCAGGAACTGAAGGAAATTCTCTGGAGAGGCAGCATAGTGCTTGCARGTGAGCAAGTCTTCATATCCAACAGGACAGCTGGAGAAAATCACTCCAGTCACCACTCTGAAGAACCAGAGCCAGTCCACAAAAGTAATCTGTGTTATGGGATATTTCCTCCATCCGATAATTGCTTCAGGACAAAAGCAAAGCTTTTATTCACAGGCCATATTATGAGGCTTGAAAATGGGAATAAAGAGACTTGTTTCAGCAAAAATTCACTTTAAATCCTCCTGTGAAATAGCATCTTGCATAGAAATATGATAACATGTTCTTAATAACACAAAGCCTTCTTTCAGTGCTTAACTCCCTTTTAACCATGAAAGTGTAGGAAGGGTGGGAAAAACATGAATTATTGAACTGTGAACAGATGAACACAGTCCTCATGATACTCGGAAAACCCCTGAGAAATTGGTCATTCTTGTAAAGCACTTTTGAGATTCATATGCTTATGGCTTTCCCTAAAGCTGAGAAATAAATACTGAACAAGTCCAACTCCTAACACTCCTCAGACCTCACAATTTCACCAGCACAATTTGCTAACACAGTGACACTTACCCTGGGGTACAGTCATCGCTGGTCTCCAGCAYGGAAAGCCCCTTAGTATTTACGACATGGAATCTGCAGGTCTCTCSCAGCTCAGGCATATGCCCTACACCCACCTTAAACAGAGCTGCATCCAGTTAGTGCTTTCATATTTGGGTAATTTCAACTTGAAAAAAGCTGGCCACACTTCCAAATTTCTTAGGTTGCTRTGTGCCAATAATGGAGGGGGAAAAACACTAAAAAGCAACAGCTACCAGCAGAGCATCTAATAAATGTAGCATAAAACAAAAATCAAGCATTTTCAAGCTTTCGAGGGCTGCAGACTACATTTTTTATAGCTAGTTCTGTTTTCTTTATAACACCAGCAATATCTGTAGCAACCTGAAGCCTAGGGCTATCATGGTCACCTCTATAAGTTAATGCTGCATGCAGACCACAAGTCAAAATACAAAATGGTGTTAACAGAAAACGTGCAAAWCCCTTTCTGCAGTAAGCACCAAATTTGGGCAGACAGCTGGGACACCGGTGTGCCACGATCCACAAGGGCTGCCTGCCAGACACCCCCAGTCTTGGTTTCGAACTCTCCAGTGGCCACAACTCCTGCTGGAGTGGGTACCACATAGAGCTCAATCCATCTGGACAGAGGGCTGCACAACCATCATGTCAGCAAGAACCCAGGCGAGCTGTCAGTGTAGCCCACCGTGGAAATACACTGCAGGTGCAACATCTCCCATCACCATCGAGATATTGCCCCTCAGCAAGGGTCCTCGTGACCTAACACAGATCAGCAGCTATAGAACTAATAAATAATCTCCAGCCTAGTGAGATTCCCAGGCTGCATCCACTTACATACTGGAGTTAGACTTGCACCTTGAGTTTTGTAGGAAGGAAATAGGACAGAACACAAGGCCGAAAAAAACTCAGTTCTTGACTAGACATTGCAGGAGTGGAACACCCTAAAACATGTTCAAGTCATCTGTCCCTCGGCATAAGCATAGTATTAAAAATATTTGTTTGCCTGAAGCAATAAGAACCTCAGAGCATTCTGCTCTCTGGCATGTAAGGAAAACCATCTTGCCTTTTTTTTCCCCTTCTCTYCAATGGAGACCAGTTTTATACTTGGTTTCCTCTGCCTGAGTTAACTTAAAACTAGCTAAACCTCAAGAGCATCAACAAGCTGTTGTCTTAAGATTTTTGACCACCCTCATTTTTTGTTGTTCTTGTTTAYATGTTAAACAAGCAATGCCAGTTCAATCTCCTGGTTTTCCTTACATTTTCTGGAATATTTCTTCTCYGGAAAAACTTTTAAGTGCTCTATACTTTCTCTTGGAATATTTGTGTAGTTCAGTCTGCCTGTCATACGATGTACTGTTCTGCAATCAGAGCCAGCTGAGAATCAGGAASAATTATGCTCCTTTCAACTGCAGACTGTAACAGCTCAGCACTGCTTAATTTAGCACAACACAATACTAGCTCCCAACCATTTCTTGCTAKAAAAGCTTTTAATGGCATGAAAACAATTTGAGATCAAGGATAGAACAAGTTCTTAGAAGTATCCAGCCAGCAGCCTTTCCTACTTTCATAAATGTATCCTAGAAACAAAGCAAACTCTTTGAGCAATCAAGTAAATTAAAACATAGATGTTTGAAGAAATTATCAAATCTGTCTGAGAGGTGCTAAGATTGTTGCATAATAAATTCTTCCCCATTTCTAATGTCCCCTAAATTTCAGAATAGCTGCTCTTACACCAGTCAAAGTTACACGGACAGGCTACATGGACCACAAACAAGATTCCATACATCACACTGAGTCATCCTACAACATGCRCAGAAGTAACTTTTCACTTGCTTACAAATACTCTCCCCCTGACTCCTCCAAACCAAGTTAAGGTGCAAGAATTGTCAGGACCACAGGTTCTACAATCATCAACTTTAATAAAACTAAAATCACCAAAACAGCATACCCCAAGTTTTCATGACAATAAACTTAACTGACAGAATAACCACAGAAGAGTTCAACAGCCTCCCCCAACACTTTYATAAGTACATTGCAGTGTTATAAATAGGGTTTATAATCAAACTACTCAACAACTTTGACAGTTTTTAGGAGATACCCACTTTAGCCTTCTTTTAATCTTTATCGTCTCCATTTTCTAGTGTAGCTTAATGTGCTGTTTGCTTATTTTACTGCAGCAGTTCAATGAGGTCATTATTTCAACATTTTTCCTCACAGCAGTCCTCGAGTCTTTCACTTGCTCCCTGTGCTGGATGGTTATTCCACTTAACAGGTATTCCCTAGATTAATTCTTTACTTCAACTTTATCCTATATCTCTCTACATTGAGCTCTATTAGCCATCTGCTGGCCTGGTCTCAAGTGAAACTATTTAAATTTGCTTGTATTGCTCCACATTATTTGTTCTGTCTCTAATCCTGGTAGCACCTGCCATCTTGGAGGTTTGTTTTTTGACATTTTTACGTGTCAGAGTGATAGGTGTCAAGAGAAATGGCTCAGACAGTTATAAAGAGATTTTTTTCTAACTCAAATTCCAGTGTTCTCCAATAATTTAAAAAAGAAGTTTGTCCCATATGCCACAGAAAACATACTTTATATCTTGTCATAAACAAGATCCATACTGTCTCCTTTTCTCCTAAAGGAAAATGACCTGGAGGTCTTCAGAGTAAACTCTTGACCATTTTGAAGAACTCTCTATTCCTTATAAAACCTCTTCATACTTMAAATTGATCTTAAATGGCCTTATGAATCAGCTGATGATTTAATTCCCTTTTGCAAGTTCTATTTTCTTTTACTGGCAATAGCTGCATTTTGCTTTGAGACAGCAATTCAAAGCCTATGGCATTCAGTTAGAATAGTTCCATCTTGTACATATACAGCATATCAGGCATTTTGATATCTTCCTTTTAAAATATGCTTTTGTATCTTCAGATCCCTCTAATATCACTTGGTAAGAATATACAGAAGTTTAAAATACTATGAGGTTTATATGTTTAAGACCTTCTTGCAAGGGATATTTACAAAAAGTGCGGTAATTTAAACAATTTCCTTTCAAAAATCCAGTTTTATTTGTGGTCACACGTCCTTACTTCCAGGCTAGACTGTTCTAGCTGAATGCTCAGGTTTGCAGTGCATCTATATACATTAGTTTAATAGACCGAACTCCTTCCTGAAAAGAACAGCCTGCTTTATCAACGCTGCTCCAGCAACTCAAACCAAAGGTTACCCTTATGGGCATCAACTCACTCACTGCTCATTTTCTTGCTATGAGGCAAGCAGATACAACATGCCCTTGTCYAACTCCCCACGGGCTTTAGCTCAACTCCCCATTTAGTTCAGTGATAGCATTGATTTCACCTAATAAAGTATCTAGTATTTTCCAAGGGACACCCTCTTCATCCACATTTATATATTTACAGCAAATTCTCTCTTACTGGTTGCTATTTGTTTCCACAGGAGGACCTCCACTTGAGCASTAACTCAGCAGAAATACATCTAAGGAAGTAGCTACACGCAGACCCATGTAGCTAGGTTTTATAGAAGACACAGAAGTGTCTGTGCTAAATAAGTCCTTTTAGCACCAACTTTTATTATGAGCAGAAGCCTCTCCCCTAGCAGCACAAGAGCTACAGTTCTCCAGTGGAGGGCAGCAGTGAGGSAAATGACTCCTTTTTCTAATAGCTTTAATTCTCCACCAACTTCCTACCAGGAAATCTGCAGAGTTAGCAAGAAATGATGTTAGGGAGTCACCTTTTGTTGCTTGGAGTTTAAGCATTATGCTCATTTCAACTTCCCTCTAGCATTTTATAATGCCTTAAAAACACTGTAAACACCTGGAAGGGACTGTTGTACTGCATAGATTATTCTCAACCCCACTAGTAATGGGCCCACCCAGCACCTTTAAGAAACCTGCCCCTGAGCTTTCCAAATCCAAGCCCTGAGTTTGCATTCTTTCCTACCACATACCCATGTACAAAATAAGTGTCCTATTTTACTCTACAGTAGCATTTTACCTGCAGCAGTACAGGATCCACAGTGGCTTCCTTCCTGCAAATGCCTGAGGCAGAGCCTTCCCTAGACTCACTGCAGGATTAAGATGCACCTCCAAGCTGCCCAGCAACATTTCCTAGCATCTCCATCAAGCTCTGGTAAGCACTATGGATTTCCATTGATTTTCAGATTATATTTAGAGAAGGGACTATCATTCAGGACGAGTTATACAGAGATGGGGTCCAGGTCCATCGCACTTAAGCGAGGCACCGAAGGCAGGAGTGCAACAGCACTAAGTTCCCACTGTAATCATTAGAGACAGAGGCTTTCAGAAAGCAATTCAGATCTTTGAAGACACAAATGGCTTTTCTTAACTACCCACCTCCTTCCAGGAACCTCAGTGTAGTGCTCTAAGTTAAGCATCTGGGGGGGTCCAAGTGGTTTCTAATAAATACTGCCATGTTGGATAAAAAATAGGGTGGGTGCATAGGTTTTAGAATCAAACACTGAATAAAAAGAAGGGATTCAACATAAGGACCTTACCCAGTGACCCACATCACTTGCATATAACATGCTCTAGACTATAGAAAATAGCCAACTAGTGTCCATCTTGACCTCATGTAGAGCTAATATCTCCCTCACAGTACACTTACAGTACCAGATTTTACATTGATTCTTAACTCCTTTTGAATACTTGCATCTGAATTTCCAATGCCCAGCAGTTTAACAGCTCTATACTTACTTGGAAACCTTTGAAGATAGGACTTGCATGTAAAAATAGCCAAGTTTTAGCCAAGGAATGTGCTGAGCAAGATCAAATGTAGCTAACTAATAAAATCATTACAGGTTATAATGTCATTTAACATTTATCTCATCAGGAAGAAAAATGGTGGTATGCCCACACCCTTCAAAGGGAATAAAACMATTCTAATAAATCGGTTAGGCTTCATTAGTAAAACAGCAGCATTTGAGTCAGAGCAGCACTAGCAAACAGCAGGCCAGCCTATTTGATCCATTTTTAAACCCATTTCTATTAGTCCTCAACTATTACTTTCAACAGTACAATGTTTAAACTGCTTACCATAACACAAAATCACCTTCCTCAATGTATAATTGAAGCATTCAATAAATGAGGTATTCCGGCAAGTAATGAAAAACAGGGCACTACATACAACAGTAAATATTGGACTGGTTCTTCAAATGAAAATTGCAGCATTTCAATATTTACTTTCAGTCAGAAGTGTTGATGATTTCCCTACTGAGCAATGAAAAATAAAAATAAGTGCATTCATAATCACTTGATCTTCCTTTTSAAAATAGTATTTGCCAAAATATTCTGTGTATTCATATTATTTGTGAATTAGAAAATGTAAGCTTGCAAACATATTTGGAAGTGTTACTGTTTTTCAAATAGCATCACAAACTTTAATTTTCAATATCTGCTCTCTGCCCTAAAGCGAATAGTAATTCCTCACTATGACAAGATGGATCTGGTGTCCTCAAGCTATATCAGCATGAACCATCATCAGCACTTGCTGAGCATCTCGCAGATTATAGAGAATTCCCAACATGTTTATGCGACAACGGCAATTAAAAAAGTAACAGTGGCTGCCTGCAGAGGTTTATTTGATCCATAACAAAAACGACCTCTCTTATTGTTTATCATTGCTGGTGTAAAATCTCCCCCATCTGAGCAGGAGACAGATAAATGGATAAAATAAKATCTCCCTTAACAATGCGGTCTCAAGAATTACTTGCCGCTTATTTATGGTAATACAGATGGCCCAAAATACTATTTCAATTCCAATAATTCAAAACATACAGAATAAATCCCATCTTCGGTAGTAACCATAGTCTGCCTGCACACTCCCTCAGAATTAAATGTGTATTTAACAGAAATAGATACAATTCACATGATGAAGTGTCATCTCATTCTCTGGATCCTACCTAAAAGGCACCCAATTGCTATCAATTTAAAAACCTATTCCCCATCTTCATAAAGCAAAATAAGTGAATTAGGTAGTACTCTGCTTCTAGGATGATGTAATTAAGATTGAGTTTGACATTTTGAAGCATTTACTCTATAAATGAAGAGCTAATGTGTATAAGTACATCTTTTTTACATGAAAACAAACGGTTTGGACAGATCTTTGACTACCTGAAATGATGCAAATAGATTTTCCTTAAGGTCAGGAAAGAGACTCTGGAGCCCATTCTCCTGAGGGCAATTMATCTCATCCCAAGATAAACATTATGATGTAGTTGAACTGCCCTCTACAGTCACCTATCACTGGTGCACATATTTTTTTAGGTAAAGCAAGAAAATCCTTGCAAAGTTACTTGTCCAAAGTAACCCAATTAACTAAGAGCAAAGCAGAACCAAAAAGCTCTGTGTTTGAGTTCTATAATTAAAACTCTTGCTGATAAAGTTACACTTATGTAACAATGATAGAATGTTTTCTCTTATCAAAACACTAAATCCTTAAAGATGAGAAAATGTTCTTCTGAAAACGAACAAACAATAAGTTAGATGGGTGATACTTCAGACCATCACTCATCTGGTGAGGCTGGATTTAACTATAGAAAGAAGAAAACATCAGCCTTAATTTTTTATCTTCTGCTTTTGTCACCTTGCATGAGTAGCTYCCATCCCTTCTGCACATCTCTAACTATTAAACAATGAATAAAGGAGGCTCAAACAGGAAAAGTCAAATATGACAATATAATTAAATTACTCAGCATCCAGAAATCACTTGSTTTTCCGATCTGTGAGTTAAATATATGCCAATTCAATTTCCTTAAACACTTGACAGGACCTATTTTCTATGAGATTTCTTGCTAACAGGCTTTCAGTCACGTTAAGTGCTCACAAAGTRCACCAAAGTTGTATTTTACTGCGCAGCCCTAATTGAGCTGTCTAGGCTAAAGCAGCTGAATGTTACAGAAATGCTTATTACAGAAGCCCACTATCCAACTAGAAAAGAACATTTTTGTAGATTTGGATGTAATTTAACCTGCAAGAGAGAAAGAGGCATTTTATCACCCTCTTATTTCAGTGAATTATGTTTATGGAGTTATTTTACAACTGAGATCTGGTTTCACTCCAAGCTGAAGAACAAAGTCAAATACCTTTCAGTTGGCTCCATTACACCTGATCTCCTTTATGACCAAGAAATATAATTTAATACCTTCTAGTTTTCAGTAGCAACCTCTTAATTAGTAACTGTTCACATCATAGCAGCATGACGTAACTATTATGATTTATGAGGTAAGCATATAGATCAGGAACTACATTTCTTTTCAAAAAATATCTTGCTGTGCATGTTTGCCTTTTATCCTATAGCTTCATTTAGTATTCATTCCTACATTTCCTTTCAGTATCCAACCATGCAGTCTGAGTTAAAATTCAAGTTTCAAGGCAAACAAAATACACAGAAAACATGTTTTAAAAATTCTAACACCAGCATATGAAATATATCTGTGGTTGAAATAAGACATCATACTCAAAATAAATTCTTCCTTCCATATATTCCATATTTCTAGCTGTTGGCAAGAAAGGAGGGAARAGATTGACTTCTCTTAAGGTAACTTAAATCCAGGAGTGTTACAGACTAGATATGTATTATAGCAGTCAATTCATTGTATAAAAACTATAGTAAAGTTATCTTAGCTGTAAAGCAAGATGACATTCAAACAAAAGCTGTTATCACCACTTGTCATAGGGAACACTTGTTTCGGTATCTTTTGTCTTGARCTAACCAGGGTCTTCCTCTTATTTTTTCCTGTAGCAGAGCCTCAGCAAACAGCCATGCTCTGGACTTCAGAGCTGCCTGCTCCCCCATCATCCCGGTTTGGCTCCCGGCTTGCCACAGTTGCCTCCTCACCTTGGCCACCACCAGCTCTGCTGCACATGCAAGAGCAAGGCAGCTTTTTCTGTTGTCTCAACCAACTCCCTGCACCTCCACCCCACGACTCCAAGAACTCCCATCTGGGAGGGCAGGACAAGGTTGTCTGACTGAGCCTCACCCTGGGCCAACCTGGTTCAGCAAGGCCTGTTTGTTGGATCTTCCCCTTACCTGACAGAGTGCATCTCACCTCCCGCGTGAGGCAACTACCCAGCTGGGARGCAGGGATCTAACCACCTCTTCCCCCTCTGTGGTGGCAGAGCACGCTCGTCTTTCTTCCACACACTAAGGAAAGAGATAGAGATACTCTGATGCTTACCTCAAAAAATAGCCCCTGATCACTTTCATCTCAAATTACAGAGAAAAGAACAGAATTGAGGAGCATAGAGAACCTTAATTTCTTTAACCCRAAAGACCCCAAATAATTATCTAAAATAATCAATAATCTAAAACTTCTTTTCATAATAGACTCCCTTCCCAACATGCAATCAATGCAGTTACAAGCAGGGTTGAGATCACAAGACAAAAAAGAAAAAGCACAGGTGCCTTCAAGTCTTTGCTCCTCCATCAAGTCTTCTCCCTTGTGAATTACTTCTGCTTTTTTGATTAATTTTATTTCATTTACTTTTCTCAAGTGACTTATTAGAAAATTCAGTATCTACACTAAACACGCACCTTGACTCACTTTCTCCCTGCCYCTCATGATTGTCCATACTCAGCAAGCATTTAATAGTAATTAAAGCTCTTTCCCTGGTCTATTCAAAGGGCACACAAGAGGCTGTGACTCTGATGGACCATTACTGCCACGAAAACCAGAATACACCTTTGAATACATTTCCTTCAAGTAAAGGTCTCCAGATCCCATGCTGCAAAGGTACATGCCAGGGTAGCTTACAAAGAAGGCCTGGACAACCAGAGACAGGCACAATGAGATTTGCTGCAGCCATCTGAAAGTGTGTTCTCATTCACCCCAGGATATTTTGCCTTCTCAATATTAGTTTAGACTCCTTAGTGGCATGACATATCAACTGAAAATCCATAGCAATAAAACTAACATTGAAGCAACCTTCCTTGCTGACAAATTAAGGCAGAAAATGAATCCCATGAGTTTCAAAATAATGATGAGATGACAAAGCCAAGAGCAATGGTAAAAGGGCAAGAAGCTAAGAATGAAGCTAAAGGTTCTCCATGGGTCATCATTGGAAAACATATTATTCTATATACATGCTCTTGATTTAGTGCTGACTACATGAGCTCTATAGTACCATAAAAGATAATAAATTATTGCTCTAGATGCCAGCCTTGGCACCTGTGCTTCATCATGCAGCAGGGAGCCCTGTAAATTACCTGCAGGAGCAACTGGTGGCCAGAGTGCAAGGCTGAGAGAATCGTGCAAATCCTGTTGCAGCACTCATTAGGTTCAGTTCATTTTCCATGTTTGTTAAAATCCACATGAGCAGTCTGCAGGAATAATTATCCTTTTGCCCTGAGTACTGTTTTTAGGATCAAGTTACTATCACTGTTTCTTATGCCAATAGAAATGTATTTATGATTTTAAGTAGTGCCAGCATGCTCTCAACTGTCTGCAACTTGTATTTTAATTTAAAAGTTAATTTTAAAAGGAAATTAATTTAAAAGGAAAAGCAATGGCTAAAGACTAACCTTACAAGTGCCTGGGGGCTTCTATGTTTGACAATAGCTGTACTGATTATTTATGTCAAAGTGCAGTGACTAAAAAAACATTAAAAGTATTTGACTTGCTAGTGAGAGTTTTTAGTTTTTCTTTTTGTTAAGTTCAATTGAACCAAGCCTTTTTTCTGTGTCACTGAAGCTGGTTCAGCATTGAAGAGCAATGTTAGACCACACATCAGCTTCAAGGAGAAATTCCAGTTAAGTCACTAGACCTCTATTCCATCAGCAGACTGATTCCAGGATATTGGCACTGTGCAGACAAGAGAAACTTGAAAGTAACTTCACATGTYGCGCCTCAAATAGCCATTATAGCAATGACAAATGCTGCACTACCACTTGCTATGTTGAACACCCACTTGAGTTCCAGAACATTAACGTACAATATGATTTCACATTTAAGACAGTATTTCTTATTATTTTCCCTTTCTCTTTTGAGGGATAGAGAAAAAAWCCCTTTTAAACTTCTTATACCTTCCATCTTCTGCCAGAACTACTTTTTAATAAACAGACAAATGTGAAAATTAGAGAAATGTAAAATTAGAGAAATGTGTTCATGCATGGAGAAAGGCAGAGGTCACAGYCAATTCATTCCAGTTCTCAGCCACTAGTACTAAAGTTCTCCATAATAGCAGTCTTTATCCTTTCACAAACATTTTCAGCACTCTGAAGTGCTGAATATTCCATATTCAAACACACACCTCTGCTCTAGAGCARCTAATAAAGGATAGAAAATTAACAGTCAAGTCAAGCTCTAGTCCATCAAAAACATGATTGAAAAATGGTGCCCTGTAAGAGCAAGCTCCCAGCCAGTGGATATCCTCCTCCTCGGAGGTCAGCTGCAAATCCCCCCAGCACTTTGCAGGGCTCACCGGTATCACTTACTATGTAGCTTCAGTTCAGTTCCAYGAGTCCCTGCATCCAGCTCCAGGACAACTTCACTGCATTTGTTTATGAGTAAAGAACAACTAGATAAGTACAATAACTGCACACTAAAGGCACAGCAGTGCTTTATATTTAAATAATTCACTTAAGGAGTCACCATCTTTGTCCTGAAAGAAGYCAGCCAGCCATGTAACTGCAGACAGAAGAGTTACTCTGCCTAAACAGACCAGAAGAGGGTTCCCTTACTAACCACTACTCCAGCTAGATGCTACAGTTCCATAGTTCMGACAATAACCTACACCTGTGAAAGAAGAGKGAGTCTTGAGTGATGAAAGCATCACAGCCCTAATATAAACAGGCCTTAAARTATGCCTCYCCCACCCSCTCCTTACACAACAAATTTCATCAGGCTTTCCTCCTCCTCCTCACAGAAGCCAATGATACCAAAAATTGTTAGAGACCTAATGCAAATTTAGAAAAAATGAATGCATGCTTTATAAAAACTCAGACAAATAGATTTCATTAGATGGAGCACATCAGTARAAGGTCATTATCCAAAGAATAGCACAACAGCATTTTAGCCTTGAGACTGCAGTAACAACTTGTAAAAGCAGAGACTTCATATTGCTGTTCACTTTTATTTTGGTCTTCCTTACTAGAAATACTTTCAGCAAGTTGGCTTTTTTCTTTCATTTAAGATGGTTAATATATCACAGGATTGAAGTTCAAAAGATCAATGCTCCAAAGTTTCTGAAAATTGAGAGCAGCAAGGAATCTGCACTCCCTCATTTCAGCTCATCTTAAGCAAGTAGAATCGCAGACTAATTGACAGGTCATTCTCTTGGCTTCTCATCTTTCTGCTTTCTTCTAGATTCACTCAGCTGTTGGTCAGAGGTGAAACAGAYACCCAAAACACAACCTGTTCAGAAGCCCATAACCAATATAACTTGGCATTAACCTAGCTCGCTCTATCAGTGCTAACAGCCCTGCTAACTTTTAACAATCATTCTCGCCATAAAGCACCCGATTCCTCACTCCCAGTGAGGAAACAAGGTGCACAGGAAATAAAGGAGGAAGATTGAAAAATAAAATAGAAATACACAATTATTTGCTTTRCATATTTAGGATGCCATCAGCTCAATGCAGAAAGTGGCCCAACTCAGACTACTCATGCCTCAGTCTATCAGACTATCATAGTCTCAGATTCCCAAGTCATATGGACAGCTGTGAACCCATAGTAAAGATGCTGTGCATGAGTTGAGCTGCAGTCCCAGCACACAGGCATCCCCTGAGCCAGCTGCACACACCAAAAACCATCACCTCAAACCAGTAAACAAGTTCATTCACATATCAGTCTGAAAAGCATGTAGGCACACATAAGCACAGAGAGAAAAAATAAGATTGCATAGGGAGCAATAGATCTACTTTTTGCAGAATACTAGATAGAATTTTTATATAAAAAAACTGTTCTGCTAGTCCTTTGAAAAGTTACTCATCTAGTCAATTATCTGTTACCATAGTTGAAAAAATGGCTTAACCTATTAAAGTTTCCATGCTATTCTATCTTCAGCACAGTTTGCCTCACACAAAACTAATAATGAGCAGAGCTTTTTGCTTATTTTGAAATGAAGTTACCTTGTCAATAAAAAGTTTGTTTCATCTTTTAAGAGAGAAAGTATGGTCATCAAAGTGTTCCCCATGCATCCAAAGTGCATCTAGTTTAGAAGAGATGAACAGCAAGGTTGGAGTAGAAATGGAAAATTTAAAATGCCTATTTAAGAATAAGGTAAGCTAATCACCTCTTGGGATAAARCTATCAAATCAACTGATAGTTAAGTCCATTGTAGTTTTCTCTTTGAAAGAGATTTTAACTCAAGTAGAAATTTTGGATTATGCTAGAATTTGGGAGGCCAATCCTGTTGCTCAGGAGCCTATATTTTGTAAAGAGTTGCCTAGAATTAAAGTGAACCTTAGGGTAGTTAAACTGATGCAAGCTTCTCAGATTACGCAAGTTCTGTGTTACCTAAAACTTCAGAGCAGTTAAACTAAAATGATATTAAAAATAGCAGAGATTTCAAGACAGGTTCTTGAAATATTTGTTTATTCTGAACATATTTCAACCAGTGTATTTGTTAAAACACAAATGAACACTGCTACAAAGAGGGTAAGACRGAATAATCAAGATGTTCCCATAAAGACCTAAAATCTATTGAAGTGCTACAATCCATCCCAGCCTTTGAAACAAGTTAAAGGCAGTATATGTGAAAACACCCCCTGAAATACCTTTCTAGCCATTTACCTAAACAAAGATGTAAAACCTTTTTCTAGAATTTTAATGGCTTAATCACGCATTTGAGAACACACAGGTCTTACTACTCATGTACACAACAGTCACACCACCGCAGTTCAAGTCAATACCTATAGCACACAGGATTCCTTTATTTGACAAACTACCATGGATGAAAGTGGTAGAAAATTGCAAGCCACACAAGGAAGCCTAGGTCCAGGAGCAGTACCTTTGAAGAACCAGGATGCAGGAAGCCCGATATCTTTCAAACAGGTGCTAAACAGTCTTGTCTTCCCTTTGAGTACATTCAAGAGTTAAGTAAAGGAACCTGTGGCTCCAGCACTTGCATTTCTAGACTCTGCATTCCTTACAGGCTCTCCCSTCAGCTCACATGACATGTGCCAGGAGGAGCCTCTGTCACTCACCACTTGTCTGGCCCCTCTGCCCTGTTCCCACTCCATGGGCAGCTAAGGCTGTCCCCCCGACTATCACCACTTGCTATTGGAAGAGACAAGTGAGACCTTCCCACTTGTTTTCTCCTGCTAGYTAGATATATCCCTCTTCCAGCAACTACCCCATAAAACGTGTTAGTGTGAATATTATTTCTGCAGCCAAATGTTAAGTTCCTCAAACTTGAAATCTCTGATCCTCTGAAACTTTTCTTGCTTTCTGGGATTTAGGCACACTGGAAAAGTAGTAACAGAGAAAACATGCCYTTCCTACCTACTTTGTATCTGCTAATAAATAGCTCCATGCTCCAAGGGCTTCTGCTTTTACTCAAGCCAGTCATACATCTGCAAAAGGTTATACACTTTTTTCTACAAAATAACTTATTTAGACAGACCTAAAATGAAGTTTGCTGCATTTGACTGCTAACTTGCGGAACATACTCGGTGCAGCTTTTACTCATTCYGCCCAAGAGCATTTTGACCAACAAGTTCAACATTGAAACCAACAGTTGCAGCTTGGCACCCAGGAGTTGGTTCATTTTAACCGTGTTGCTGCCCACACTCACCATTCCTGTTACTGAAGGTACAGCACCATAACTCATGTCTGCTGCGGAATCACTGTACATACACTTCAAAGTAGAGAGCTCTTAGGATGGCTAATAAAGTGCCCTTTGCAGTCTGGTATTAGAGTATGAATCACCTTGCCAGTAAATCACATCATTCTCAATGTCGTAAATGAGAAAAYCAAGCAGCACTGAAACATACTACCAAATAAAGAAAAGCTGTTTGAAAGTACAAGAAGACTAGTGAAGGCAAGTTGTGAACTAGGATAGACTGGTGCACACTTTTTTAATCAAAACAACCCTTCCTAAATTGCTACTTGTAATGATACTGTGACAGTAAAGGAAACAAACAGATTCTCATTTTCCTCTAAAAATAAAGATGCTAAAAAATATAAACTTCTGTTTGGATGAAATCCCATATAATTTGGGAAGAGCAGCTCATAAATGCATCCGCTCTCTATTTACCTGCACTGTCATTTTAAGCTAGAAAAGTCTAATTCATTTAGTCAGAGCCATCAGTGCTGCAGAGCATCATTAATCTCTTGCTTGTTTATGCCATAGTGTACATTACTTCCCCTGCATGTACTTTGCTGCCATCACCAGGACACTGTGGTTATAACAGGGAATAAAAATAAGATAAAAAACACTAATTGAGCCAAAAGATGCTTTTGCTCTAAGGTGCAATACTTGAAAATTTACCCACAGCTTTAACTTCATTAAGTAATGAAGTCAGACCCACAAACCAGAAATACCTTTGCAGACACCATTCATGGGTCTGGGTTTCTCAACAGCTTACAGATGCAGAAGCTGCAGGCTGCTTTTTAGACAAGGAAAGCATTGCTTTAAAATAATAGCCTATTTAGCATAATGCTGAATTACAGAAGAAATGCTATAAAAAGATATTTACAACATACATTCATTCCACAGGAGTCTCATGATTGTTATTGCACTTCATGCCAGAAAAACAAAGAATAAACAGACGGTTCTCAAAGGGAATTATTTTAAAGGTTTGTGGTTTGTTTTTTTCTTTTTTAAGCTGTCCAGGAAATTCAAGGCACACCACTTGCATCTTTCAAGTATGCAATGATTACAAGTAAAAAAGCTGCAAAGTCCTCTAGAATGATGAGGGAGCAATAGTAGCTGCTTTTCTCCTTTATTAACAAGCTGCTTAAGTTGGAGTGGATGGAATATCAGGCATCATTAAGGAATACTTTTTTCCAAAAATGATAATGAAATCAAACATTTCAAGGCAAAAGTGCACAGAGTGAAGTCTATTCAAATAGTATTCAGTTAATACCACCCGATTCATATAAATCATGTGTAAAGTTATCCTGCTCTTTAAGACCTTTGTCTCGTACCTGTCTTCCCTGTTACCTTTTCCCGAATTTCCTGACACAATATCAATGTATCTATTGGGCTGGACTTTACTCCAGTAGCTTCACTTGGCCACAAACACACATTACATGAGCTGTACACAGCTCAGAGCTCCTTGCTCTTCCACCTGTGCTTCCAGGCCCTCCTAAGACCATATCAGTTGCCTCTTCAATCTCCACTCCCCCTGCCCCCCTTTGCCTCACCACCTTGTGGTCATTCACACAATTCTGTGGCCTTCGCTCGCTGGAATAATGCCCTTCACTCCCCTCATCCTGCTTGTGTCGAGCCTGCTAGGAATCTAAGAGCACTTGGTAAATTCTGAGATATCTCACTGTGAGGCTCTTAAAAGTACTTCTCACCAAGTGTCACAAATAAAAACTGAGGTAATGTTCTTGTTGTAGACATACTGTGCATTTTTGTACTTTTAAACATTTAAGTCATAGTTTGCAATCGTGAAAGAAAGCTCACAAAAATCCCTGCTCAAAAAATCCCTACTCAAATTAGTCATTCAAAATAAGAATCAACAAAAACTAATTCTTAGCTTATTTTTTTTCTTTCTSATCTCAAAAACACAGCTTGGTTTCACTAACTAGAGTCCACACTCTAGATATTTTGGTCCTTGACAACTTTAATAAGCAATGAAGAGTCCATCACACCCAATAGCCACTCTTCCCTATAAAGGACATCAGCACAGAGACTATACATAAAACAAGCCACAAACCATGTTCAGTTAAATTCAGGTAAGGGTTTTAATTGCCATTAGTCCTCTGCAATATTTATCCTATTTAACCCTGCATGGATCATACTTTTGTGGCCTTTTGTTGATGGTAAGCCAAAATAGACCCATACAGAGATCTGTCCATGTTACTGCTCAAGTGCTTTGCCAAAATTTTGATGTATAAAAGACAAGTTATTTGGCTCCAAATGAAATTACAATGTTGCAGTTTAGTGCAATTACATTTATCATATTAAGATATATTTTGAACTAAGCTCCCACAAGGAAATTAAAGACAAATCTTTAACTAAGGCTGCCAAAAATGAGGTTCATGTGATAAGCTCTTCTCCAACACAGCAATCATCTTGCTAGGAAATGTGGAAAGCCCAGTAATATCCATTTTCATTGATTTCCTGCACTGAGACAATTACAAACAAAAATGCATAGAGTAAGTGCTCATTGTGTTTACAATACTGGACCATACTTACTCTTTTCAGCAAGCAGAAGACTTAATTTCCTCTATTTTAGAGGGAAATCACTTGCTTTCCAATGTGATCAGAATTTGAAGCAGTAATTTTGCATGTGGCCAGCATTAGCTCTGTAGCTCAAGAGAAGAGTTCAGATGGCACTGAAAGGAAGACAGAGC
The DNA here is from genome assembly GCF_003342845.1 of Nothoprocta perdicaria. Lineage (NCBI taxonomy): Eukaryota > Metazoa > Chordata > Aves > Tinamiformes > Tinamidae > Nothoprocta > Nothoprocta perdicaria. The sequence goes on from NW_020456099.1 coordinate 971,645, forward strand.
TACCTCATGAGCTTCAGTGCACTGTTTGCATATAACTTGACGAAACTACACCCATTTCAGAGAAGAGTGCAGCTACATCCATTTCAAAATACTTCRGAACTTATAAATATAAATAATCAGGATGTAAATAATTTACACCAAAAATAAAAGCACTGTGCTCAGAGCATACCCAGCTGCCTAGAAAATTGATCCACTGTAGCCTAGATCAAATAGTGAAGTACCCTGGGATAAGAGACCCTGGGAAATAACAGTTTCCTGAAAAACCTGACATGTTCAAGACAACCATTTGGAAATCAGCTGCTTTGAAGAATGAAAATTCAACATGAACTCATCGCTCCAAAGAGAACTGTGGGAGTTCATAGGGTATCTGCACCTCATCAGCCCGTCAGATATGCATGGATATTATTTGGACAATAGTATGTTTGTGCCAGAATAATTTCAACCACTCAGAGGRATTGTTTTACATGTACTAAAAATTCTAGGATTTACACAAAAAATATTTATGATCCAGAAAAAGGACAGAAATGCAAGTGAAGAATAAAAACTAGTATAAAAAAAGTGGCCTGTATATCTAAAAATAAATTTTCAAGTAATCTAGAAAGTATTCCTGAAAAGCATTAAACTCCATTAGAGCTATAACTCATTCTCCAAACAGAGCTCTTCTTAACAGGAGTCTGGACCATATTCTTCTCACCATTAACTTGCTAGTTTCTGTGTAAACTTAATCCCAAKTAGAAGTTCATCACATACAGACTTCTGCTGCTAATATTTAGTGTGGTTCTTCACTAGAAGCCATCAATATGACCTACACACTATTTTCTATCTGACAGGTCATGCATCAGCCACATGCTGTTTATTTGTTAGCTGCATTGATTTAAACACTTCCTTATGCTTTCACTTGCATATCCAGGAGGGGATGTTATTAGCAGAGAGCTGACAGTACAGATGCAATGAATTTTCCAACATGAACACAACATGAGGTGTGCTCCGAGTCTCCAAGGGGCAACAGAAAATTAAACTCTAAGTATATCAAGCTGCTTTTGCCATTTTGATTCAAGTATAACCAGGATTTCTCAAGGTTGCAGGCATATGCATCCMTAACAGCTTAGACATTCCACTTGCTGTGCATCAATGTGTCTTCTTCCAACTAAAAACATTTTAAAACACAGGAAAACAAATGGCTTTCTCTAGCTTACACTGCTGTTGTAACAGCTAATACAGAAGGGAAAYGGGCTCAAATCACCAGTATGGAGGCTGAATTTGGCACCTTTAAAGCAGGCAGAAGCTGCTTGTCACATGAAGCTGAATAAAATCAGTATTGGTCCAAGCCAAAAGCAGGATTTAATGCTTTGTTAATCTTACTTTATATGTTGAGGTAACAGCAACTACAAAGAAAACATTCAACATAGTTTTACCCTACAAAGGAGTCAGATTTCCCATATTCTCAGGGTCAAGACAGAAAATTCACGACAAAATGACAGGAGAAAACCCTGATCCAAGGAAGCCACAAGAAGTTACTAACCGCTGTGGGCTTATGGCGAGTTCTATTTCTCCTCATGGGGATAAAGGTCCCAAGACACTTCCATATAAATTAATTTAGTATAAAATATTAGTCTACTGGAGGTTGTGTCTAGTCTTAACCATGTCCTGCAATTTATTTTTAATCTATACTGTTCTCTACCTTCTGTGCAAATGCATGACAATAATAATTTTAAAGGCTACTTCAAGAGTGTTTCTAGCTACAAACCATTAGCTGTTAAGACACTCAAGTACCCTACCGCTTCTCTTTCAAATGTAAGTATTAGTGATCTTGAACATCTTCCTCAAAGCAAGACAAGCTATCCATTTACCACACTTCATTACCATACTTTGAACAATGTTTACAGTCAACATCTCATTCTTGTAAGGAAAATATTTTCCCTAGTTCAATATCATTGTCTTTCAAATGCCATTCAGGAAGCTTTGTTGTCACTACTGCTACTGAGCCTCATGGCATCACTCACAGAATATCACAACAGCATGAAAAAAGCTAAACACACTTCAATTACAAAAACACAGTAAGTTGTAAATTGAGCAGTTCGTAACTATTCAGCCTCAGAGAGCTGACAGGAGGAGCTTTGAAGCAGTTACAGCTTTCTTTGCTATTTTTCTTCTCATGTCTTGAATGGCAATGGGTTAGCTGGCATCAGAAAGGCCAATATAGGAAGCAGCTTGCTCTCCATTCCCTGTTTCTGACCCCTTCTGCCTCCTTCAGCAAAAGGAACGGAGGCAGCTGAGGGCAGGGAAGGAGGGGAAGAGCAACCCCAGCCACACCAGGGTGCACAGCGGATCAAGTAGCCACTTCTGCCGCCTTGGGGCACACAGCTGGACAGGAGGCCGTGCCGCTGCAGTGCCCGAGCTCACAGCGCCGGGGATCCGTCATACCAACCTCCAGGCACCAAGTGAGGCAGCCCTCTGTTCTCGACACTGGCAAGGCGTTCATTGGGACACTTGCTGTCCCTCAGCCAAGGTATCGAAGGTATTGCTCACCACAACGGTACTCAATTTCTAACTCAGTGTGCTGAACAGAAGTGCCAGAGAACTTTAATTCTTACTGCTGCATCATAGTAGCCCACTCCCCACCAGACACATCCTTCCTTAGGCAGACTTTCACAGCTACATTACTACAACATGTGAAGGCAAATCTGACAGTTTTCCGAGTTGCTTGTGTACCACCTGCATTGCCTAAGCTCATTTTGTTCTCACTGATACTGGAAAGGGTATTTTTTCTGCTTTAAATACAAATAAGCAAGCCAACACCCTGATAGCAAATCAATTAAAAATATTTTCTTGAGAAGCAAAATTCAGGAGCTGARCTACTTCCACAGGTTTTGGAATATTAGCAAGTGAAAAGTAATTTCAAAACACAAACTGTTTTTCCTCAGGTGTTATTTACAATATACAAAAATCTACAATATACATATGCTTCATTTTAACAGTTATAAACAGCTGTGAATGAAGTACCCAGGGCTAAGCCTGAGCCATTCAATACTTTGAAGTGATAGTATTAAAAGGCAGAGCCGGCTGTTGCAGCAGGCACAGGAGCCTCCAGCAACAGCCTCCAGTCCCAAATCAGAGCCACTTCTGCACTGCTTCACAACCTCAGCCTTTCTTTATTACGAGGTGCAGGACTATTAGCACAGCTGCCTTTTCTGAAAGGACATGTTTAAGTAATGCTACGCAGTGCCAGCCATTAAAAAGACAATCCTGACTATAATTGCTAAATTAATGCAGTGTTTCTTTCACTAGATTTAGTTTACATCTGCTAGCTTGTGTTTCGATTTGCCTGCACCTGTTCAGTCACATTAGTCCTCCCTTCATCTCAGCAGATCACTCGTAGGGTTTTAAGTCTTCATTCAGCTTCCTCAATCCACAGTGTCATCTTCCCTCCACACCAAGCCTGAACCATACCATACCTGGAGAGGCTTCGAACACAGGTAACAAATGGCCAGGGAGAAGAGGGTAAGAATATCCCCCAAAACCCCATTATTGGCTGCACTTCACATGTCCTGGCTATACCAGCCAGTGCAGTTAGAGATGCTGTTTAGTCATAGTTCATTCTGTTCTAGAACAGGCTATCTGTCCCCTGCCTTTTGCAAATGTAAAACTGATGAAGACAGAAGATAGTGATGGGAGTGGAAGAAAATGCATTAGTTTCTTTCCTAAGTATTAGGTAACATCAAAAAKATAAACACCAGACCATTATTTAGACTATTTATCCAAAAAAGAAACCCTGAGGAGTTTAAGGCAAAATTTGAGATATTTAACTATTTCAATCTTAACATTTTTGACTAATGGAAACTGATGTCTTAAGTTTTTGAGAACCTAAAAAATTCAGACCAGACACCTACGCCCCAAAAACCTCAAGGCCAGTCCAAGCATATCGAAACATCTTTCAAAAAAAGACCTCTTCTCTTAATAAACAGAAATCCCATTTCTTTATTTTTGCCCAATTATTATTTAGGATATCTATTTTCCTCTACTGCAGAAAGAGCTGGCTAGAGTCACAAGTCTCTAGTCTTACTTGACAGCAGTAACACATYCCTATTTCTCAGGAAACCAAGAAAAACAAACAAGGGAATTTTAATTAACACTTGAGACCCAGCTTYGGGCTTCTACAGGATAGTTCACAACTGATCACAGGCAGGTTCTGTAAAGCTCAATTGTTCTGAGAACAGGTTACTGAGCATGGCTTAACTGACAAGTTGCCAAGTCTGGCTTTACCTCTTGTGGACAAGGAGAAAAGTATAAGTATATACAGAAATACATACAGAAAATTTGTAGCATGTTTCACCTATTAGGAATGTCTTGTTTTAAACAAAGCAACAGCAAAGCAGCAAAGAGGTCTTGTGCTTACCTATTATTAAAGGTAAGCAGCCATTGCAGCTGGGAAATTGAGGTTTTTTGGGATCTAATACTAATAAGCTCACAGTTATTGCTAAGTGCAATACATAAGGCAAAATATTAACTTATTTAAACTTAAAACCCACCAAAAAAATTCAAAAAGTTAAAAAGTCACCCCCATTTTCTAACCTGTTCAATTTCTACAATATATGTATTCATAGTGTGATTATTTTTTCAAAGAAGGGGCAAGATCAGAAATCAAATAGCAGTGATAGTCCTGCAAGAACCATCTTTAAACCTAGAAAATAGACTTGTATGTGCAGTTACACTTCAAAGCAATCTTTAACATGAATTTTGGGTAATCRTTTTGAGTTTTGCATAAATATTTTCAACATTGATTCAAGCTTAGTGTGGGGCTCATGGGATCTCAATTTTTCAGTGCTCTAATCTAATAGAGGCAAATAAAGATGAAATGAAGAGACAGCTTGATGATGCTCAAGGTCCCTCTAAGGAAAAGCAAGCTATTCTGTTGCTTARCTCCATGGCAGTAAGCCAAGCAGCACTCATGATCTTCAATACCCTTCTTAAAAACTGCAGTTCTGCAGTTAACGAGTCACTGATAAACACTTCAGAGATGCATAAAACAGGGAACAAGAAACACTGCTGACCAACAAACTTTCCATTAGCAATTTCTCAGGTATCATGTTTTCACATAAATTGTAATCAAGCTAAGGTAGTCCCACAGATTGCAATACTGTAGTAAGGTAGTGCCACAGATTGCAATACTTAGTCCTAATTCTACCCTAATCCCACTGAATTCAGAGGAATTCTTCATAATAACAAAACTGAACTGTGCTTGACAGCCTGAGTAGGCAATGAGATGGGATCCGTCTTCTGGCCTCTGTGGCCAGGATCAAAACACATTTCTGAAGCAGTAAAATTTTGTATACAACTGCAGTAAAACAGATTGCCAATTGTGAGGTACATTCAAGGAGACCAAGTTGGTATTTTTCACAATCTCCATAATCAGGGATGAACAAAAGGAAGGTCTTTTGCTACTAGAGTAGCCAGCAATTTAATTAGCAGGGAAGTGATGATAGYCTTGCCATCAAGATGACTTAAACAGCAATACAATCTAACTATAATCTAGTCTGGTGTGAGCTTGCAAACAACCAAAATAACAGTTCATTGCTTCAACACTATTCCACAGTACTTTGGTTACAATATATAAACTGAAAATAAAAGTAMAAAAGACATCTTATAAAAGCCTGTAGCTATACATTCTTTCAAGCTAGAATTCATATATTTAAATGGTTGCTTGTCATAAAAGCAAGGTTTTTTGCTATTTTTAAACATAGGAAGATGACAGAGGAACACTAAGATGAAAACTCAGCTTYTGGTGAATAAACATTTAAGAAAATCCTAAACACTGCCTCCCACAAGTGCTCTTCTGAACTATTTCTGCAAACAAATAGCCAACCCTTTTTTGACAGCAGACTTCTACCAAGCAACTACAGAATTGGTTGAGGAGTTTAAGACAAGCCATTCCAAGTTACTTTCTCATTTGTGAATGACCAATGAAGCCAAATTCATCAATTCTGTGATATTCTAAACACATGATCCCATTGCTAAGCAATTCAATCACAACCTATGTGTACGTTAAATTCTTAGCGACATTTATATTTTTTGAGAGAAATATGGGCCTGGTAAGGGTCATGTCTTTAAGTAGAATGCAACAGCACTGCATATATAACAAAGAAAAACAAACTCAAAATGATAATTTGGGAAGCCTAAAGCCCAGGTCTATATTTTAGTATCTTCTATACAATTTGGTTTCAAATCATTTAATCAATTCAACAGCTTTAAGTCTAAAGAAAGGACATACAAAAAGAGAGAGAGATTTAAAGTAAAAGCCCAGCTGAGACTTCACTATGTTAAAAAATTAAACTGCAATGAGGCCTATGCTTGGGAATGAGCATTGTGCACTTAATGTAAGTAATGAACCTTTCATGTGAAATGATGTAGTGTCACAACTCATTTGCATCCCACTTAAAATGTAATTAAGTTTCCCTGACAGCATGGCTTATGGCTGAGAGAACAGACCTGGCTGCTAAATTAATCCAGAATCCCTCTAGTTAATAAYACTCTGCAAAGAAAACTCAATACACTTGCATTTAAAGTTCCTAAACCTACATTTAAAGTGGCACTGTAAGGAATTCCAGAGAATACTTTAGAGATTAAGTCACATTCAATCCCTTGATCAACTTGAAGGAGGGTATACTAAATCACCAGGACTATGTTAGACCTGAGTCACAGCACACAAGGGAGCAATTTGTCTAAACATGTTTCCACTTTTATTACTCTTGGACAACTTCCCTACATATTGCAGCAACACCATCACTAGTGGGACTTTCTCAGCTGCAGTTTTCTAAGGTCATACAGTGAAACAGAGCTCCAAGTCCAAAATGGATAAGCTGCCTTTTTTAAATCATAATGATACTGAATTCTAATTCTGGACAAGAATTCTTGTCCATTCTGATTCTAAATCAAGAACATCCAATATTCAGTAAGCCTTTTTAAAGCAAAAAGCCCTCTTGAGTCTAGTTTTAAGCCTACCATAAAAACAAGATAGGTAAAACACTTTTTCTACATGAAGAAGTTGTTTCTTAGGTATTAGCACCTCAATTTACACACCAGCTTGTACTTTAGAGCTTCATTTTAAAGACAAAGATGACCACAACATTTAAATTTACAGTATTTACAGTGAACAAAGATTGAACACTCTGAAGAGATACAACTCAACCCACACTGACATATGAAAAACCTTAATTCATTCTAATAAGCAATTCTATAGTCCTAAATTAATGGCTCAAATTCTATAGTCCTATAGAAGATTCTATAGTCCTATAGAAGATTCTATAGTCCTATAGAAGATTCTATAGTCCTATAGAAGATTCTATAGTCCTATAGAAGATTCTATAGTCCTAAATTAATGACTCAAGCACTGCTACTTTATTACAATCATTTACTTAGTCTATGAAGAGTGAGGAAGCTGTGCAGTCTTCTCCATTAATCCAAGGGCCTTGTGTAAAGAATTCAGTTTCCTACATTGGAAAGAAACCAAGTCTCAGCTACTCCATAAGATGACTCACCAGTAACTCCAAAATACATTCCAAGGAAAGCTGCAAAGTCAGAAAATAGATCCAAAATAAATGGACAGAGTGTAATTGAACCAACTGTTAGAAGGAACTTATTCTTCTTCTTCAGAGGATCTGTTAAGACCTTTTTAGACTATGAAAGTTGACCAGSTGAAAGATTTCAGAAAAAAATTCATGTTATATTAGAAGAAAGTAAAATCTGGAAGTAAGAGCAGGGAAATGCACATGCAACACCAAAATTAGMTTAAGTTATATTTGTAATATGAATATCACCGCTGTTGATATGGATCAAAATTCCAAATATTTTTTGCAATGAAGATATTCTAGGAAGGTAGATTGTGCATRCAAAAAAATTGGTTGAAAGCAATTACCCATGTAATACCACAATTCAATTTATGATGATAAACAGGTGTACCTGAGATAAAACCTCTTTAATACAACTTACACATTTGCTTGAATGTGACTTTGAAAAGAGACAACAGTTTCAGAGATCTGAGCCAGGCTTTTGTTTTTAAGCAGCTAATATTTTTACTTGACAGTAGGAATAAATTCCTCTGTTTTCATAATAGTAAGGCAGCTGGTTCTCATTTATCTCCCATAATCCATATTGGATTGAACACTGAAACAAAAGTGATAGTGGAAGAAAAATCAGAAACATAGAAGCATGATGTTCAAGAACATGAGTTCCTACAATACTAAAATACACTTTTCTGAGATTTGGTCAAACTAGAACTTACAGTCACTGGTTTTGTGCACAGCCACTCATTAAGCATAGTGCAGATGTTAAAGGGCATATATGTAACTGGTCAGACCAAATCATGTCCTGACTGAGCCTTATGGCAGCAAAATTCAATTTTGCTTGACCTGTTGGAAGTTTGAGTTGGTTATATAACTAATTATCAAGAGTTTTCTGGCTTTGATTGAACTAGCATTGCATAAATTCAGTATTAAGAATATAAATACTATAACCATGCTAACAGGATAATTAGATGCCAAAACACTATAATTTGCCTCTACAAATAAACATACTGTTGTGGCAAGGACAACATAATAAGTACTTTATTGTAGAAGTGAATAGTAAAGCTTGCTCTAGCATGGTTAAATACATATATCTCCCAGGGTCTTTCAGACAGCCAGATGTTGGGGTACTGAAGAAACAACTAATTTAAGGTGAAGAAAAAGCTGCAAGAGCAGTTGTTCCTCTAAAAAAATCCTGCACAAACACTGCAATCAGGACTACTTCAGTTTAGAAGAACGATCCTGAAACTTCAGTGTTAGAGGTGTTCCTGAATTGGCAAGAACTAGCTAAATCCATTCTCTGCAACTTGTTCACATCTACTACATTTCTTCTAGTGTAAGGATTGCCCACAACTGCATGCAAATAGTCATCATACACCCTATAGAATAGGGTGTTCTATATTCTCATYAGCTGGAAGGTCTCAATGCAGACAACATGCCCAGCTGGAGCTAAGCAAAAATTATTCAAGTCAACAGGAAGATGTATTGGAAGAYGTATTTCCAGACTTTAATGGCCTCAGAGCCCGTTTTGCTCTACAGGCAAGAAATGCTGCRCTCAAACCACATTGTTGGTCCAGCTCAATCTCTGCTTCAAGTATAGGACAAAGTCCTCCTCTCTTCTTCCTCATTTTAAAGATGTGAAACTATCCAAATACTTTTAACTTAATTATCTGCATTTTTTAGATACTGCAGTTCCTTCTTGCAATTTCTACAAGCCCATTCTGATATCAAAAGCAAATTCTTCCCTGTTAGGGCAGGCAGTCCACTGACTTTCAAAAAATTGATTGAAATACTCCTATGAAAAGTGACAGAAATACAATATTTCTCAAAACAAAGATCTGCAAGTAAATATTTAGGTACTCTTATTGCACGCATCAACAGTACTGCTTTCCTGAAATGTTCAGTTTACATTTTAAATACAATTGCTTTTATTGTACTAGAGAGTTTAATACAGAAGGCATCTTTAAAATCCTTAGATACAATTCAACACTATTGGAAAAGACAAGGTAGCCCTGTCAGGACCATTCTAGAATTAACCATATTTCTTCCAGATTAGGCAGCAGCTAAGCTCCAGATGAGCCTAGGATAACACTGCAAGCAGTTCACCCGCCCAACTGCAGCCAAGGCCTTCTGCTGTATTGCAAGTTAAGGCATCATTTCAGAAACTTACCTTGAGAGAGTAAATCCATGCCAATCCTTACAACAGTAGCAGATGTAGGATATTTGTATTGACAAAAACAGTWTTTAAAACAAACATAGCCAAGACAGGATCACTGATTAAATACAAGTAACATTTTAATCAGAGCCAAATCTTGTGAGTTTAATTACTTCAGTAAGCAGGGGCAGGATTACAACCTTAACAAAAGCATAATTAAAAGCTCCACAATAAGCAGCTAACATTTCTACTGCTTAAATACTCCTCTAAGGGTCCTTACAACTTATATCTTAAAATCAGCAGCATCATAGTACAAAAGCCTTTTAAAAGCTCTGCAAGGACTTAACTCAAGGCAGGAATTCTGTTATTCTGAACGAAGCCATTAACCTAAATGTGCAGTTAGCTGTGTAAGCATTGCTGAGAAAAAGACATTTGTGCTCTGCACAAAGAGTTAAACTGAAGCTCAACTACATTCAGTAGTTAATTATTAATTTGAGAAGAACTGTTAGTCATTCATACCATGTACATGAAGCTTCAGTATAAAATTGAAGACAAAACCACAAAGGAGATTTCTCATTGATGGGATAAGTTGTTCCAACTTTTGAGTAGGTATGGAGGTTCCTGACATTATTCAAAGTGCACTACCTCAATGCTATATTTTAGGCCACTAAAACAAATGCAGTGAAGTTCAAAGGTTTTAACAGGAGAAAAAGAAATCATGAAGAAAAGGAAAGAACAATGACCATTGATTTGTAAACATCTGCAAATGATGCTGCTGTTCTCATTTATTTTTATTTAAAACTCATTTAATCTTGAAGCTAGCGTACTTTATATGGGGACCTACTAAGGAAAAATATTCGCCTAGGTGAAAATGCATGAAAATCAAATTTTACACATTCCTGGATGTCATTTTCTTTTTTTAATTARATTTTTTCCACCAAGTTCTAACAGAAGAATATATAGATAGATATATTTCTTATCTTATAATTAGATCAAAGTGTTCTCACSATCAGATGAGGGACTTGAACTCCTCAAGTATATTTTTACTCCATCAAAAGAACATCACATACAAATAAGGAGATCCTGCTTCAAAGGTTTCTTCACACAGCCCAGAAAAATATGCCTAAATCCTATCTCTAAATAATCTTCAAATCCTATTAGGCACCTAAGTTAAATAACTTTAAGGTGATCAAGAAAAAATGTTTCAGACTTAGTATTTTATTCTTTTTCCATGTATAAAACTACATTAAGGGTCATTTTTAATAAATACAAAACTTAGTACTACTTTTCCTGAAGAAATCTGTACCTTATCTACTACACAAAGCTCTACAAACCATTAACATTAGGACACTAGAGCATCTATTCAGCTYGTTTGGGAAGGGAACACTGTTCACAACAAATCTCCACTAACACATCTAATACAAGAGATTTCAAAAAACAAAGCTTGGTTTTATTGCCTCAACTGAACAAGGGAAAAAAGWGTCTCCAATAAATGACTACGACAAAGAACCACCATATTTCCAAAAAGCTAACCTTTTGGAATGCATTTTCCCTTGAAATTTTCTARCCTCATTAACAAGAACCAAAAAAARTCTTTCAACTCTTAATAAAATGAAGCCAAAAGCTACCAAAAAGATAAGGTGCACAAACAGCTGAATACAAAATACTGAGTGCTAAAGGTGGGCTTTAAGAAAAAATACTTGATACTAGGTGCATTTGGCTGCTTTTTCATTGTTTGCAGAGTACTGCTCACTGGAAAAATAGCCTCTTCCAGACAAAATTCCCTTCCCTAGCCAAAGAAACAATTTCCATGGTAAACAGAACAAGATCTAAATAAAAACTCACCTTGTTAGGAGCTTAATTTCAAATCTAAACTCTTCTTCAGCCAGCAACTTGATTGATCCATCTTAATTTCCCATCAATAATAGCAATTTACACACTTTCAAGACAGTGGTTTATTTTATCCCCATGTCAGACCAACTGTTACAAGTTTAAATTTAAACTGTATTGAAATCTAGCTTACACATATATACCCCATRCATATATCAAAATTTAATCAGCTAACTTTTTATCTCCATCAGAACTTAATTACTACATGGGAAAACAAATTTTGGAACCAGATGTYAGGATTCATTTTAATAATTGCTCATGATACTGTACATAAATTATATACACACATTTTAAGTCAAGACAAATCCCAGCAACCAGCCACTTCATAATCAGCCTGTGTTACAGAAAGATCACTTAGTGATACAGTGATATTTCTTAAAAATCCCTGTTGACAAAGCTAGTAAACACATATCCCTAACAGCCTGGTGATAGCACTGTCTTCTAGAAATGGCATGAATTTTCACTGGTTTACTAAGGAAAACAAGTTTAAATGGTTGCACCACTTACCTGTCTGGCTGTAAAAACTTTTGAATGTGCCAGATAATCCCAYGTAGCATTTGGGGGAGGAGAAAAATGCAGACATCTTCTGAAAGTTTGTGGAGGGAAGAAGACAACCAGTGCACTGGTACAAAGAACTTCGAGTTCCTGTCCTTCTTGACTAAGGAGCAGTAGAATTCAGGTTTTTGGATTTTATTAAAAAAGCAGCTGCTAAACCTTCAGTTGATTCCGGCCTCTAGCCTGACAGCCCAGGTACCCTCTTTGGCCTCATGAGTGGGTACAAAGCTCTACCCATAGGCCTGTCATCTAGTATGTGGCATCAGAAGACAGAGGACACAAGGAATATGGGAAAAAAACATTTAAAAAACTGTCATAAACCTTTTCCTAAGAGGTTCTCATACATGAGATTCACAACAGAATGTACATATTAATTTCTAAGTGAGGACCCACAGTTCCTAAAATACTASATGGAACTTGTTGCTAATCTCAAAATTTAGCCCAGATTTTATGATTCAGCTGTAAGGTGCTTATATACTTTAAATCTACTCCATACGCAATTCTAAAGGTATTCCAACAGTTTTCTGGAAACATAATCAGTTTAAAGCTGAAATGGACATTACAAATTACAACCTAACCATCTGCCACAGCACTGTTTTTCTTAGTACTAAACAATTTGAAACTTAGACATAAGGCTCCTTGGTCCCAAGAGATATTCCCATGCTGTATGATTCTACCCTTGCATCTTATAACCTTGCCTATCTGCACAAATGTTGTCAAAAGACTAGGTAATAGGTAGCCTCAGTTGCTCYCAGAACAAAAATCTTCAGGGTCTTGCAGAGACACACATTCCAGATTAAATCTAAATGAAAACAAGTTAATATAAAAATCATTTTCCAAAACACCAATGTTACTGGAACTCAAGCAAATGTGAAAAGCTTCAGATTATGCTTCAAAAACACAAGCACACAGACTCTGCTAAAACCTGACAATGTGAGCAATCAAGTAACCTTTCCACCAAAGAAAAAACTTCAATGTATTCCTGTTTCCATTTGTGAGAAACAGATCACTAAGACACCCATCCCATTCAGCGCCTGACAGCTCCTTAACAAGATCCTTACTTCTTATTCTGCAGGGAAGCCCAAGATTCCTGAGCGACTGCTGATGTGGGTAGAAAGGCTCAGGGAACATAAAAACACAAATTCTGTGGAAACCAGGCTTCACAAAACATCTTCTAATTAGCATGCTCTAATTAGATGCTTAGGATATAGTCAGCCACAATTATTCTTACAGTAATCATGGTCTGTTTTAGGGACCATCGCAACCAAGAAAAATAACAAAACACACTACCACCAAAAACAAACAAGCAATGCTAGCTATCTCCCACAATTTGCCTAAATAACATTAGTCTTATTTTATATTATCCTTAGAATGTAGTTTTTAGCAATCCAGGTCTTATGACCATAATTCATTATATTACAGCTGCTGACAAAATGAAAACAAGAGTTCTAGTAGGTCAGCCATTATCTTGTATTTACGGATGCCCAACCTCAAGACTAGCACACTCAGCCGTAAGAAAATGGGAATCAATTACTTTGTCTAGAATTAAGGGGATGAATAATTATGACAGCTACTATTGACATCAAGGTATAAACTTTGCTGCCTGTCGTGATCAAGAAAGCACTCATGAAGTGAAAGACAAGATTAAACTAGCTAAAAAACTGTTCTGCAGAGGAAACTCTTCTTTTCTATTTTGAAAAGGTTACACGTGAAAATCCCCTTGCTGCCCTTTAAGGCTACACTGCATATCCCAAGAAAGACATAGTACTAAATTAGGCCAGCTAACCTAGCTTTAAAACAGCAGTGAAGGCATAGCAATTTGCATTTCATTTCAAAGCTATTTTATGAAATTCAGCTATTTTTCCAAGTATGTTAATAACAAATATTTGCAAAAATACTGTACAAGCAGTRTTTTTGTACTTGGTAGCATTCTTAATATTACTTCTGAAAGTTACTATAATGATTTGTTATGTTCATAGTTAGTGCCAATACAAAGAGTGCCTTCTGGACCATGACATAAAACCCTTCCCACTGAACCCTTAGGTAGGACGCTTACTTGCTTTTAGCCAGAACAAAGCAGACAAGCAACTCCAAGTCCTGCTAATATAAGATTCAGTTCTAGAATGAATCCTCCTGATATTGATATTCAACTTTCAACAGATAGAAAAGCAGATGGAAAAAAGGCCTAACTGCAACACCATTTTGTACATGAACATTTGCATTCATCTCACCAGCACCACTTATACAAGGATGCGCATAGCTGCTTGTACAACCTATGTAAACATGGATTCTGTCAAACTTTCAAATCACAGTATTTGTGCTTAAGCTTGAACCGTGGACCCCATGGTCAACTAATCTACCAGAAAAAAAAGGAAATCACCTACCAGAGAAGTGTGGGTTAACTATCAAACTTCAAAAGTATTATTGTAAACACACTGTAATCAAGTGCAATGAAGTCCACTTTAGAAATGGATTTAACAATTTGAAAGAACAATTTCAAGTTCAACGTGCAGTAAATTAGGCACTGYGCTGTGCATATTTTGAAAATATTTTACATGTCTGGAATTTAAAATTGAAGTGTAACATTCTGCACAGGGCCTTTCATCAGCATAAAATGCGCTTCAGCCAGAAGAAAGGCCACRACAGCAACTTGGTCACGGTCTTTCAGCCAGAAAGTACTAAGGGAGGTAAAAAAGCCTTCCACTTAAATTTTCAAGGTAACATCAGTTGTTTCAATTATCCAGAGCTCTCTAGGGTTGTATGACTCTGGCAGGTCCATGTGCAATTTKAGTCATGTGGAATAAATTCATTTCCACAAACAAATCCCACTTAGAGAAAAAACATTGATTTCAATAGAATTTGTCTAGTAGTGTGAAGTTTTCACTTTCAAAACTAGAAGTTCTGAAAACTTTTGAAAAGTTTCCAGGAAGCCAAAGACATTTGCAAAGAAGTTAAAGTCATTTGCATACAAAAATAGTAGGTATTATTTTACTGACATTGACAGYATCTTACAGTAATTTTCTCTCACACCTACTTAAAAACATCCTAGTAGGGCAAATAAATATCAGAAGTGTAACCACAGTGCATGCCTTTTTATTTAGGTGAAGATGTGTCAAAAATGCCAAGTAAGCCATCATYAGTAAGAAGGGAACATCTTTTTTCCTAAGAGAAATAGGCTGGTTGTGGTTAAGGATAACTCCAGTAACACCATGCCATAGTTTTCATAACCTTCTTGTTCCACCTAGTGGCCAGAAGCATCACAAACATCTACTGTCATGACATGTTTCTAGGTCCCAATTCTTTAAAGATTTGCCAACCTAGGAAGGGCTGAGTAACAAAGAAATTCTGCATTTACTGCTCAAGTCTAGAATGGATAAGTGTACTGTCAGAAAGTGTTAGAAATGTACATCAAGTTGTTGAAACAAGTTCTCTTTTTACARTTTTATTTATCATTCATTGAACCTAGCCTTATTATTCACATTATTCAGGGTCTAATCATTTTTCAAGTMCAACTCTACAATCAGACTCAACTGSTCAAGTATCTACTCAAAAGATTTGACCAAAAAATAATTGCAAAACTGCTTAGTATTTCATTAGAATAACTGATATGACACAACAGCAAAAAAAACACAAAATTTAAGACTGAGAGCACTGTGGCCTTACGGATTTATTTCCTACATAGCACCATCTCAATTGCAGCTGAACAGACCCATGTTTTCCACTAGTCTCTCTTCTCTTTGGGATCAACATCCTCATGATAGAATATAACATATTAGAAGACAGATTAAACCAGGAATAGCACACCTTTAGAGATAAGCGTCTGGCACCATGTCCTCATGCTTTCACCTAACCCTGACACTAAGCTCATGGAAACTTTTCCTTCTTCTGCAGAAGCTTCTGTTGAAAAGGCAAGGAACAAGGAAGCCTTTTTGCTATTTCTAGTGCACATTTCAAAAAGCAGCTGCAAGAAATTGAGTGTATAATAATATTGTATGACCTAAGAACCATAGCAACATTTCTGCACTGTACTTAAAAAAAAAAAAAGAGAGAAGTAGCCAGTACCTGACAGGCTGATGTAATGGACACTCAGCAACATGCCCTGATGAAATCAGACATACAACCCTTGTTTTGCCATATTCATATCAATTTACCACTTACAACTTGAGGAAAAAAAGCAGATTAACATAGTCAAACAACTTCTGTTTTCATTACATTTGTAATTCTTGTCAATGTTTAAAATTGTTACAGAACAGTGCTACAAAGATTCCCTTCTCCCAAACATAAAGGAAACACAGTAACAATATCCCAGCACTTCCAACCTCACTTCCTCAATAAGTGCAGCCAAGTAAAGCAACAGAACACTGATACTTTTTTCCACACATAAAGACAGTCCATTTAACACTAACTAGAGCTTTTGCAGAGCTAAAAAAGAAAAAATACTCTCACATCCTCGAGGGAATTCTGCATTTCTAAAGTTAAAATTCTAGCTTCTACTCAGTGTGACACAGGATTACTGTTACCTGCCTCAATATTATCCACAAGCAGCAGATGGGTTGACTTCAAGAGACAGAGATGGTTCAGAAGTGCTCAGTGTTGGAGTGTTTAAATCCATTTAACAGTAAAATATGGATAGAGCAGTCACGTGATCTATGCTTTTTCATCATTCAGCTCTGCAATTTAAACTGATATTCCATATAAATTGGCRCTCTGGACATAATCTTGTCCAATTTGTTCAAATTTCAACATACCCAATTCCCAATACTTATCACAAAAACACTGCAACACCAAACATCTGTGCGCAGGTATTTTCCCCCATCCTCACTTTTCTGCACTGAGTTAAAACTTTTCAAAAACAGCTTTAACACRTCAAATGTCAAATCACTTATTAAAATTAACATTTATTGGATTATTAAAAATGTTTATGATGTTACTCTGCAAAAAATACATAATGAAGAGAGCAAATAAGACAAAATTGCATATACAATACTTACAATTTTCAACAGATGGCACTTTATAGCAAGGAATCCATAGTGTCTAATTAGAAGATCAGAAAACCAGATCCTTAAGTACACATCATTGTACCAAAATTTATATCTATGAAACCAGAATCCTAGGTTACAAAGTATCATCTTTTAAGACAAAGTACAAAGGGGAGATTTGAGCCCAAAACAATTCTTAAGCAGCATTCCATCTCAAATATAGTGGAATCGTCTTTATAAAGAGATGATATTCCAACTTCTATTTTTCCCAAGAAGAATTTTCAGTCCAGCTTAAAAAGAGCACAGAAAAACCTGACTCTGAAATTAAGGCTACTCATACACGGATGCTCAAAATAAGACAATCCTTTCTGTAGCACATACACATAAAATGGTGTCTAGTCTAAAACTTTACATATGTTTTCATATTTCATGTTACACAAAAATTTTAAAACCATTTATGAGCTAAAGGAACAAAAAAAATTAAGTCAAAGGTCAAAGAAGTAAATTACTCTTTTCTGCAGCCATTAAGTATCTGACCACAGATACTTAATGCAATTCACAAAAAGCCAACCAAGATAGTACTTCAAGAACCCCGAAGGAGATCTTACAACGGATAGTTATATAGAAAAAAGTGAAAACTCTGAGGGTGCCCAGAGAAAGAATAGGAGGCAGCAACTTGTAACACTACAAAGTACAAGTAAGAAAAGTTTCCACAGCAAACAAGGTTGCACATTGTAGCAGGCTACAGAGCACCTGAATCTTTTGAATTCATAACATTTGGACAAGGCCCAGAGTCCATTTTTCAAAACAGTTCTATGATCATGACACTTGAACAGGATGCAGAAAGCCCTCTTCCTAATAAGAAAGATTGATCATATCTTGATCAGAATCCCACACTAAATTTAACAAGTAAATTCCATTTTATGTTACCACTTACATGAACCATCTGGTTATTAGGCAAGCTCTCCATTTACTAAGCTACCCTAGGATCCCATTTGCCATCATGAACAAAACACATTCTGCTAAACACAAGCTCAAGTCTTGAGGGGAATATCTCATTTGTAAATCCTGCAAGAGTTTAGCCATTACATATTACCATTGTGCAAGTCTAACAGACTTTTAGCACTATAATATTCACAACAAAGCATTGAAATGCAGGCACCTACCATTCATTTGGGTTCCCATTGTCTAGTGGCAATTCAATAGAAATTGTTAGTTTCTGGCTTCTAATATCCAAGCTGAGTACTTACCATGATATGATAAAAACCTTGAAACATTTTTATTGGACAATTATACCACAGAATCTAAGTAATACTTCTCCCAAAAGCTCTGCCTCAAGTGCATAAAACTTTGTAAACTTAGCCTTTATACTTAAACATCACTTAAAATTCTACATTGACTTAGAAGCACATAAGGCTTCTAATAAGCCAACAGCCAGACTGAGATGMCTCTTTAGCACTGTGCAAAAGAAAACTTTAAGTCTGGGAAAGGGTCCGACCACCAGAACAGCTTGCAATGAGAGATCTGAGCCAGAAAAAGGTATGAAAATGGTGTTCTCATCTCCTACAGAAGGAGATTATACTAGATGACRCTAAACAAAAGTGATTTAGACAAACAAGAATCACATTCAACAGCCAAAAAATAAGTAGCAGGGAAAACAGTAGCAGAAACAGCAACTAAAGGAGATTGATGAAGATTCCAAGACAGACATTTGCTTTGTCAAGATGAGGTCTCATGAAAACCGTTCTAATTTTGGCACAGTTTCTATTAGTTGGTAATAGCAGGTTCATCAGTWGGGATGCAGACAAAGCTCCATACATGCGTGTAAACAGGGACAGTTTCATACTTCATACATTTCTAAATAACTGGTCCCAATACTTTAGTTCACTGTAAGGGCAATTAGTGCTTTGGAAGACAGAGCTTTACTAATCATATTTACAAATCATATTTAAACTCTAAAATCAAGAGAGTTTCCACACAGCTTGATCCAACCTTAATCCTATCAAAAGTGCAGGCCTTATTCCGCTTTGCTAGTCAGTGAGACATTTCCATATAGTGGATTCAGGCTGCTTCCAATCTTCTCCCATTAGTGCATTCAGGTTTAATTCTTTGAAAAACTCCAGACRATGGCTATAAATAGAGAAGAGAAAAATTAACATATATACACACACACACCCCTAAACTCTTAACTGTTAAAGAAATCTCCTTAGTAGGTCTGCTTATTCTTTATCTTTGTTTTCTTCAACAGGAACAGAACTAGCATTCAGTACATTCACCTTCCAAAGTGACAATTTACAAATAACACCACAGTACTCCCACAAGCCTTTACCAATTAACACAAGGGAAATTTCTCAGCTCTAAGTACCACAGAACATAAAGTGAATTTCAAGGGCTAGGATACGATAGTCAAGTTAATGCAATCTTTTTCTTCACAGACTATAACTTCTATTTCCTGAAACATTATGAAGCAGACCTAAGAACATCTTTACACTACCATACAGGAACAACAGAGAACAGATGCTTATGTAAACATCAATTAGAGGTCAACAACTGCCTAACTAAGCAGATTATTCAACTCTAAACTAATTCACTTAGGTAAAGAAAAWACTTACTAGGAAGGTTAATTTTTGAGGAGTAAAGACATACTAAAAACACAAGCAAGGAATAACCTCTTCACACCACCTGCACTTAAGGTCTGAAAAGTTTTTCTTGGAAAGGGAAAAAATCATTTCCCAAAAAATACTACAAGTGTTCTCTAGCTTACTACATAAAGACAAAAGTATGCATTTCTTAAGGAACAAGAAGGAACATGACTAGTAACCTAGAATTTGTTTTAAAATGAATACAGAAGATAAGGATTTCCTAGATAAAGGAAAGTGGTGTTCACCTTACCTTGCTCTCAATGTATGTTGAGAAGCAAGTTTGTGCAAGAACTATTTGTCCTCTGTAGTCAGTTCACTTRCAGAGAATACTCAAGCTGCAGTTTATATCAACTCATTAATCACATTCAAAAACTAAACAAGTCTAAAGATCAAAACACTCTTGTTTTCTATTAAGTATCCTCTCACTACATTGCTTCATTTCATCCACACTTTCAAGATTTTTTTTTTTAAACAATGTGGAACCATCTATAGAGGTGAGGTTTAGAACAGTAGGAGAGAARCAAGAAATTCACTACAGATACATGTGGTAAAACTAACACTGAATGGCATTTCAAAAAGTGCTACAGGAAAGGAAAATGGGACAATCAGTCTGATTTAGCATAGGAAGGTGATGGAACAGATGCCTTTGGTGCCAAATGCATGGTTTACTGCACAACTAGGAGATAGCTGCAATTAATTCCTGATTTTATGCTATCGGCCACAGTCCTTTACACAAAGTGCTGTACCAATAGGTCTGCACCTAAGCAATGTAATTAAAGCACTTGTAGCACTGAATCAGCAAGTCAGATTAAATTGCTTTTCTAAGTACTCCAAAAACAGTGCAGTKAGGTTAAAGACCACCTAATTTTAAACTTACAAGTCTGGTTTCTGTCCTTCATGCAGTTCATGTCGAGGCACAGGATGAAGTGCTTCATATTTTCTCTCTACTCCCGAGCCATGAATTGCAAATGCATTAAACTTGTTGGTGCATGGTGGAAAATAACTCCAAGGCAGACAAGCTTTACCTTCCCATTTGTCTTCCATTCTGATCACCTCAAATTCTAAAGGAAGATTTTCCTGTTAAAGGAACAACAAAATGCCAATGTCAGGAATCTGAAAAAACCTTCGATTTTCCAAATATATATGTGTGTGTGTACACATTTTACCACTTACTTTCCATACTCTTCTTCTACCAGAAAGAAGCAGCAACAAGTGTTGTCCATGACTGTCAAAGATCAGAATCATGATTTACTTCAACTAATGTCAAGACACAGACCTGTCACACGCTGTTCCACTAAATACAAGAACATTCCTTACACTGAAAGAGTGTAAGCTTGCAGCATTCCTCACTYCTCATAGATACATCTTGCAAGCATCAGAATTGACACTAGAAAYGCAAATTAGCATTTAAAACTTTTTCAAAGAGTGCTGTACTTACGGACAAAGTTCAACTTCTAGATACTGTTCAGCTCCATCACTCAAGAAAAATGCTTCTACAACTTAAAAATATAGGCCATCAGTATCTTATAATGTTTACCTATTTTGTAACATCACAAGATCTCCATTTCCCACTAGAAGTATTATAGTCAGGTTTCATAAAGAGCAATGTCTGTGCTTCCCGGGGTTTGATTATGTCACACTGATCGTTTCCAATTCCAAACTGTTTTAAGTACTGCACAATAATCCTGTGTTCGAGCCTCACCTAATTACTAATATCATAAAGCAACATCAAAGACATAGCTCTAGTCTTACTTTACCTACCTGTCCACCAAGTGGACAAGTAATATATTTGCTTCTTTTTCCCAGTCATTTTTATTACTACATTACCATAAAATTGTCCTATTGCTAAGCTGTTTGTGATAAATCATCATCTAGAAATAACACACTTAAGAGTTTTTAAGTTAAAAAACAGTGTAAAGTTTATGGTTACTTCAAGATGTTTAAGGGGAARGCTATTTTTATAGCCTTTGCCATAGCACTCAGAAAAAAATAAAGAAATTTTCTACTTTAGCATTTCACTTTTGACCTTCAACAAAATGGTCTTGTCAGAGACCCTGACTTGAATCACTGGATATCAGATGTTCATCACTTCAAATGAAATCAGCCTGAAAGAGTATCTCTCAAAGATGCTGCAGGAGGACTAGATTTATTAACTGCAGAGGAACATTGATACCTGCACAACTCAGATGTACTTCCAGCAGAACAGGAACACTTACCCTCATAGTCCCAGAGGTTACTGAAGGGCTTCCCTGGCTCTCCAAGTGGTGCTGGAGGATCATTAAAGAAGGGAGCACTGACTTCCATTAGCAGCCCTGCCTCATGTGGCTTCAGTCGCACAGTCACAGGCTCATGGCTCACAGGTATGCCATCCCACGTGTGCCCARTGAGCAACTCCATTTCAATATGCTGCATAAAATGAATAAAGCTTTCAACCATGATTCAAGAACATACTTTAGCACCAGCTGCAYAGTTTGCTTGGCTATAAAAGTCTTCATAATCAAGAGGATGAAGAAAACTTGATAAAAATCTAAAAAACATAAAACTCTAAGACAGACCAAAAGGGACTGAGTACTCTCCTTCCTACTTACAGTCATGGAAGATATCCAATGTGAGTCATTGTTTCAAAAAACACTTTTTTCCCCCCCAATTTTTACAATTACTCTGTACTACTAGGAAACTTTTAAGAGTCAAGGACTTGCAAATTCCACTCAATGACTGAACACTAGGCTAGTCAAACAAAATCCTACCCCTTCCTTAAAAGCACAGATCAGTATTGTGTCTCTTGCACTGCAACAGCATCAGAAGCAGCTTCCATGCATTGGATAGCCTAGCCTAAGTCTCTGGAGCTAGGACTTTACCCTTCTGTTATACCACTGCCACAGGCAGGATCCAAAAACAGCTTCCTTCTGAAAACGGAGCTTTTTTCAGAGCTGAAAACTCAGCTGTTCTCATCCTCTTTAGCTCCAGACTTTGTATAATGTCATAACCATAAAACCACATATTTCAAGTTCAGGAAAGCTGAAGTAGTTAAACATATCTAAATATATTTCTAAAATACTAGGAAATTTTTATTAACAGACAAATTAAAATTTCCACATGATATTTAATCACTTGGAAGTACAAGGAAATTGACAAAAAACTTTCCATGCATCCCAAATGCAGGACAACAGAATGATTAGCTAAAGCCTTCCTTAGTGTCTATTGCAACCAGCCAAATGCCAGATTTCACAAATCAAACCAAGCTTATCTTGATAAACACACTTAGTTCCACAGCAGCATAAACAGAGAACGCTTGAATTCAATAGCTCAGGTGCCTTGGAAACAAAATTATACACACCTCAAAAAGGCTTCTATTTATTCCATAAATCAAGTTTGGTTTCCAGCAAATTTGTGACCACCTACACCTCCCCTCCTCACTATTAAGAGCTCCTTCCCAGGCCCACAACAGTAGTTCTTGATTGGTTTCTTTACACATTCAGTGKCAAAACAGGAAGGGAAGCAGCAATACATAGTCTCACTCAAAGTTACACACAGGCTGATAAGTCTATCACATAAGCCAAGTTATCACTTTTTTCTTACTAATTTGGCCTATTTTGTGTCCCTAATAACAATTTTCTTGAGACTCATAGCAAGTTAAGCATAAACTGAACTATATTCTACACATCTAAGTTTTGCAAAAGGTGTATACACAAATCCTACAGCTTGAATTTCATCTTTAAACACAGGGGAACAAGAATATGAAACTTCCACAAACAATAAGATTTTTCCTTGTTGAAATGAATGGAAATGTTAACAGTAAATTGAGCTCAACATGCATTATGCATACTYACAGAGAAGAAAAGAAAAGCACAAGTGCACATGCTTAATCTAAGAAAATCAGGGTATAGGAGCAGGTGTGTTCACATCAACTAAATCAGGTGGTAGGACTAATTTACAGTAGCAAAAAACTAAATCACCATTAGGCACCTAAAAGTCAATACTCCCTTGCACCTAAACTATTTTCATTGTGCTATATTATTTAACTTTCAGCATTTACTCATCAAGGCAAAAATTAGAAGGACCTATCTTGCAAATTTCAGAGTTTTAAAGTTACATAGCCTTCTAGGATTAGTGGCCTTAGGGAATCTCATGTAGTGAAAATTACAAAATTAAAACTACAAATATCCTAAGCCACTCCTTTCAGTTTGTGATTGAAGCAAGGAACATCTCTCTCCTTGTGTACAAGATTCAAAGGCTGTCTAAGGAACTGAGTCACAAGATGGCTTTAAAAAATGGAAGAAATAGACAGCAAAATAATGCAACTTTGTAAGTTGCCTCCTATAAATACAGTATCCAAAGTTGCAGAACATAGGACACAAGAGATTTCACAATTTGTTCTTTACTTGTACATCACTTTCCCCGGGAAAGTGATGGAGCAGCTCATCCTGGCTGCTCTCTCCAGACACA